>NC_087515.1:85419617-85767295 GCF_963921805.1 Phalacrocorax carbo | reverse complement strand
GGCACCATTTTAGCTAGAATAGGAGGTTTTGAGCTAGCAGCTGCAACAGACTACCATCTATGTCAATAAAACACAAAAGGAACATAAAAACCCTACTGACAACTAAGTTATGTGATTTTACGGGCAATGGCCTACTTCCCCTTGTTTAGCAACACTGATTAGGCAGCCAGTGGGTAATGGAGGATTGACAGTGGAGAGAAGACCTTTCTCTGCATGTATATTTACATCAGGAGGATGCTGAATTACACTTCTAAGTCTAACCTCACCACTTCAGTTCAGAAAAAGACAAAGCTGCAGTACCCGCTAGGTTCATCATAAATTTCACTGACAGTGTTACCCTTACTATATCAACTACATTTCTGAAATGTATTGTTTTTATTAAAAAAAAAAAAAAGTACATTTAAGAAATACAAATGGTAAAGATGCAAGAAAATGTTAAATTCACTGAGGCATATTAAATAAAATATGTATAAGCACCAGCATTACGGACAATAAGTCAATACCACTTTGACAAAATTGCTCAGGTGCTTGGAATTATAACAATTGATTTTACTAACATAGTTTAACACATGCAAAACAACACACTCTTCATTAGTTTCAGAAAGAGCTAAAGCATTTTGGGGAAGTAAAACCAAAATTATAAGAGAAACAAAAGAAAGCAAAGACACAAGCGATCATTTTCTAAGACACTGACCTACCTATAGAACCTTGTTCAAGCAGTAACAATTTGAACAGACATTCACTGTTCTGGTCTCAATAAAGCAGTGAATTATTAGAAAACTCATTAAGTAAGGTTATCAAACCTATAAGAATATGCACGTACACTCATGCATATAACATGCCAGATTAAGATAATTTGCAAGAATGTGCTAAAAAATGAGTTAACAGTCTTTCTAATCGAATCAATGGCTCATGGAAATGGAAAGAAAGATAACTGGCAAAAGCAGATGTTTTCCACTACATTTGACCAAAGAAAGACTGCAGTAGGAGATGATAGTTTTCAGATATTTAGGTGTGTAAGACAGTAAATACCAGAAATAGATAACTTAGGCTTGTGAACATATGCCCCCTAGATGTGACAGTGACATGCAAACACAGACCTAAAAGCAAGTGGCAAGGTAAAATGACTACTTTCAGACTCCCACAAGTTGAGACAAACATGTAATACATGCTTTTTTCCAGCCTGACCTTTGAAAAAGAAATTGTTGGTCTCATAATTCAAAAAGTGCATTCCTGAAAAGTTTAATGTTACTTTAAAAAAATATTAGAGTTTAAGGGGAAAAAAGAGAGGCTCATCCAATGACTAATTAAAATGACAGAGGCATTCATCTGACTCATTGTTAGTCACAGTACTCTAAGCAGTAAAAACAGTGTCTCATTAGTCTTTTAAACATTTATTCCTTATTCTACATGAAATTGATACTTAATCATTTTCCTAGTGTACAGCAGGCACTTATTACACAGGGAAAACTTGGAGAATGGAAAGTTTATAAAATCTCTGTCAATCTCTCCTGCATGTTAGGAATGATTCATTATAATGGGCCATGAGCAGCAGGGTGTCTCTGAATGGAAGCCTGTAATTAACTTTGCTTCATGTTTTATTGATAGCATTTGCTGTTTTCTGAGATCTGATCATACATCTTGAGCAATGTGCAAACCTATGGATCATGCTGTGCTTAGATACCCTGGCATTGGGGGATATATGCGAAACTAAATAGATTAGGTAGAAAATGTACCGCATCCCTTGTGATCTGTGTACACACTTAGATTCTGCCTTTTCTGCCACCTGTTTGATGTTGTTTCTGTCTCAAAGTGCACTTGACATTTAATATGAAACATGGAAGTCAAAGTTCTTTATTACTGTCTTAGGCCAATATTTACTTATATTAGTCATGGGCATGCTGGTAGAGAATAGGAAAATATGTGTAGTCTCCCTTACAAAAACCACCTAATCTGTTCTTTGAAATGCTACAGATCTTACACTTCAGAGCAAATTTGGAGTTGAGGACAATCTGCAGTTACAAACTTGAGGAGAGATGAATGGGTATGGATGAGCCTTCTGTTACCCTGGAAGTGTGTCACCCACAAATTGGGAAAAAGATGTGGGTTTTTTGTAATGTGGGTAATTTGGCAAAGGTAGAAACAAATTTACAAAATCCTTAAAAGACCATGGATTACTTAGGAACAGATGGTGTGAAAGGCATTTGAAATCCCTCCTGTAAACTGTGTTCTACTTGATATAAACAATATAAACAGAAGCTCACAGACCAGGACCTTCCTCCAAATGGTTTTGACCCTAGTCTTCACATCTGGTATCACGCTCCTCATCAATTAAGTTTTATTTTCAGAAGGAGACAGCATCAGCGGGATTACCTATCAGAAGACCCTCTTGTCACACGATTCGGACAGTGGGAGATTAAAGAAATGGCTTAAATCTCCTACTATGTGCAGAGGAATGCTCATTTGGAAACTCCAGTTCTGGCTGTGTCTATTTTTTTCTGAATTGAAAGAATTTGCTATGATTTTTTGAATCATTTTTAAATTATCATAACAGTTTTTGCTGTGAAATTCTACTTCTCAACCCTGCTAATTATTGCTACAACACATATCTACAATGCTTTTAATGAGATGAACTTTAGAATCACAGGCTTCATTGAAAAGACTGCATTTTTCTTTCTCTTGTCTTTCTTTTCTGAGCTCCTATGGTACATCCACTTCATGTTTCTAAACCTCAATAGCTTCCTTAACTATGAAGCCTAAGTCTGAGGAGGTCCCTCTAGTGTGACGAATGAAGCAAATATTAATGGAAAAAACCCACTACAGTACAATCGTATAATTAAAGATTTCATTACAGACAAGAAAGAGAGAAATTGGTAAAGCAGAAGCACAAATATTTCTGAGATTCCTAACTATTGAGTGGTCAATTTAGCAAGCTTAATGCTAGTCCTTCAACACTCATCATGTTTTCTGCTTGTGCACTTATTCAAATTCAGACTTGACTAATGATGGAGGAAGATGAAGCAAATCAACAGTCAGTGCTGTGTCATGGACAAATCTGAAATTCTGGCTATATGGAAGATACTCTTAATTAAAACCAAATGGCAAAAATGGGTAATGGGAAGCCTTTTGTGAGAAACACAGGTTATATTTTGATTTCACAGACAAACCTGGAATATGAAAGTGTGAACTGAAACACAATTCTGCATATTGGCAGCCACGAGCATTCAAAACAGTATGACTCGTGTTTTAAAAACACATAGACTGGTTTAACAATCATGAAGTTTACAGAAAATTGTACATGTTTTCCCATTGTCTTCTAGTTCTTCAGTTTTAATAGCACATTTAATTTGCATTTCCAAGCATTTTTCTGCCAATATGACATGTAGATTCTCATACAAGCTCTTGATTCCAGGAGTTAAGGATTTGTGAAATTGAACTGAAAAAAGTGAGCCTTGCAATGAAATCCTAACATTGGAAAGCATTGCTGCAGTCTCATACTGGTTCCAAATAATTTTTCTTGATGTAGTACAATCATTAGGGAATTTTTGCTCTACACTTTTCAATAAACAGTTCCCTAGTTTGACAATCTAACCTGTTTACAGTGACTTTTAATAGCTATCTATCAATAGCTCATCTTTTCAAGCAATTTAAAAGTCACACAGGCATATATGTCACTCAACTTGTATTGCAATCATCTACTGTGAGTTATAAAGCACTGAAATTATCCTATGAGACAAAATATCTAATACAGTAAAGACCTAATCTTGTTTGACTAAACTATCAACTTCATGCAAGAATGACTCATTAAGTCATGGTAAGAGTTAGTGTATGGCGTGGAGGAGTAAGCCCAGGTTTGTAAACCAAGAAATTCTGCATCCAAAATTTTGCCTGTACCATAACTTTGACCTATATCTTTAAATTACTTAAAAAAAACAAAACCCCAAACCCAAAACAACCCAAAACTTAGTGTATCTATATACATTTATTTATTTTTAAATATTTTTATATTTCAAGAGTGTTACAGCTAATGAGCAAGCACTTTCCTCACTCAGGCAATGTTAAACCAGATGCTAACACATATCTAACTCTCATAGACATAAGCAGACCTTAGGATTCCAAAACCCCTGCAGATGTTTTACATAACAGTGACAAAATAGGACTTTTGACTATAAGGTTCTACTCCTGGTATCTCTTTCTCACCTGAAGACAAATGCTTATCTTTTTTAGCCAAATATCAAGAGAACAGGGATGTGGCTCCCTCTGGTCTGTAGTTGGAACTCAGAAAAATGCTAGTAGGTTACTTTTCACTAAAAAATTCAGAAGCTGCTTTTATAAAATTTTCTTAGCTACAAACAAAAAAAATTGGTTTCTGTGAACAAAAAACATAGAACAAAATGAGTTCCTATTTCACCAATTAGATTTTTATTGGTTAAAGAAATGTTTCAAGTTAGTCCGGTTCCTGAAGTCTTCAAAAACTAGCTATGATTATATATATATGTACACACACATCTTTTGAGTTGTGTTTCATTGTAAAAACTTAATATATCAGGGAAAACAGTTGAATTGGTCTCTCATGTGCATCCATTAAAATGCAAATAACCTTTCAAAGTATGCATCTTTGCACAACTTTTTCAACCTTCTGGTAAGCTTTCAGTCGTCCAGCATCCCGTCACAGGAGTGCTTTGAAAGCAGTCATTCTTGCAGCTTTTTCTCTCCTATATAGAAGATTTGAGGTAGATGCTATAATCCATTCCAGTGCTACTTAGTTGACGCATTTGCCAATTAGTGTATGAACCATCCTCCAAGAGCAATCTTTAATTACTGCAGATATTTAGATGATATCATGAGATCCCAGCCACAAGTATTTTTAAAATTACCTAGGTAAGTTTTTTTTCTTAATTATTAGCCCAATCCCTCTGAAAAGCAAGGTCTCTCAATTAAAGGAATGTAGTGGATGAAATGTTATTTTTTTGCCACCATCAGCAAAAAGATTTTCCTCTATGAGGTTGTGTCAAATAAAAAGCTTAGTAGGCCACTAATGGCCATGACCTGTGGCAGCCTTGTTGTACTGTGTAACTGAATTATTTCCTTTTCTAAATCTCCAAGCATCCCACTGAGAACGCTAGGTCAGCATATATAGTAAACAAATCACCAATCACCCAACAACTACTGTACTGTCTGCCTCCAGAATGAAAGATCTCTTCCCTAGCTTGAACTTTTGGACCTTGAATTTGACCCTGTCTGAGCTTTTGTTATGTTAAAAATTATTTTGATGGTAAAACTGTGAATCTATAGATAGGACTGGTGAGGGAAACACATTAATAAGGAATTACTTAAGTAAGTCAGGTTGCTTGACCCAAGCATGGAAGCTCTCTAAATTTATTTCCTTCTCACCCTTCTGTATTGTCACTGCAGCTTTAATATCTCCCTTCTCCTCCAGGAATCCATTTATACTGATCGCATCAGTGCTCCTGGCAATTTATTCTGTATTTCTAGTATTCTTTGCATGAAATAGCTCCGCTGGAATTCCTGTTTACTTCTAATTTCAGTTTGTTTCCACTGTTTTTTCAAACAGCAGGTTACAGTTAATTAAAATAAATCTGAAAACAGATACATTTAGTGTAGGAAACATTTGTAAATTGATACATTCTTTTCCTTTAGCAATGTTTTGAAACTGTTTGTTATTAATAAAGTTGCACAAATAATTACCCTAAATCTCATATTCAGGTAATTACAAAAATAAAATGAGCATCTGTTATTACAAATGCATAATGCCAAGTCATAATGTGCAGGTTAGGGGTTAACACAAGCAAATTGGACACGGTACATAAACACAAAATAAATTATTGTATGGTAGTGTAATTAAATTCCAACCTTTATGTTAATTATAATTTATATCAATTCAATAATTAAAGAAAACAAGCTCTTCCTTTAGTTTCTTATTCAGATTCTCCTGTGTACTAAATTATTTTATGTGAGCTAGGGTGGCACTGAACCATAAATCTGACAGCAGTGCATAGTGACATTATTTTTAATATGTAAGATTAGTCTATATGCTAGATTTTAAAGAAATGTTTTGTCAATTAATTTGGGTCAAAAGTAAACAAGATAGAGTAAACAGGGCATAGAAAATCCACTTGTTGACTGTCCAAAGAATTAAATTAAACATTTATTACCTTACAGATACTGACCTAAAGCGTTACTTTAAAATGTCTTTTTGCAAAATTAAATTAGAATGGGACAGATCCTCTATGGACAGTCCTAGCAAAAACCAGAAAATCCAGTCATATAAACATAGGGCTGAAAAGAACTTTTAGAGATACTTTATGCTGTTCCTTTCAGTAAAATGCAATCTTATCTCCTATATACAAAGTGAGAGATTTTTAAGAACAGTTTATGACATACATGCAGACATACTCTGACATGCTG
This sequence comes from Phalacrocorax carbo, assembly GCF_963921805.1. Lineage (NCBI taxonomy): Eukaryota > Metazoa > Chordata > Aves > Suliformes > Phalacrocoracidae > Phalacrocorax > Phalacrocorax carbo. The sequence goes on along the minus strand of NC_087515.1, from coordinate 85,760,866 downwards.
ATAGTGAATATGAAGATGTTTTACCAGGGCATCACCTGAGTAGTCTTCTCTACCCTCACAATTAAAAGGTTAATCCTAATATGTAACCTAACTTCATTCTGCAGATAAAGTCTGTTACCCTTTGTTTTCTATAAGAATGGAAGCCTGGTCAATGCCCTCATTATAATCCTCTTTTCTTTAGGTGGGTAAAGAGATAAGAGAGGCAAAGGTTGTATGGAGAGGTAATCTTTTTTTAGACTGATACAGCTGGATAAAAACCCAAACTTTTGGGCACTATGTTTCTTTATCAGGTCTGAGGAGAAGCAGAAATATCTAGATCTAGTAGAGAATGGACACACGTTCTTGATGTTTCCTTCAGAAACTTTTATTTTATTTAGAACTTTCTTTAAATGTGGTAGCAAAACTTTATGAAGTACTTTGATCCAGTCACATCAACACTGAGGAAAGCTGAATAAACAGGAATTATATCTCATATCTTTGCATTTGCCTCCATTATTAGCATGTTTTGACCCACAGTTTGCAACAGTGGTACATTGGCAACCTGCACTTAGTTTATATTTCAATATTTCTCTCTGTAGTGTTTTCACCTGCTCAGATATTCACTCATAGTTTCACTTCTAATTTCTTACCTGAAACTCTGAACTCATCTTCATGGATATATTTTCCAAATAACTGTAATAGCTGTAATTAAAAATACTGGCCAGAATGAAATCAACAACATGGGCCTACCTGATACATCAATCGTTATATAGAGCAGGCTTTTTCAGTTGTATATTTTATGGTAATTTCATCTGTATCTGCAATTCTTAACAGGAAGATCTTGTAATACATTCAATTTCTAGAGGGTTTTTTTGTTTGTTTGTTTCCCCAGTGTTTTCCATTAAATCATAAGAACAGTGTTTAGTAACCTATGAAATGTTTTCTTGGATGTTAAAGGTCCAGAGAGCAAAAAATTGGTCTGTTACTGATCTAAGTCACCAGTGCTTAATATGGGATTCATATACAAGATACATTCTGATATAGCTCTTCTCACAGTCCTTTCCTGTTAATCTCTCTATTAAGGGACACAGGCGAACGACCCTGGCCTGAGGTTAACGTAACTGAACAGATGTCGTGGTTTAGCGGCAGCTCAGCCCCACACAGTCGCTCACTCACTCCTCCACCGGTAGATGGGGGAGAGAATCAGAAGGGTAACGCTCGTGGGTTGGGATAAGAACAGTTTAATAATTAAAATAAACAACAACAGAAATGCAATGTAAAGGAGAACAACGAGAGGCGCAAAGCCCCGGGGGAGGGGGGAAGGGAGGGGAGAGGGGGAACGAACCGCCGAAACAAACCGCACGCGACGTAGCCACTCGCCGCCCGCCCACCCGATGCCGCGCTGCTTCCGAGCCGCAACCTGCCCCCTCTCAATATACTGGTCATGGTGTCACGTGGTATGGAATGAACCTGCCTTTGGCCAGTCGGGGTCAGCCGCCCCCGCCGTGGCCCCGCCCCTCCCACCCCCACCCCACCCCCCCGCCATGCAGCAGAGCTCGGGAAGCTGGAAAGGTAGCCGACCCCCACAGTGAGGAGAATTAACCCCTTCTCAGCCAAAACCAGCACAACAGATCAAAAGAAACCACTGGACATGGCATAAGTAATCACTAAATATAACAAATAACAAAGCGAGAAGTTGACAAAAGTTGCAGATAGAGCCATGAGGAATCAAATCACACGGTTAATGTGGGGGACAGGGAATTTTACAGATAACTAAATGGCAGTACTGGGGACATTTCAGGGCATGGAGTCTTGCAAGGCCAGAATTACCTAGCCTTACCCTTGAGGAAACTCACAACACATTCCTGTGGTATATGGCTGCAAATAAACTTAGAGTTTACGCTGTCAAAAAGAAAAGGACTTGTACCTCAGCAAAGCCATCAGTTCAGTCATCTGCATATCACACTAATCGGTGGAGGCACAGAGTATGACAGTACTCACTTTGCTGCAGACAAATGGCCATTTAATAGCAGGACTGGGATTGTATGGGTCAAGCTGTGGCAAAGGTGAATACAGCATCAAAATTGAAGCGCTTAGGGGTTGTCCTTGCTCAAAATCTTACAGTTTATATCCAATGGCTCCAAAAATACTTTCTCTGGGTGGTTTGAACACCCTGTGCAGGTTGGGCAAGACATGTTCTACCATGGAAGTGCTATCTCAACAGCAATGCCTGAACTGTAGTGTGCAAAAGCGATGTTCCGATTCCAGTGTTCTTCAAAGAGCTAATGGAACTGGAGCACACAGAGGATGAACACCTGAGCTCATTTTCTATGCATGATATATACATTTCATCTTAATTGTATCCCAATACTGCAATGATGCACATTAAGGGATTTTTCAATTTTATGGCAAAACTGTACAGCAGTATGGAATGCTATGCTACTTACCTGCTTGCTACAGCAGATTACACAAACAAGTGAAGAAATGTTCTTGAATTTAATCTTATTTTAATTATTCATAAGCTATATGACTTAGTTATTAAGACTGTAACAAGCATAAAAATTGTAGGGGAATAGACAGGGATCGGCGACCAGAAGATTACGGGATGTGACGGAAAGATAGACTCCTCCCCATAGGAGTGGCAGGAACAGGAAGCGCAAGAGCTATATAAGCGTGTGATGCAGCTAAATAAATGGACATTTTGCATCCATCATATTGATGTCTGTGCATCACTGTCCCCAGGGTGGGTAGAGCCCTGTGTCCCGGAGATATGCGGCCCAAGATAAGTTCTCCCGTAGAAGCGTACAGCTACAAAAATGTTAAACTTTGCAAGTGCTCTACAATTATTTTGTAGGGACCTCTGGAGATCATCTTGTCCAATCCCGCTGATTGAGCAGGTACACCTAAAGCAGGGTACCCAGTCCCACATCCAGGTTAAGTTTGAATGTCTCCAGAAAAGGAGATTCAACCAGCTCTCTGGGCAGCCTGTTCTACTGCTCTGGCACCCTCACAGGAAAGAAGATTTTCCCTCATATTCAGGTGGGACTTCCTGTGTTCCAACTTGTGCCCATCGCCCCTTGTCCTGTCATTGGGCACCACTGAAAAGAGTCTGGCCCCATCCTCTTGATACCCACCCTTCAGATATTTATAAGCATTGATGAGATCCCCCCTCAGACTTCTCTTCTCCAGGCTGAACAAACCCAGGTCTCTCAGCCTTTCCTCATAAGAGAGATGCTCTGATCCCCTGACCGTCTTCAAAGCTCTTGGGTGGACTTGCTCAAGTCATTCCACATCCTTCTTGACCTGGGGAGCCCAGGCCTGGATGCAGTACTCCAGATGTGGTCTCACTAGGGCAGAGTAGAGGGGAAGGATAACCTCCCTTGACCTGCTGGCCACACTGCTTTTAATGCATCCCAGGACACCGTTGGCCTTCTTGGCCACAAGGGCACATTGCTGGCTCAGGGTCAGCTTGCTGTCCACCAGCACTCCCAGGTCCTTCTTAGCAGAGACACTTTCCAGCAGGTCAGCCCCCAATCTGTACTGGTGCGTAGGGTTGTTCATTCCAAGGTGCAGGACCCTACGCTTGCTCTTGCTGAATTTCAGTAGGTTCCCCTCGGTCCAGCTCCCCAGCCTATCCAGGTCTTTCTGAATGGCAGCACAATCTTCTGGGGTACCAGCCACTCCTCCCAGGTTTGTATCATCAGCAAACTTGCTGAGGGTACACTCTGTCCCTTTGTCCAGGTCATTGATGAATATATTGAACAGGACTGGACCCAGCACAGACCCCTGGGGAACATCACTAGTTACAGGCCTCCAACCAGACTCCACACTGTTGACCATGACCCTCTGAGCTCTGTTGCTGAGCCAGTTCTCAATCCATCTCACTGTCCACTCATCTAATCCACACTTTCTTAGCTTGCCTATGAGGATGTTATGTGAGACAGTGTCAAGAGCCTTGCTGAAGTCAAGACAAACAACATCCACTGCTCTCCTGTCATCGACCCAGCCAGTCATGCCATCATAGAAGGCTATCAGATTGGTGAAGCGTGATCTCCCCTTGGTAAAGCCATGTTGACTACTTCTGCAAGGGATGGAGGTGAGGCTGACTGGCCTATAGTTTCCTGGGTCCTTCTTCTTGAGCTTTTTGAAGACTGGAGTGACACTGGCTACCCTTCAGTCCTTGGGAACCTCTCCTGTGCTCCATGACCTTTCAAAGATGATGGAGAGTGGCTTGGCAAGAACATCCGCCAGCTCCCTCAGCACTCACGGGTGCATCCCATTAGGGCCTATGGTTTTGCGAGGATCCAGTTTGCCTAGGTGCTCTCTAACCCCATCCTCCTCAATGAAGGGGAAGTCCTCTGTTCTCCAGATTTTCTCTCTCACCTCTGCCTTAACAGTAAAGACTGAAGCAAAGGCGGCATTCAGTAACTCTGCCTTCTCTGCATCCTGGGTCATCAGGGCCCCCACCTAGTTCAGCAGCAGACCCACAGTTTCCCCAGCCTTTCTTTTACTGCTGATGTATTTGAAGAAGCCCTTCTTTGTTATCCTTGTCACCCCTTGCCAGACTTAGTTCCAAGTGGGCCTTGTTCCTCGTTGCATCTCTGCATACTCTGACAACATTCCTATATTCCTCCCAAGTGGCCAGTCCCTGTGAACCGCCTTCTTCCACCTGAGTTTCCCTAGAAGCTCTTTTCTCATCCATGTGGGTCTCCTGGCTCCTCTGCTTGACTTCCTCATAGGGATGCTCCAATCTTGAGCTTGGAGGAAGCGGTACTTGAATACTGACCAGGTCTCTTCGACCCCATTACCTTCTAGAGCCCTAACCCATGAGACTCCTCCTAGCAGATCTTTGAAGAGGCCAAAGTTGGCTCTCTTGAAGTCCAGTGGTGTAATCCTACTTTTTGCCCTGTTTCTTCCACACAGGATCCTGAACTCCACCATTTCATGGTCACCACAGCCAAGGCTACCCCCAACCCTCACATCCTCAACCAGCCTTTCCTTGTTTATTAGTATAAGGTCCAGCAGCACATCTCGCCTTGTTGGGTCTTCCACCACCTGCATCAAAATTTATCCTCAGTGCTCTGCAGGAACCTCCTGGATTGCATGTGCCTCACCGTGTTGCTTTTCCATCAAATATCAGGGCGGTTGAAGTCCCCCACAAGAACCAGGGCCTGTGATTGTGAGGCTACTTCCAGCTGTCTGTAGAAGGCTTCATCAACTTCCTCTTCCTGATCAGGTGGCCTGTAGTAAACGCCTAAACAGTGTCACACATATTTGCCTGCCCCTTAACTTTTACCCATAAGCTCTTGACTTGTTCTTCCTCCACTCCAAGGCAGAGCTCGATGCATTCCAGCTGCTCCCTCACATAAAGAGCAACTCCCCCACCTCACCTTGCTGATCTGTCTTTCCTGAAAAGCCTGTAGCCATCCATGACAGCATTCCAGTCATGCAAGCTATCCCACCATGTCTCTGTAATTGCAATCAGATCGTGGCCCTGCAGCTGCACGCAGATCTCTAGTTCCTCCTGTTTATTCCCCATGCTGGGTGTGTTGGTGTACAGGCATTTCAGAGAGGTAATTGAGCATGCAGGTTTCCCTAGAGGGGTGCACGAGGACCCACTATGCACACCCTTGAGGTGGTTGGTCTTCTTATTGTCATCTCATGAGGCAGATAAGGCACCTTTGGCACTGCTCTGGTTCACCTGGCTTATTTCCCCATTGGATGTGATGACATTAGCATTGCCGCTTTGGACCCCACCCTCGAGTCCCTCAGTGTAAAGCCCAGGTCCAATACTGTTTACATAAATTGATTACCAAAAAGAATCTATATCATTCATTAGCAACTCAGATCCATGCCCTGCAGAAATAAAATACTGAAATTATATTTACAAAACTTGGTGTGTAGTTTAAGAACTTTCTCAAACAATTTTTAGTACCTATGTAAGAAACATGACATTATGTTTGCCTAAATCACTGAGGTATTTCTTTATATACCTCAACAGCTTTTCTATCAAATGAAGGATATAACTGAGCCATCAACAAAAGACCTTAATCTGATTCAATCACTAGAGACTCCAAAAAGATTCAAGATTCTTTATGTTATTCAGATATTGAATACGGCACACTATAAAGCATCTACATAAATTAGGTCTCTCTAAGTTACTCCTTTTCTCAATTTGGGTCACTAAGTACCTGTCACTATTTGCATTTTCTTTGAAAATTTTTTCTTCCTCAGGAGCTCAGATGTCTTGACAGTCTCTACATTTTCATTTTTCTGTATTATTTGCACCAAAAATAAGGACATTAATTCGCTCGCCTTGCAAATGTGTCTGTAGCACTATTTTCCTTCTACTATTGTATCCTGGCATACTACTTGTCCTCTGCTGATAGTCCAGAAGATCTCTGGTCCTCCATACGTCTTCTGTTATATGTCAGTCCTATATCTGACTCATATATCCTAACGCATCTCAAATGGTACAAATTGTGTATATTTAGCCCACTGAATGAAGTCCAAAGCCTAACTTCCTTTCTTTTGCTGAATTATTTAACTCTTACAAAATTTTGAACAGACTGGACCTCACGTTTAAGATTCAATGGCCAAAAATGGTTAGTATTTCTATTTGAGGATGTCTCATCACCAATTTCAGTTCTACTTTCAAGATATTTCCCAAGCAGAATGCAAGCTGGCCTCCAGGAAATTAAGCCTCTTTATCAATAACTTTGCATCACAATTCAGGATTGCAATTTAACAAAGGCAGTTGGAAGAAGTGGCATTCGATTTCTTCATTTAAGATCATATTTTTTTAGTTTGCTCAGCTGAATGTAATTGTAGCACAAGTCCTTGTCTAACAAGATAACATGTACTGCTTTGTAGTTCCATTACAATCTTACTATTTTCTTCTTGTCTGTTAGCACTGAAAATTTAGGACAAATGCAATCAATCTTCTGCATGATCTTTTGAAAAACATGAACCACTTTGTGGCGACATGAAGAATATTGATATTGTCTGGACTTATATCAAACCCTTTTCCAGTTAAGGAATCTAGAATATATGAAAACGTCTTCTCTTAACCATCTCATATTTCAGTTTGTACTAAAAGGCTGTACATAGGTGAATTAAAGTATGTTGTCACTGTCAGTAATGAAGCCATTAGAAAAATCAAACCAAGTAGAACAACAAAACAACCTGTTTCCCAGACCATGGCATAGGACTTAAGATGTCATTCCTGAGATGCCTCAGAACTACCAATATTAAAAAGGAAGTTATATTTCAGTTTCTGTTGCAGAAAATGAAACGGAAAACTGAATAATACAAGGAAAGATAATTCAGTACTTCCTATATGTTTCTTTTCTGAATGGACTATTGTTTATTTCACTTCAACAGTTTAATATACAGTCATATTTATATTTTATATTATTTATTTGATCACTGTTTTCTTAAGGCAAAAGGCATAGGATTGAACAATGAATTATAAGTCCCCAGGTAAATACAGAAATCCAGGGCAAATTGGGCTGATTGTTTTTGGGATTTCTTTTTACGTTGTCACTAGTGTTAGTGTCCAATAACTATCTAGTCTTACATCTTTTAACAGCACTTGTATTTTAGATGCCAGCTGAAAAAAGCCCTCCTAAGTTATCTTTGTTCCCTGTATAAGTACCTTCCATCCAGTTAGCTGGATGGCCTTTGCTGGCCTTTGAAGTCTGAAATGGCTATGTAGAAAACTCACGCACCTATTTTAGGGCCCTAGCTTACTTAGACTTAGACCCAGGCCAGTTTTTTTCGCAGAGAAATTCAAAAGGTGGCAGAGAGGGAAACCTGCTCCTGATCTTTTACTTACACTGCAAAATCGTTGCTTTATCAATTTACTCATGCAACATTCCTGAGTTCTTTCCTCTTGTAGAGCTTCTGACAGGAAAAGACCACAAGCTAGATAGAAAATGTCCTCCATCTTCTTCTGTCCACTATGATAATAGGATAGATGTGCCACTTACTGCTAAGCCCTCTCTTAGTTACCAAATGCAGAAGATACCCAAAGCACATTCTCAGAAAAACCTTTTACCAAGGTCTGGCTACTGAGCTGGCACTGAGGTAGAAGAGGAACTCTAAGTACTGAGGCTGGAAAACTGTATTCCTTGTGGACCAGAGTGCAGAGGGAGATGACAGAGGACTCTGCTGTAAGAACATGCTAACATAAAGATAGCACTGAGCAGGTGTGATTGCCCTTTCTGCTTTGCAACTCCCATCTATATTATTAGAACAAATAAAGTTCTTTGACTGGTGAACCCTGGCAGAGGCATAATCAACAACTGCAGTCAGAAGGGAGATACCAAAGCAATGTTACACCCAACTTGTCAGCTCCCCTGCTTTTTGTACCTCACTTCAGCTATTTACTGGAATTTAGACTAGAGTTCTTTCCCAAAGCAGCAGTACAGGAAAGTACTGTCCAGTGCTAAAGTGTAGGGCTTTATGTGAGGAAAATTACCACATAAAGAAGATATTAATGAAGATGGCAATTGCTCCCAACTGATTTTCAAAGGAAGAACTTCATCCAGCTTCACAGCTGAAAAAGGAGGTAAACAAAAATAATATTTTGGTCATGATGAATTGCTTTCAAGGAAAGTTATTACATGGTAAAGCTTGAGTTACAAATAAAATTGACTTTGGTAGTCTTTTTTAATTTTTAATCTGGATCATATCAGCATGGTCCTAGAATGAGTTGTGTTTGTACAACTGAAATGCTGGAAAATGAACAGGCTAGCTGGTACAGGAATGTTCCAAGCAGGTGCAAATTATAATTGACATAATTACATTGTGAATCAACAGATATTCTTATATAAACTTTCCTTTTTGTTTGCTAATACATCTGTGTAACAAGAACATTGCAACATATTCTCCTGTATTTTAGCACATGAATATAAATATCTTCCCCTGTGCCTTCCCTTCAGAAATAACTTTACAAACTGTGGAACAAGACTATCATATATTACATGTATTATATGGATTCCCCACTGGCATGGGGATATTATTTATTATTGGCATTCCTAGTTCTTGTCCCAAAATAATCCTGAATTTATCTGTCACTTTAATCCCTACCAACCACTGCAGTTACTAACATACCATCTTTTGGAGGTAATTGTTGATTAGCCAGTGGTTGCTGTTTTAAATGGGTATGCCCAGTGCAGAAACCAGCATAACTGTCACAGCCAACACTGCCTGCCACTCCTTCACCATTGAGTCCACCACATCATTTAAATCCTTCATTAAAATACACTTATTTGAATTTATATTGATATATGTATTAAAACACTGAGTGACCATAACCTGCAAACATTGGCACTAAACAAAATATAAAGTTCCAGGGAAATCACGTTCAATAATAACTGTACACTGAATGTCTACTATGCAGTTGTGTAAAGATAGAACTAAAATACAGATCTTCCTACCTTAGGGCCAACAAAACTGCTGTACATAAGGTACGTTGGCTATGTTATTCTGCAGCAATATAATTTTATTTTTAGTACATGAAATCTCAGCATTGCAATGATTTCACTTTGGTCCATAGTCAATATGCTATGAGAAACACAATTTAAATCTTAGTGTTGAACGCCTTTGTAATTTCTTGTATCATCATTCAAATATTGCAGAACTGTGGGAATCAAGGCTTATAGGACTTGAAATTATTTTGATGGGATTTTAAACTCCATACTTATACAGAAAGAATAAAAAAATAACCTTTCTTAAAATAAAAAAAACTTGTGAAGAATGACAGTAACATGCTTAGAAGTTACTATCCATGCATTTCCTTTGATTTGTGGAGTACAATATTAACCAGGGTGACCCCTTTCATGTGTTACGTAATTAATAGCTGAATTAAAATTTACCTTATTCATTTTCCTCTTTTGAGAAACACTGTGATTGTAACTAATTCAGGATGTTTTTCACTAAAGTATTTATTGCTTGATGAAATTATGTGTTAACCCATCATAAGAAGAGGTTTACATAACATATTAAGTCTGACAGGATTATCCAATGAAGAATAGTTTCATTAGTTACTTTGGTTTAATTGTACATAAGTGAAATCATTCCTTGCAGAAGTACATTGCCATAAGAAACATGTTGTTCATTTTTCACTGTTTCTATTGGTGGCTGGATGCACAAGAGAGAAAGTGAGGAGCAGAGGACATGGGAGGCCTGTCTGTGAACCTTATTTTGATGTATTAGCTGTGTCCAAACTAAAAATAAGTATGTTCATGTTTCGTAATTGTTACCCCTCATGCCAGGCAGAATCTCTTGCAGAGTGCAGTGCAAATCCATTCCTGTGTACACACGCACATTCCCTTTCAGAAGAAACAGAGTTCATAGGGAAGGATGGAGCGTATCAAGACCAAAGAGCTGGAAAACATTCTCTGATCATCCAGTTCAGACATTCCTACTGAATGCGTAGGCGTCGTCAAAAATTGCAGTGAAATTGTTTCTCCTCAGAACATACTGATAGGATGAGGCTTAAACAATTTGTTCTGGATACTTAGATGTGCTGGTTTTGGCTGGGGTAGAGTTAATTTTCTTCACAGTACCTAGTAAGGGGCTATGTTTCGGATTTGTGCTGGAAACAGTGTTAATAATACAGGGATGTTTTTGTTATTGCTGAGCAGTGCTTACACAGAGTCAAGGCCTTTTCTGCCTCTCACCCCACCCCACCAGCGAGGAGGCTGGGGGTGCACAAGAGGTTGGGAAGGGACACAGCCGGGACAGCTGACTCCAGCTGACAAAGGGATATTCCATACTGTATGTCATCATGCTCAGCATGTAAAGCTGGGGGAAGAAGAAGGAAGAGGGGAAAGTTTGGAGTTACAGCGTTTGTCTCCCCAAGTAACAGTTATGTGTGGCAGAGCCCTGCTTTCCTGGAGATGGCTGAACACCTGCCTGCCCATGGGAAGTAGTGAATGAATTCCTTGTTTTGCTTTGCTTGCCTGCACAGCTTTTGCTTTCCCTATTAAACATTAAATTGTCTTTATCTCAACCCATGATTTTTCTCACTTTTACTCTTCTGAGTCTCTCCCCCATCCCACTGGGAAGGGGAGTGAGCAGCAGCTCTGTGGTGCTTAGTTGCCAGCTGGGGTTAAACCACAACATTAGGGAAGAAAATAGTCTCTAGTGCTGGATGGAAGAAAAAGTGAAAATTAGATTCCTGCTCTGAATCACCTGCTAGAGGACCTGTTCTGAAATGATTCAGAGCAGTAGCCTGTATCTAGGTACTCAAAACTGCTTCCTGCAGCAGGGTCTCTCTCATCACTGACTACAGAGGAAGCCTAAAGCTACTTGGCTCCTCAGGCTAAGGTGAGCATTTGTGGATACCAAGCCCTATCATTCTTTTACTGATATTTGACTGGAGTTTTGATGTAAAGGTAAAATTTTAATGATGAATGGTTCGTACTGTGCTACGCTTGATACAATGGAAATTCGTTGTCAAGGAAACAAGTTCCCAGGGAGGCAGGGAGGGCGAGAAACAACAACAATTAAATGCTTTCTAAAAAGAATAAAAAGTGCCAGAAAGGAGTTTGCTGGTTTATCACTTTCTGCATGTTCAATGCCTAAGCTTTTGAGATCTTGCCTATTCTTTGAGGACATATCCTCCTAAGTCTGTTAGGTCTTCATGATGAAAACAAACCCGACAGTGTGAAAACACAATGTGCGTGTTCTTTATGTGAGAATGCACTGCCTTTACTTGGCATGATGTACACCTGTTTTTTTCTTTCCCTGTGGACTATTTTATCTTGTGTTCTTATAAGAACAACCATGTAATGCTGATTTTGCCTTAGGATCCCCATCACAGATATAGGCATCCACTGCTGGGGAGGGGGAGAGAGCAGGGGATGTGAAGGAGGAGACAAAATTTTTTTGTTAACTTGCTTTCTTCAAGCATTACGACTATTATGTTTTTTTAAGTTATAAGTATTATGAGAGATGCCATTATAAAACAGAACAATCTGTGATGGTAACTGTGCCATTAAGGTCTCTAGTGGACCGTTAATTATTGACCTTTGCCTCAAAAGCATCAGAGTATTGTATTAGAGCTGCAATGAACTGTTCACCTTACAAGCATTCAACTGAACTATGTCATTCAAAGGTGACAAGGTTTAGCTCTGCTACTATATTCAGAGCACTCTGAAGACTGCCAGAGATTTGCAAACACAGCCAAACCTGCCTAACAGAAATCAGATATCTGACACAAATAACCTTTTTGTTGGACAGGACATTTTTAAGTCATTCTCAGTTTTTTATTCCCTGTTCTTATTCTGAGTTCCTTTGCTTCCTGCAAACCACGCTTTTAGTGATAAGGGTCTGGCAGAGGGTTTATCACTCTTCTTAAGTGAGTGGCACTGCAGTCAGTTCTGTTGATATCATTCAGGGATGAAAGAGCCTTGCAGGTAAACTCCCAGATTTACAAGCCAGTAGCCCTCCCCGGTAGGTGTTCTGCCACGAGTAAATAGTGGTCTCCCTGCTGTGATATGGGCTGAGATAAGTACACATGTGGCACAACACTCAGCATCAGTCACTGGGAGAAAGTAAGGCCTCTTTCTGCTGTAGTACCACCAGAAAAGCCTCTCTCCTTGGTTTTGTAGTAATTTTGAAGTTTCCTTCATTAACCTGAGCTACTGAAGAGTTACAGCCCTGCTGATAGGGAAACTGTCCGGTGTGTTGTTTTATCATGACTAGCACAGTCACCCTCCTCTGCTGCCTGCTATTCATAAGCATATGTCTTACTTTTAACATTAGTGATTGATGATAGGACTAGAAAAATACTTCAAGTAGATAAATTTTAATCACCTGTGACTATACGTAATTTTGCTTAACCCTTTTTCCTCCGTCCCCCTCATTTCTGTCTCTTACAGAAAGCACAAAATATTAATTTCTGTCTTCTATTAAGTTTGTGCTGACTTTGAGAGAACCTTTCCACTTCTGGCCATTCTTAAACCTAACAGACTACAGACTGTACTTTTCACATTCACAGAAGTATAGGGTAGAAAGGTCATTTTTCAAACAACACTTTTCTTACTGTAATTGCCTTTTGTCTGTCATTTTTTTCCCCTTGCTGATGGCTATTAAAAGAGGACTGACTGACTGATGTGGTGATGTTGGTCAAACCTGGCCCTACAGATGACAGCTTGAGCCTGAGCAGGGTACAAAACAGTCCATGGGGTTGGCAGATTAATTCTCTTAATGTTAGCATCCTCAAATTACAACTGCTCTGTCCTGAGACACTGCCGTTGCTAGAGTGTGGCAGGTTTTCAGACAAACCACAACCCACAGTAGTAAAGAATCCAGTTCTAATAACATGTCAGGATGAAAACGTATGGATTAGACTGAGTCGTCTTAAGGGAAATTAAATCACAGATATATTAATCTGTAAAACAATAATCCTTGTCCCTAAAAGGAATCCCTAGCCCTGTGTCACCTGCAAGACCAAGGTTAAAGGTTCAGATTCTGATGTGGTTTTTGGTTTTGTTTTTTTTCTCTCCTTTCAGTATCATCATGATTGCTGAGTAAAGACCGGGTAAATCTTTGTTCCACAGGCTCTCCAAGAGAGCAAGAAATGAACACAGGGAAGGAATGCAAGATCCTTAGATCTTGAACTATATGAATAAACTATATAAGGCATCAGCTACAGATCTTGAGCTATCTGAATCAACAGCATCACGGCAGAACAGATGTACTCCTTAGGTGAGACTACAGTGTTCTGCCAATGTAGCTATGTTGGGAAAAAAGTCTATGGATATGAAATTGTGCCTGACTGATACAAGTTGGCAAAATCTCTAGAATGGATACAGCTATGCCAGCAAACGAGATTTTTCTCAGCTTAGCCTATGACCTGGCAAAGGTAAAGTGGCTTTATGAGCAAAGCTCTCCTTTAGCCCCACATAAAGTATCTCAGGTAGGGAGCTCTGTCAACATGCATAAACATGGTATATAGTGAGCAAAATCTGACATATAGACATGGGTAGGTTAGAGAGCTTACTAACAACCACGTATGGGCATACATGGGGAGAATGGAAAAAAATCCAGAACTCATTGGACTTTGGAAAGGAAACATGAAAGACTAAGAAGGACTTTCCAACTACTCTAAGACTTGTACCGTATTTAATTTCATGATCTCTGGTATCATCCACAGCACATGTACCTGCACGATGAAGGAAAGCGAGATAAGCTCGCTGTTACTTTCTTTCTAGATTCTGCTATTTTATCTCTGTGAAATAACATCACGACTTGAATGCAGAGAGTTTCACTGAAGTTATTTCAAAATAAAGGTATTCAGTAACTACCACACAGAAATGATATCAGAATTCATTTGCAAGGATTTAAATCTCCCATCTGTAAATTGACAGTTAAATCTAGCTCAAGCTGAAAGCAGCCAACAGCCATCGGATGACTGTTCAATGCACTGTGTAAAATTACTTTAATTCAGTGTTGGACAATACCCAAATAAAAATATGCATCTTCCCCAAATCAATGAGTGACACTTTTACTTGAAATCTTGTGTCCTCTTAGACAGCTCCTCCAGCAATTGGCTTTTTGCCTAGTGAAACTGATAGGCATCAAAGTTATAACAATTCAGCTATGTCCCCGTTACTCCTTGCAGTTGTGGCCATGCCGAGCATCACTGCCTTTATTGGCGCTCCATGCAAATTTAAGTCTTGCCCACACGTAGCATGTTAAGTGGACAAGCACAATTTTGTATTTTAGGTCCAGTATAACACACACAGTTCCCAGCCAAATTCCAAGGGAAACAACCATTCAAATGAGGATGATGCATTTAAAAAGAAGCATATTTAATTACTGGGCAGTCTGCCATACATTGAACAAATTTCCTCTCCTGTACTTGTTCCCCCTGGCTGTGCTTGGAAACTGGGAGTTGTAATATTGAACCACTGCGACCAACAGAAAATAGGCAAATCCTGTGTTTCTACAAGCCTAGCAAAATCCCTGAGACTTCCTCAACTTTACCAGTGTTTAGTGCTTAGATCAAATCACAGCTAACATTTCAGAGTTTCCATGTAAGTGTCAAAAACAAGGCCTAAATAACTGCTTAGTGTAAACTTGAACATGCATCCACCTATGCATTTAGTAGCCTAATCTTTAATAATGATGCCTTGTTCCTTTGCAAGACCTAATAATACTGGTATAAAATAAAAATAAATAAATAAAAATAAAAATAAAATAAAATAAAATAAAATAAAATAAAATAAAATAAAATAAAATAAAATAAAATAAAATAAAATAAAATAAAATAAAATAAAATAAAATAAAATAAAATAAAATAAAATAAAATAAAATAAAATAAAATAAAATAAAATAAAATAAAATAAAATAAAATAAAAACCCCCTACTCCACTACCTCATATCCACTAGTGGGGTCTGAACCAGTATTAATTAGAATAAATGTCAAAAGTGCATTTTTCAGCACAGCATACAGGTAGAAAAAACGGTACCAACTTTCTGCCTTTGTAGTGAGTGTCACGCATATTCCTCAAAATACAAACCAGAGGGCCATAAGACCATTTCCTTTTAAAAAAAATGAAGGGTACATTCTAATCTAAAAGTCTCTAAAAAACAATGGTCCCCAATACCTCCAAAATGAAAAGGTTTATTCATATATTAATGCTTTATCCCTCCTATATAATACTTCCTAAACTTCTAATCTTGTTTTTAAATAATCTTATTTCCACTGGATTTAATCTACTTTCAAGCAAGTGGTATTTACTATCATCAAGACATATTTATTTAATATTTTAATAGAATTTAAAAGGTAAACATTACCAGAGAACCACTATTGTTGTTTTTGTTCTCTAGGAAATAGTAATTTATGGGCTTCTTTAGTTTTTGAATTCTGGAGCCATAGTGGCCTCTATTGTTGTCATATTAGAATAACATGTATCGTGAGTGTAGTAAATAAAATACCTCTATACATTTTTCATTCTTTGAAAATACATGACAATAGCTCTTGTAAATCAACCCATCACCCTGGCTCCAACTTACAAACAAACTTTTAAAGAAATTCCTGTGATAATTACATCCTCGTGCATCCATCTAACATCAGATCAGTCACAGACATGCTAAGATTTGTTGTCAAGAGAAAGCTGGTTCTGCTTTGAAAATTACAGAGGATGCAAGGCCCATAAAATTTCCTCAATGTGCTGAGAATGTCAGGAAAGTCACAGAAACAAAAAGCAATTTTTTCTTCTTGCTAATCAAATGATTGCGTGTGTGAAGAGAAAAGATGGAATTGCATGCAACTTTAGCCATCAACAAATGTTGATTAGAGCTTATCTTTTACTCTAGACTTCTTTAGTGCCATAAAGACCTACATTAATAGAGAAAATGGATATTTTTTCCAAATATACAGTATAAACCTACTTTTAATACAACGATTCTCTCTGTCCACTGACTGTTCAAGAATCCCAGGCAGTTCCTTTAGAAGATATATCTAGTTTTCAGATTAATAAAGTAAGACAAGATGAATGTCACCCTAACAGATTAAATCTGAGGCCAGTTTACAGAAAACCAATGTAATAATTACTCCATGAAAATGCCGAAATGCAACTTATATCAAAACTTTAAACAGCAGAATGAGTTTTTCATCATGGAAAAGTTGAATAGTGGCTAATTAATATCAGGTTTTGCCCAACACTGTCACGAGAGAATTAAAATGATGCACTAAATTTCAGTTCTATGAAGTATTGAAGTCTGCTATTAAATATTCTATTGAGAATGGACTAAAACTCAACTCCCTTGTCCCCTTTCCCTCAGGAAGCATGACTGATCTTCCTAATTCTCACTACTACAAAGTGATTTATATCCCTTGTGATTAACATCATATGACAAAATTGTTTCCTCTCCCAATTTTTGAGCTAAAAAAAATCCCCATTATTATACTGTTGAACCTATGAAAAAAGCAGCAGTCTTTTGCACAAAATAATGGGACTAGATGTTTGAGATTTAATATTTTACAGCATCAAATGTTATTAATATTTGGGGGAATGAATATGAAATAATATAATAAATATAATACATAATAGTCATATATCTGCAGTAAAGTGTGCCTATATTTTTTGATCAACATTTGGAAAAAAAACTTTAAAAGAAAAAAATATTTGTTGATATTGCAAGCTTTAAAAATGGGTGCAATGGACTTTCTTCATCTATTGCCAAGGACATGATGAATGAACCTTGGATAACATGGACATACAACTTAGAAATGAGACAAGACTAGCACAAAGTAATCAAAGATGTTGAGAGATCACTGCTCTCATATTTCAGTGCATTTGCAGCAGATGGATATGGTACATGCACTGTAAATGGGCAACTTGATTCATGATCTGAGCAGATCACTCTGCCAACCTCCTATGTTATGTGGCTGCAAAGCTGCCAATTTTATGTTAAATTCAGACTGTGAACTTTTCCAGTTGCTGCTTCCTTTACATCTCTTAATCACCAAAAAATAGTAACAATGAGCCAGGAGGTAGAAAGAGAACAAAACATACATGTTTGAGGTACTTCCCTTTGACAGATGCTTGTTCCCTTTCAGGTATCAGTGAAGAAAAAATTAAAGTAGCTTCTAATGGTAAGACCAAGTGGAAGAGCAAGTCAGTAGTAGTGCTTGGTATGTGTCAAGGTATATGTCTGCTTCCCGTCAGTACTTTGCTACTTACCCTGAAGAAGGATGATGTTAGGTAGGTAGACGGATAATTTAGTAGAAATGGTTAAGTTATTAAACAGTTAGCATTACTGAAATAAGCACTGGGGCTGTCTCCAAAAGGTTACTTTTTCCTTGTCCTTCCAAGAACAGGTTTAGTAGATGTGACAGAACCATAGAACAGCCCAAGCTGAAAGGGACCTCAGAGGATCACCTGGTCCAACCTTTTGTGGGGAAGGGAACCTAGATGAGATTATCCAGCACCCTGTCCAATTGCATCTTGAAAATGTCCAGTGATGGGGGTGCTACCACATTGCTGGGGAGGTTGTTCCCTTGAATGATTGTTTTTACTGTAAAATATTCCTTTCTTATATCATGATGAAACCTCTCCCAGTACAACTTGTATCCATTGCCCCGTGTCTTCTCCATGTGGCTCCTTGTGAAAAGAGAGCTTGTGACCTCTTTGCAGTCACCCTTTAAGTACTGGAACGCTGTGATGAGGTTCCCCCTAAGCCTTCTCATCTCCAGGGGAAAAAGACCTAATTCCTTCAGTCCTTCCTCATAAGGCAGGTTCTCCAGACCTTTGATCATCTTCATGGCCCTCCTTTGGACCCTATCCAGTCTACACCTTTCTTGAATTCTGAGGACAAGAACAGGACACAGTGCTCCAGGTACAGCCTGCCAAGTGCTGAGTAGAGTGGGATGATCACGTCTCTGTCTCTGCTATTAATGCCCCTGCTGATGCACGGTCTGATGCAGGATCTGATTTGCCATCATTGCTGCAATGATTTGCAATGATTTGCCATCATTGCTGCAGTGGCTGACAGCTGACTCATGTTCAGCTTGTTGTCCACCAGGACCCCCCAATCCCTTTCAGCAAGGCTGCTCCCCAGTCACACAGATCCCAACCTCTACTGGGCTGTTTGGTTATGTCAGGTGCGAGACTTTGTACTTGTCTTTGTTAAACTTCATACTGTTCTTGGTATCCCACTCTTCCAGCCGGTCCACATCACTCTGTAAGATGGTTTTCCCTTCTGGCTTGTCCACCTCACCACCCAGTTTGGCGTCACCAGCAAACTTGGTGAGGGTGCTTTCAATCACATCATCCAGATCGTTTATGAAGATGATGAACAGCATGGGCTCAGTAACAAACCCAGGGGGATCCCACTTGAGACAGGTTGCCAGTCTGAGGAAAGACCATTGATCACCCTGAAATCACCAAGAAATATTGCTCTATTACAAACTGAAAGTAGGTAGTAAGTGATGGGGAAAATAAAAACCTGTAGGTTGGATATCACATTACAAGAAAGGTTAATTTACAGGAACCTCCATCTTAAAATGTCTGTAGGGTGTGTTGAGCAAATAATAGTTTTTTCCTGAAGACGTAGCACTTTTTCCTCACTGTAGCTCAAAGAAGTGGAGGTGATGTGATGACCTGATTTTAGACATGTACAGGCTTTTTAAACTTTTTTTTTTTTTTAATTCAGTTGAAACAGAACTTTTGAAGACAACATTTAATAGGGGGACTTCTTTTCTGAAATTAGTCAGATTCAGAAGCCTGGTAGTGTAATTTTCAGTTTAAAAAGTTAAGTAAACTTTTTTTTGCTTTTTAATCCATCTTCAGGCTTCTTATAAGAAGTCTGTATTATTCAACACAAAGCATCTGCACAGCTCTCATTTCCCCCAGGTCTTCATTTGGAGCAGGAAGGCAGAACTAAGTTCAAATGTAACTTTGTACTTTCGATGTTCAGAGGCTGCTAGAGGTTGCCCATCTTTCTCAGAAATTCACAGCATCCTTGGGGTTCTGTTTGCCATTCTAATAGCAGAATTACGAGAAGACAGATGGTAAGGAAAAGAATTAGAGCTAGAAGCAGCTGTTATGAAATCTGCTTCAAGAATACAATTGCTTATATAGACTTATTGAGACAAAGCCAAAAAGGAAAACATATTTTTCACCCTGGCACACCAGCTGGTGTCGCTACTATAGTCAAAGTACTGCTTAGAAAAACACATATTAGAAATTACATTATCAATGGCATAATGAAAAAGAACAGAAATACAAACGAATACAAAAGTCTTACTTATTCTACCATAAATATTGAAGCAACTGAATTTACGTAAATGAAAAATAATGTAGCTATAGAAATAATTTTCAGCTTTTAAAATATCTAACCCTTGAGTATTCTCATCAGTATGCTATCATGCAGCGTTGCTGGGGATAGTTGATGAGAACACTGATTAAACCAATGTGGGGGTGGTGATTGAGAAAATCAAAAAGGGATATTGCCTATATTAGGTAAAGCCAAACTCCTGTCCTAGAGTGATCCAACTTCTTTCTGTTTTATGTCACATATCAGCATGAATAAGGGAGCTGTCCCAACATATAGTAATGCTCAGTGACATCTCACGCAGACATGCATCTCTTCTGCATGCACAGATGTGATAGAAATTATATATGTATATAGAATCCTGCCCATAGGTGAGATCTGACTTGTGGACCACTGGCTGGACCACTCTGATTTACCTAGGCATTTCCAAAATGCCCATTCCCTGACCTAATCAGCAACATAAAACTTCACAGTCAGTTATATCACTGGCATGACTGGGAACAGAGATGATAGGGGTGAGATTCAGTTGTCTAAACAGAACAGCATCGCTTATGATGTCCCAGCATATCCTGCCTGGGTTCACACTGCTACTCCAGATGAGTGCAGGTCTTCCATCAGTTCTGAGTCATATCCACCAGCACCATGCAGTTGCCTCAGACAGCAAAGAGCAACTAATATGACAGCAGATCACTATTTTCAGGGAACTGAGTGCTAAATGACTCTCCCTTACCTAATCTTGAGTGTCAGGTGCTACTAGAAAATCTCTAAGGCTAGCTGAAGTAAATTAAATTTAGCCAGGAAGAGTCCTGGGTATGAATGCTAAAAGGCTTGGAAAGACCTGCATCCATACTGATTTCTAACTACCCTGGCACTCAAAACTAGGGTTGTTACGATTAAACCACTTGTTGGCTTTGTCCTAGTACTCTTTGGGAAGGTACTGAGACAGGCTGAAAGCACACAGGGAGTATTCAGGCATTTATTAGTGTAGATGATCATATTTCAGTGCCCAGGACTGCTGTTCATAATGTACTTTTTTATCAGCTACTGATCTACTCTATTTCTAAAGCAGGTGGGTGTGGAAAGTTAAATATCTCTAATGACACTTTCCATAGGTACCCATGGAAAGTCTAGTGTTTTACTCCCTAGTGACTAGAAATAGACTCCCAAATCCATGACTCATATAAAGAATGGTGATCATCAGAGATTCTGAGCATCAAAATTTCCCATTGAAATAAACCCAAGCACCGTACAAGGGTAAGCAGAAGGTGACAGCGTCTGCTTCATTATGGTTATCTGAACAGGAGCTTTTCAATGCAAAAAGGGATAAGTAAAGGGCCAAGCAATAAACAAGAACTCACAGGAACACAAACCTAATAGACAAGAGATAACAGAAAACGACGAAGACCAAAAATCTCCAGTCTCTGATGGGCTGTTACTACAGAAACTACAGGTGCAGATTTGGAGAGGGCTGACCCGGACTTTGGAACTGACAAGAGGTGGGAAACAAGAGGAACATGTGGATTTAGGCTATTTGAGATGGTTCTGTGGGACTGTGCAAAACTCACGAAAGAAAATGCAGGGGAAAGGGTTGGGGCAGGAACAAGGGTGTGCATGTGTATTCACCAGCTGGCGAGCAGACGGCCATGGGAGAGTCCTGACAGGGGTATCACTCAGGTGGAGGGTCTGTGTGCTATTCATGGGACCCTGCAAATGTGGAGTGCCTGTGTGACAAGCGCGCGAATGCTACATGTTTGCAGCAAGCACTAAGCTGGACTGGCTGACAAGCAGGGGGCCCACAGGGCAGGCAAGAGGGATCCAGGCACCAGGACTGGGTGGACAGAGGGGCCACGCCAGTGCTTGGGGAATCCATGAATGTGCATGTACTTGTGAACGAGTGTCATGTGCATGCTGTCACTAGTGAGCCCCACTCGTAGGTGCTGTTTAAGGCAGTACCTTGTCTGCAGTAGTCAGTGTAGCCAGCCTTGTCAGTGTCCTGTGTGTGTGTGTGTGTGTGCCTGTAACTCTGGGGTATGCACTTATCTTCCCTACTGGTTGGACTGGCAAACAGCTCAGCCTGGGACTGATCTCCTGGTCTCTGAGCCCCTTGGTCTCTGAGCTCCCGGGCTGGGCTCCAGCAGATGGGCAGGAGGAAACCCTGGTCTTGGAGCTGTAGAAGGCAGCAGCTGCTTGTAACATCCCTTAACACACAGTCCCAGAAACCTCTTTTGTGATCTGAAAGAACGTGAAGTATCTAACTTGAAATGTTGGCTCCTGTACCATAAGATGAGCAAGAACAAGCTACACAGACTGTTACTGAGCTGCAAAACCTTTTGGAAACAAACAGCAGAGGGAGTGAGGCAGTTAATTCAGCAGATCACTTTCTCAGTAAGACTCATTAGAAGATGAGAGTTCCTAGCAATTTAAAAGCTTCAGATGGTTTTTTCCCTTGGATGACATGAAATAGAGGTTGAAGCCAGAGCTTGACAGGTCATCCAAAATACAATCTCTTCCATAACCTGAGCTAGCTGCACATTTCCTGCTCTCAAGGAACCACAGATTCAAGCCTAGTTCAAGTAAAATATGTACATATTTCTTTTCACAAAAAATACTGTTGTTAATTGAACAAATACTCCTCTAACCTTTTATCATACTATTCCAAGGTATATACAGACAACAACTATGTCCTACCTCAGGCTGCATTGTGCTGACCTAAACAAATTAATTTCTTCTACTCCCCTCTTGTAGGTTGTTTAATCCAGTGGGAGATTTATCAGTAGTGTCTTGAACTCAGAAGTTCAATTTATCTTTCTTGAACATAACTAGCTAGACAATATCATACAATTATAGTGGCTTTTTCCATCTTTACTGTAAATACCTCTCTTCACAAAAGTTAGATTTTAATTGGCCATTTTCATGGTTAAATCACAGCAGACACTCTCAGTTACTAATCTACAAGTTTGGTCTACTCTTTATACTCTTATTTTCCCTTGAGGGGCTTACTGCACAAATGTTGTTATTAATGCTGAAGTGCATCACCTCACACTCTGTAGTACAACTTTTCATCTCAAATCCTTTAAACAGGTTTTAAAGTTAACATTTAAAATGCTGTGCAGCACAGGGTCTGAGTCCTTTGTGGCTGAGAAGGACATTGGATGGGATTTTCAGCTCCCTGGGAAAACCCTGTAATCATTAATGAGGGAAAAAATCCACAACAGTCCACTATTTCCTGAGGCACCACCTTTGGAGCTGCAGCTTGGGTGGGTGAAAGTACATGCTTGGAGACTTGGGTCAGGTACATAACCCTCCAGAGAGGGGAGGATATCAGAAATACGCAGCTTGGCATTTGCCTTCTTCACAAGCACATCCCACTCTTAGGAGCTAGGATTCAGGTTCTCTCTGGAGGCCAGACAATGTGAGCTAAGCCTTGTTGAGTATCATTTGCAGGTAATCTTTATTGAATCTAAAGTCCCTGAGACCAATTAAAGCAAGAATTATGGAGGGGGAAGATGATGGGTACAGCAACACAAAGCATTGCATAGTCCTGACAAGGCCTAAAGGCTCACAAAATGGGAAAACAACTCTTATTCTATTTAGCTAGTTTAACACTAAAGTATTAAAGTACTAAAGTATTGCACAATACTAAAGTATTAAAATGCATTATACAAAGTTTTAAAACTTCTGAAGGCGCTATTTCTGCAGTCAGCCTTAGGGTGAGGTTGGAAGGATGTTAGAACTGGAACTGCAGAATGCCATGTAATAGCTGCAGGTGAAGAGAAGAGAAAAGGTATTCTTCAGAAATAACTGCACTCTGGTTCTAAAAACACTTTAGATTGGCTGAAATCCCTTCCACAATGCAAGAATGTCTCCAGGGGATCCCATTTTTCCTAAGACCACTGACACTATAGCAAAAATGCCAGCATTGCAAATGGGAAGAAAACTCTCCCTAAATATGATGGATTGTTTTCAGGCAATTTTTCAGAAGCTGTTTATCCTCTTCCTAGATATTCATCTGACATGGATATAAAACTTTGAAATATAATTTTAGTCTTTATTAACCTACAGTAAATGCTCCCCAGGGGATATTTTAATGCTCTAGCTTTATCCATTAGAGAAAGATAAACTAAAATAAAATCAAGTTTAATCTCTTCTTCTATTTACTATACTTGCTTTGGTTGGGATAATTTAATTATTTTTAATTGCAGTTTAAATGGCTATAATGATATCATTTTCATGATTCAATACATGATTTAGACTATTGCGATAGAATTTTGAACATTAACGCCAGCTGATTAATCTATTTAACAATCACCAACTGCTGAGCATATTACAGCTTATGACAACAATTCATAACATAGATGGCGCTCCTCATGAAGAACAAAACAGACATACAGTTTTCTTTTTTGGTTCAATTTTCTACTTTTAATTTTTCTACTGTTTATTCTCCTACTATATGTAATGGGAAAAAATACAATATTTTTTGCTGTTAAGATCTGCATAAAGAAAGCAACAAATTATAATGTTAAGATTTACAAGTAGGAACTAAGGATAAGGAAACAAATTTTGGGGAAAAACAAAATTAAAACAAAAATCCTCACTTCAGTTCATCTTATGTAAGGGTCAGAGAAAATGCTTTTATCCAAATAAGAACGGTGCCATTTTTCAGCTGCAAGCCAGCCTGCCCAAAATAAAACATTTTTCTGTATCACCTTTGACTTCAATGCAGCATTCACAGGCACCTTGCAGATCATCTGATCTCTGGGTCATTGGAGTTTCTTCAGGTCCAACTTTGGAGACTTGGACTCCTGACTCCGGCGAGATCAAGCAGCAGTACTGAAATGATAAATGCCTCAAAACATCCCCTGCTCTTGGGAAGCACTTCCAAAGGTGTGAGAGTACTATTCATCTCACAGCCACCACAATTTAACAGCCTCTCCTATTAGCACATATTTTAAGTGGTAATTCTTAAGAAGGAATTCATAAATCAGTGACCTGAGGTGCTGGGGCACAGAGCTGTCTCATTCATTCCTGCTACAGGGGCGTGAGCCTTCAACAGGAAGACAGAACGGGCAGCTCTGGGCATCAGTGGCTACACGGGAGCAGCCAAGTCTGCTTGCAGCTCTAGGCAGAGCCCTGGTCACTCACAGCACACGACGTTTTTGAACTGCAGGACCCATCTGGCTACCAGAAACATCTACCATAGACAAAGTAAAGCATCATCAGCAATGGTAAATAAGAACGTAAGAACCCAGGGAGAAGAAGTGGCCTTGAATTCATACAAAAAGCAGCCCCTCGCCCTCTCCCCACTCCCCTCCCAACAAAAAAACCAACACAACTCAACAAAGAACAGCAGGAAATCAGAGAACCAGCTACAGAAAGAAGGAAAATTACAAGTAATTAGGAGAATAATACATTCTTTTCTCTTTAATCCTGACACCCCTCCTTTCTATCCCTACTTTTCTACTAGTCCATATTTTACAATTTCTGCTAATTTTGATAACATTTTGGTACTAAAAAAAATTTGCTTTTTAAAATAAGCTATAGAGACATTTTCTCTGAGCTTAATATATTTCTCCCAGCTTCCTAAGCAGACTCCTTTTGAACCACAGAAATTCTTAACCCAACTTTCTCCCAAGTTATGCCTTAGGTAGTCATGCCACCTTGGCAGACCCACAGCCCTCATTCTTCAAGGCTGCAGCAGCTAAAACCCTCAGGAACAATTTTCCTTACTTGGTGGCCCACCTGTCCTATCTTTGGAGACCAGTGCTCAAAATTACACTATTTATGGAAAAACCTCTCTACTACTTTTCTAGGAAATTTTCATTATTCTCCTATAATTGGGGTTTCCTATGAAGAATACTAATACTTCATAAAGTAGGAATGTTTAGGGTGATACAGTCTTCTACATTTTAGAGTGGAGGAAAAGGATCTAATAAATATTTATAAACATTTTGCAAGTAAAATAGAGCACTGGAAAGAATAATCTGACATTTTCATTTATTGCAGAGTCTTAAAAGCATGAATGAAAGGTACAATTATTTTTTTTTCAGAATATTTTCATCAGTGGAAGTTTGCTTGGTTCTGATGTAAGGAAAAGCGTGATTGCAGTTTAGTTACAGTTGTTGGTCTCAAGCACCACTTAACCCAGGTTTATT
This sequence comes from Phalacrocorax carbo, assembly GCF_963921805.1. NCBI lineage: Eukaryota > Metazoa > Chordata > Aves > Suliformes > Phalacrocoracidae > Phalacrocorax > Phalacrocorax carbo. The sequence goes on along the minus strand of NC_087515.1, from coordinate 85,734,935 downwards.
CTAATCCAGCCATTGGGTATCATCAGTCCATCTATGGTTCTTTTCAGGGATTAGTTAAGCTAAATATTTTGGGAACCATGTCACAGAGAACCGAAAGAGCATTAATCTATTAACGTCACTTATTCCAATCATGAAATACTTGAATTCATGATGCAACAAAACTTTGTATTTGAAACATTTGTTTGAAACATGTCATTCACTTCATCAAAACTTCACATAATAGAAAATCCATAGAAATATTGCATCAGTGAGCCAGCACACAGGTGTCACAAGAATTAAAATATAAATGGTACCACTTCATTCTCATACTCCCAGAGCACCAAAGTAGTGACTATGGCGCTTAGAATAAACCTAAAAGCATTCTGTTTATCCACAATTCATGCCCCAAATAATCATAATTAGATCATTGTTATGGAATCAAAGAAAAATTTTGCAGCAGATATATATATGCTGCCCTATGAAGTATATTACAGCTCCAGTTATTACAGTCTTCATTACTTTCTTTTGTTAAATGAAGCAACAAATAATGTTATTCATAATGTCAATGAAGTGTTACTGTTTTGAAGTAAAGATCCACTTAAAAGTAAAATCTTTGCCAACTAATTTCATTGCCACTACTTTCAAATTAAAATGCAGTGACTTTTAACTTCCTGTCAACAATCTACATGAATAAAATATATCCCAGACTCGAGGACACTGTAATTAAAGGTGGAGTCTTAAAGGTATATCAGTGGATGCAGAGACATAAGAAAAACTCCATAATTTTCAAAATAGTCTTAAGATTGTTTTCTTTGCAGCTCCACACTAGGATCTAAGTAGAGTCTGATGAATTTGAGTGCACAGTTTAAAAATTAAAATCAAACCCATAGTAAGTGAACTACTGAATATTTTGTAACCGAGAGAAACCACTAGAGGGCAAAATGTCCATTGCTAAAACATTTCTCAGGAGGTCAAACATATGCTGTTGCTTCTTCTTGTTTCTACAACCAGCGACTCTTTGCAAACATTTAGGTGTTCCCAGAAGCAAAGCTTTTGGTTTAGGATATCTGGAAACAACACAAACCTGAACTTGCTGTAGCCTGCAAATTACCAATGTGGAGAAAAAAAAAGATAACTAGAAAGACACAGGCATGACACCTTTATTTAGCACTAACTTTCATTTGTCCAGCTTTAAAAGTAAATAGGTATTGCATTTTTTTAAAGATCCAGCTGTACAGCTAAGTTGCAATTATGACTTTTATTGCTTTAGTAATAGAGCTCTTCACAGTCGTCAGTGTGCTTATGCACAAAATCCTTCAAGGAGCAAGCATCCCCAATAACTTCCAAATGACACATTAAAATATGAGACTAAAATCACACAGGCTCAGAACTCTTAAAGCTATTGCAAAATTCAACCTTTAGGTGTCTTTCTCTCCAGCTGAATTACAGCCACAAGTTGGGAGGCCAGAGGTCACAGAGAATACATTGGGGAAATCTGACGCTGAAAGGAAGAACCGTGCAGCAGCACATGCTGGGGGCTGCCCGGCTGCAAAGCAGCTTTGCAGGAAAGGACTGGGGGGTCCTGGTGGACACCAAGTTGAACATGAGTCATCGATGGGACCTTGCTGCAAAGAAGGTGAAGTGGTGTCCTGGGTTGCAGTAGGCAATCAGCACTGGTGAGGCCACACCTGGAGTATAGTGTCCAGTTCTGGGCTCCCCAGTACAAGAGAGGTATGGGTCTGACTGGATTGAGTCCAGTGAAGGGCCCGTAAGATGATTAAGGGACTGGAAGATCTCTCCTGTCAGAAAAGGCTGAGGGCTGTGACCGTTTAGCCTGGAGAAAAGAAAGTTCAGAGGGATCTCATCAATGTATATAAACATCTGCAGAGAGGGTAGAAAGAAGATAAAGCCAGGCTCTTTCCAGTGGTGCCCAGTGACAGGGCCAGAGGCAATGGGCACAAACTGAAACACAACAGGTTCTGAACACCAGGAAACACTTTATACTGTGAGGGTAGCTGAGCACTGGTGCAGGTTGCCCAGAGAGGTTGTGGAGTCTCCATCACTGGAGATACTCAAAAGCCATCTGGATGTGATCCTGGGCAACCAGCTCCACGTGTCCCTGCTCAAGCAGGGGGTTGGACAAGATGACCTCCAAAGGTCCCTTCCAACCTCAACCATTCTGTGAGCAACACTGCGAGGCACAGATACATACAGTGACTGTGTTCTCAGCTGGCCAGCTAGAAATGACCTTGGGTTGTGAAGATGTATAGCCTTGGTTTTAAGAGATATAGAAGAAGGCACTGTAAAGTGCAAATGACGGGGTGGACACTAAGTATAATGAATGGCTTCATAACTGAATAGATAATTTTCTTCAGTTTTTAACAGAGCATGACATTGACCTTGCAGATAACAGAAAGGCAAATAAAAGAAGTGTATATAAAGGAACTAACAATGCTGTAACAGAAGTGAAAGCAGATCACAAGGAAATAAACATTTCCAAATTATAAGCACCAGGTGAACTCCATCCCAAAATTCTGGAAGAACTGAAAAATGAAGTTGCAGGCCAGACAGCATGTATTTTAAGGTAGCTTCCATAAGGGGAGAGAATAAATCCGAAGACAGCAAAATATATTACTTGTATTCAAGAGAAAAGAATAGCCTGATAAACGTGGACTTTTTTGCAAATTCCAAATAACACGCAAGGCTTTCGGACACATTTTTTCCATCTATCTATAGACTCAATTTTGCTGGTTAAAAAAAAAGTAAAAATGTAACATGAGCCTTTTAAAAATTAATTTTTTCCCCACACTAGGGTAATGAAGTAAGAGTTCATCCATCTGGACTCTAACACTCTGACACATTGAAATCTAGTAGTTTAGCTAAAGAAGATAAAGATTAATAGAGGTCTAACCTGAGCAAGGAATTGGCCTAACAGGAGACAGCACCAGTCAGGATTAAATAGGAAACTCCTGGGCTGGGTGATTGATTGGGGAAGCAAAGATTGGCTTTGGGCCTGATCTCTTTACAAATTTCCATTGCTAGGAAAGGAGCTATCATCACAAAGATAGGGGACAATATTTACAAAACACAGAAGTGAATGACCTGAAGGACCATGTTAGTGGATATTCAGCAACACTAAATACATGGCTGTGCACTAATAACTAAAAATATGTAAATTAAAACTTATTTTTAATTCCAAATTTATTCTTATAACATGACAGAAGGACATGATTGTATTTGTTGATTATTGGTTAACTAATATGATATTAATGTGATACAGCTATCTAAAAGGCCAATGTAATACTGGCACATCATCAAGAATACAGTGACTGTCAAGCTTAAGACATAATTAAAAAGGAGTAGAAGGAGGGAGAAGATATTAAATGAAGAGGATAATGAAAGCCTATCATAGGAGAGAGGACTAAAAGAGCTTTGGCTTTTTAATCTACCAAAATGAAGGCTAAGGTACAATTCAACTCTTCTTTCTAAAATACTTCAGGGAGGTAAACACTAAGAAGGAAGGAGAGTCACTTCAACTAAGGAACAATGTCGTCACAAATACAGCTATGAATAAACTGTCAAAGGGACATTAGTAGAAGTCCTCAAGCAGCTTTCCAATGGGAGCTGGGGCAGAAAGGGAGGGCACAGGAAGTGAAAAAAAACCCCTACTATTAAGATGGGCTTTGATATACTTCTGAAAATAGAGTCCAGCTCTCTGCTGTTGAGACACTATCCACAGGGATCCCCAAAGTCCCTTCTAGTCCTTTTCTTCTCTTGTGGGCGTGGTCTGAGATCTCAAACAGAAGAATAAAGAAATTGTACTAAGAAGGGTCAGCTACCATCTAGGCATATAGCCATGCTTTGAACAGGCTGATAGTCTTGGTGAGCATTTGAACAGCTGGGCAATACCTATACCAGTACACTGAAGAAATTGAGATATTTTATTAAGTTAGGCAGCACAGGGATATCTGAGGATCTCAAGTGATGCATAAATTTCAGTCATTGGCCCATCAGGGGCCCTAGCCCACAGTGAACTATGCATATGCACAATAAACTATGTGGCACTATACAGCTCCATCATGATAAATCATTTAAATTGCTTTTCTGTTCAACTAGCCAAGCTAACTAGTGCTCCCTAAATTGAAGTCTGCACTGTACACATACCAAAAATATATTGCCTATAATGAGACAGAAATTCACAGCAGTAGACTGCTATAGTAATTTTTGAATATTATTATAATGTAGTGCATATGGAAAGTCACATCTCTCCTTTCTCAGAATGGACTTTCTAGAAAACTAGCTCCTTGATACGGGATTAAAAAAAACAACAAACGACCACCACCCACAAAAAAAAAAACCAACACCCAAAACCCCCACCAATCCCCACAAAAAAACCAACAAAAACTAGAAATCCCCAGACAAAAAAAAAAAACACAAACAGGTTGAGGATATTGTGGCCTTAGAAAGGTTTGAGATAATAGTAGGAAAAAAAGAAAGAAAAGTCAGTCAGGCACACTGACTGGACTAAGGAAATCACTATTCCTACCCCGTTCTTTTACTATACTCATCACTTTAGCACTCAAGCTTAAGGGACAGAAAAACTACACTTTTAAGGGCATAAAAAAGTGACTATAAATGAAAACAACTCTACAAACACAATCAAAATATTCCATGGTAACAAAAGAACTGAGTAACTTCTACCTAGGAACTTGGAATAGGAATTGAACAAGAATCAAGAATGAAAAGAAGCATTAAGTGATTGGGCATGTGACAGATGTAGACAAGCCTTAGCAAGTGGAACAAAACCCCTAAATTATTTAAGAAATTATTTTAAGTAAAATTGCTATATTGACGTTACCAACTCAGTAGAACTGTAAAAGAAACCAAAAAAGGTGAACTGCGGTGAAAAAAACCCAACAACCACACACACAAAACCCAGGGGGTAATAGTTCTTCATTACCAGGACATAGCAGCACATATTAAAAGATAATAGGAGGGTGAAGTGACGGAGCAACTGCAGTAAGGAAAAGATTGAATTCAATGAATTAAATGAATCTATATTGAATCCAATGAATCTATTAAATGAATTCAATATGGATTATCAAAAGCAACAACAAAATATCTTGCATTTTGTGTATTTTTATGGAAGCTGAAACACATATAACTTCATGCATCAGACTAATAGGTAAAATTTAATACAAACCACTTAAATTTATATTGTTTGTTATATGTTACAGATAAGGTCTCTTCCAATTTATCTAAATTTTGGAGCTGTGTTTGTTTAACTTTATTGGTAATGCGAAGAAAGTCATTTCATGATGAATGCTAAATAAATAGTGTTTAATGAGTTGCCACTTTACATTCAACATGAAATTGAATATTGCCACAGTGAAAAGAAAAAAGGAAACCTTTAAGACCTGTGCCTTGTAAAAAGAGGGGGAGCAAGAAGGAAACTTTGTCCTGTACAAAAGTTGGTATTTCAGATTAAACCCATTGTTAAATCTCTGTTTTGGGGAATAACTGGATCCAAAAGAGAGGCTGGGATCTCTCTCTTCTGTGCTGGAAAAGGCTGCCTTTCACTTTCAGACCATAGAAGCTAAAGCCTGATTACTGTTTCCCACTGCTTTCTTCTCAGCCTATCATTAGTGTCCCTATAAAGGTTTCATTTTCTGGAAAGAAACAAGTGAACACTTCTCTGCAATCCCACATAAATCCTTCTTTTGAGAAGGTGAGGATATTGAATTAGGTCAAACTGTCATAAAGCAAAACAAAATTATGACAGATAGTCATATGATTACAAATAGTCGCATCACAGGGCTTAGCAGATAATGCCTCATTAACAGAGCTGTTATAACAAATCTCCTAGTTTATTATAACGGAAAGTAAAATGTTTCAGCAAGTTACCATGAAAGAAAGCTAAGATAAAATTTATAGAAAATATTTTTTTAATTGGATGTCCTTTTGACACACTCAGTATTTTACCAAAAAAAAAAAAAAAAAGATTTTAATTTACTCTGTATAATTTATCCAGGTACTCAAGCTAGAGATTTTAGGAGGATATTCTTCTGAAAATTGTCTGGTGGGGTTTTTTGTGTGGTTTGGGGGTTGTTTGGTTGGCTGGGTTTTTTTTCCTTTCCTCTAAGAATGCCCTCACTGAGTAACTGCTCCTCTTTTTTTAGGAAGGTATTTGACAGAGTAGAGCTGTCTCCAGGCCCGCTGAAAACAAATTTATAATTATACTTGACATGAGCCTTCTTGTTTCCAAGACCCTTGATATAGAAAAGTCAAACCGTGAGTGATCTTCACAAGATCTGGATGGCAGACTGGAAGTCATTCCTTTAAAATCAATAATCTTAGTAAAGTCAAATATTTTTTTAATGCCCTGGTAACAACATTAAATTTAATCACTGGCAAAATTGCAATACAGTACTATGTCTCCCTGAGAAAAATATATATTCAGAAATCTTTTGAATCTCAATCACTCCCCACTTCTTAACTTTTTTTATTCCTTACTAGTTCCAACTGGTTCAGCTGCTTCCTTTTACCCACACCTTGTCTATTTTCGCCACTACCCCACCTCCATTACTCATAAATTGTGCCTTTACAGAATTATTTTCCACCTGTCTCATTGATCTTATTTGCTTTATCTGAAGTTTCCAGGGTTTCATTGTTTGCCGAGGTTCTATTAGCCACTGGAATCATCTGGCTCACCACAACAAGCCAGCCAGGCCAGCTGCCTTTGCATTATAGCATCATAAAACTCTGCAGGAAGTAAGTGAAAAAATGAGTTCATTTATTGCATTATCACATTTCAGAAGTTATAGCAAAAAATTGCAAGTTTTTTGGTTTGTTTGGTTTTTTAAAGAAAATTAAGTTGCTGTTACATCAGCTGGAATTATATTTTTTATTACAATTGGACAACCATATAAGGTTAAAATGTGTATTACTTCAAGGTGTTTTAAAAAGGTTGAAGTGACAGATTTAACTGTTAAGGTTATTATTAGTTTGTAGAAACTAATTGGATAGTTTGTCCTTTCCTCTTTATTCGGTACAACATTTCTCCTTTCTTAACTCTATCACCCAAAACCTAGTGGAGATGGGTGGATCCTGAAAAGCTGTGCTTGTGCCATGCCACTGTGCACATAAGATCAGTGCTTTGCTACAAGAAGCAGCAGAAGAGCCAAAGGTAATTGGGAGGCAGCCTTTAAAACATGAGCAGCTTTAAAACTTAATTTCATAGAGCTTCAGCTGAAATTTCTATAGCAGGCCTGGGAGTAACTAAGACTCCTTGCTCTTGAATCTGAATGTTAAAATGGTGGGGTGAGAATGCATATAAGCTAAACAGCTGAAATGGACCATCAGACCATAAAATAAAGGGTAGAAAGAAGGGTCTGATTCCATCAAAAGAATCCTTAAGTTCAGAGGAATTACACATGAAGGACAGTGGTAGTCCATTCAATAAATATAAGCTTTCACTGAACGATCAGCTAGAGAATATGCCTCTTTCTTAATCTGATTTAGCTTTGCATAAGAAACCTTGCTAAACTTTAAAGAAAAATAATTTCCAAACCTGTTTTTCTTTTTAGGCTTTTCTCCATCTCACTCATTTTCAATTCTAGGTGATGGTGTACTCAAATATTTTGGACCGGGGGTGGGTTACCTAATGCCCTCTTTCAGATGCTTCTGGATTCCACTGTGATCCATTACCACCTGTAAAGTGGAAACAAAAGTTTAACAGTCTTCCACTTACCAGAATCCTTCATTAATTTATGCTGTGGTGTATTATTAGAGAAATACAGGGAAAGAGAGACTGATGAATTCTGCAGGGACAGTAAACAGGACATTACAATTTTATTTTCTTGCATAACCACTGGTTCAGATAGCTGTCACCAGTTTCAGCCTCCAAATCTGGAAGTGTCTGTTTCTGTCAGAACTGATCTGTAACATATCTCCTTTCCTTCTTCAGCCATGCTGAGCTCATTTTGTTTAAATAATTTCCACTAACAACATAGAGCTGTGCACTGAGCAGGGGTTGGACCAAATGACCTTCAGGGTTCCTTTCCAACCTGAATTACTCCACGATTCTGTAATAGCCTTTTTTCTTTTTTCCTGAAAATAGCAAAAGACTGCTAAAACTTGCTGATCTCAACTTCATGACTTGAGGTGAAGTGTCTAATCATAATAGTTCCTTGAAGGCACATAAGCTTTTAATCTCTTTGGTGTTGCAACACACTTCCAGGCCTTCTCAGGACAATAAAAATGGATGGCAAGTGCAGAAAGAGAGGTTGCTGAAGTTCGCTTTAAAAGTAAACTTCAATTATAGATGAGCTTTTACTCTGAGGGCATTTAATTTGACAATAAACAAGTAGCAATGTTTTTAACATCTAAATGCCAAGCATCATATTTCCAGTGGTTCGAGGCACTTACATGCATTGTTTTCATTCCCTTTGCTTCCATCTGGCAGTCCCACATGGATTGCTAGTGCAAAATTAACTAAGACGGGCACAAAGCATATGCCTGCAGGCAATGAGGTTGGAAGAGGCATACGTATTTTGCCTTGGCTGAAGCTTGATTTGGTTGGTGAATCCAGTTACCTTCCAAGCTGGCCTTTTGCAGAATGTATTGGTTTATATTGGAAATCAGACCCTCGAGTTTTAAATAAATTAGTGTAACATTTTCTAATTATCCTCCTGCCTCTTTTGTCTAGCTGCATCAGATGTTGTTGTGTATTTTGTCAGCTTTGTAATTGAATTCATACTTCAGAGAATTATATATATTTTACAATAGCTTTTATTATTTGTATCGTTATAAAGTAAATCAGCTGTTTCATTTTACATATAGAGCAGAAAGTTTATGGTCTTATTAAAACTCCAATAGCAGCCTGTTCAATTTATCGTTGTGCATAACAAAAGGCATATCTTAAAAAGCAAAGAGTTGTATTTTTTTGGGGGTGGGGGGTGGGGTTTTCCCCTGAATTTCAGCCCAATACTCTCCATTGTCATGTCTAACAAAATAGTAACAGTAAAGACTAAAGGACATGAGGATAAGTAACAACTGAACCAACTTTGAGTGCTACCATAATTCCTCGCTTTCTGAATTCCCATGGATATTACAGTCCCTGCATGTAGACACATACAGTTATCTGCTGTCTCTAAGCTATCAGACCTTCTGTAAAATAACCTCCTGATAATTCACATCCTATTCCTCCTTATTTTCCATTTCCTTCTTCTTTAATCAATGCCCTTAGAAAGACACCTGTTCCATTGCAAGAGTATGTTCCCCACAACTGGAACCGGTCCTCTTCTCTGATTGTGGGACAGCAAATTTCTGTGTCAGAAGAAAGGAAGCTGAATTATTGATTCTGATTCTCTCTAACAGCTGTATTTGTCACTGCTTCTCCCCTTCTGTCATAGCGAGAAAGACACATTGAGCATTGGCACTCCTTATTGCCTGAAATAGGCCATGAAACCAATATATGCATACACACAAAGAAGAACACTTAAAAACACAGAAGCCTGAAGATGATTAAATCTGTCATAGACTTTTTGGTATCAAGTAAATGTGAAAGGTTCTCCCTCCACTTGAAAAATGACCCTCCAGGACAGATGCTGTCTCTACAACCGCCCTTTGATGCAGTGCAGCCTATAAGCAAGCTTGCTAATGTGTAGTGCGCTCCCTGACCTGACTCTGCCTACTCAGACTAGGTCTGTCCACACCGCCGTAGAGAGAAAGCCACCACCTTGTCCTCTGCGGTCACACTGTTGCACTCTCAGTCTGACCTTGCAACATATAATGCCAAGAACTGTATAGGAAGGACTCAGCTGACTGATCTGATGTGGGACACAGGATGGCAGACGTAGCCAACACAAGAACATTGTTATTCCTATGTCCCAAACTTTCTCCCAAAACCGCACATAAATTTGCCTGTCTGCATATAAGTATGGGCCTGTATCAAAGTACCAAGACTAGAAGAATCACTTGGGCATAAGGATGGTTTCAGGCTACCTTTCCAGATCTTAAAATGTACGTGTAACTTATGACAACGAGGTGTGCACTTCATACAAATTGTGTCACCTCTGCATTTGGTATGAATATACCATCTGTAAAATAGCACGTCCTGTTGGTGACCCTGTTTTAAGAGACATGTTAGTCAGCTGAAAAGGGCTAAGGTAATCACAGCAAGGTGTAACTACCTGATAAGTGTGCTCTATACAGAGTTACAAAGTTGTCTATTCAGTTTATGAATGACCATGCCTAGGAAACTTTGAATTTGTCTCTACTTATGACGTTACTCTTTGATTATCATCTTACTAAAGTTCTATTTCCTGCAGTCTGGCTATCTGTTAATGTGTAGTCCTCAGCGTATCAGTATCTTGCAAGAAATATACAAATGTTATTAGGTTTTTCATAGCATGTATGATTTTACTACCTCTAAAAATATTAAAAGCTATTGTGCATAAAATCATTCCTAAATAATTCTGTCACATAAACTAAATGCAGAAAAGGATATAGACAAGTAATCTAAAGCAGTAATAGATAGCATGACTGTATCTATCAAATACAAGGTATAATTGTGTTTCTCCTTATTTACTACCAGTTCCTGAAAACAAGCCAAAAGGAACACTTAAAATAGCATTGCCTCACTTACTGTAGTCAACTAAAAACGCATTCTTACACAAGACACCCTGACAGCTTCAATATTAACTAATATCTCCATGTCCAGACTACCAACCAAAGTAGTTATGTTTGAAATAGTTTTCTTCAAGAAAGTTGAGATGCCTACACTGAAAACAATGATGTGATGAATCTTATGTCATCCAAATTAGTGCCCTTACCTAGAATTAACATTTTCCTTTCTCATATGTTCCAGTCTTTTTAAAGTTTAAAAACAAACATAAAAATCACAGCTATTCTTCGGAGTAGATTCTTTAGTTCATAGGGGCATGCCAAAATTTTCACCTATGCTGTAGAGAATGCAGAGTATTTTTGGAAGTGTGAACATGTTTGTCAACCCTGCTTGCCTTCACTCAACCCCCCAAAAAATAACCTTTCATTACAAGATCTGAACCTGACAGCCAAGCCAGCAAATAACAAGAGTTTGGCACATTCACAAAAACAAATAAATTGGTCTCTACAGGTTCTGGGGAGTTTTCAGGTAAAGGCTCAATATCTCACAGCATCAAGGACAAAACTATTGACATCCATTTGCCACGTAACCACCCCTCTGTCCTCCTGCTTATGTTTCCAGCCTAAAGCCATGCAAGCTGCATGAATTGTTTTCACAGCTTCTGAACAGCCACATCTAAGATGTCCAGAGTGGCAGATCATTTAACCTGCACCATTTGTTCCACCAACCCCCACAGTGTCTAAGTTGCATATTCAAAAAAAAAATTAACATCTAGACTAAAACTGCTGACAGTCCCTTACCTACTTTTGGCATGACTGTGCTCTAATACAGTATAAGAGATTAATGTTTCAATTTTAGCACTGTTGATGAGTCCATAAATTTCTGAATTAAGCCTGAAATTTCTTAGCCTACATTTTAAATTGAGTTGGTTCTGAATGTGCCCCTTGGAGAAGGAGCAGGTAAGGTACACTAGCACAGACACACAAAATGTTATGCAAGACAAAGCTGTACTACTGGCATCATTACATTCTTAGACCATCAGACACACAGGGGAAAGTGTTGTATCTTTTATTAAACCAGATGATATAGATACACTAAGATAGAGATAGATAGCTAAACTGAAGATATCTAAAAACATTATCATAAATAGTTTTACTTGATGTGTAAATCAATTCTATTTAAATCAAGAAAATTTATTCTGGCACTGGAAAAAAGTAACTGAAGAGGGTTGTTGGATATTTTCTTCCCCTCTCATTAGTCTTGTTTGGGAAAAGCCACCAAGCTGTATGATTTCCATCATTCAAGCTCCAATACTGTATTTCACTTTTTTCCTACCAAAGATCAAAATGAGCATGGGATGTCAAGCACTTAGCACTGCACATTGCAAAGATGTGAGGTCTTTAGACAGAGTATTACAAGTTCTTATCAGCAGCACCATATGCTGTAAGGCAGAATGCACATAAACCTGCCAACACACATAATTCTCATTTTCCGATTAAAGAATACCTTAAAGAGAAAGCACATACACTTGCTTCCTCCAGCATTATGGTCCTGTTTAAGGGTATATGAATGCAGTTAATCTGCCAGAGAAAACAACAGACCAAAGAGCATGTATTTGCAGCTGGGAGGGCATCTGTTTAGCCCCAAGTCAGCAGCTAAGTCACACACAGCCATTCACTCACTCCCCAGCAGTGGGATGGGGGAGAGAATCAGAACAGTAAACATGGGAAAACTCACGGGTTGACATAAAGACAGTTTAATGAATAAAGCAAAAGCCACGTGCGCAAGCAAAACAAAACAAGGAATTCATTCACTCTTTCCCATGGGCAGGCAGGTGCTCAGCCATCTCCAGGAAAGCAGGGCTCCATCACGCCTAACAGTTACTTGGGAAGACAAACGCCATTACTCCGAATGTCCCCCACTTCCTTCTTCTTGCCCCAGTTTCCTATGTTAAGCATGACGTCATATGATGTGGGATACCCCTTTGGGTCAGTTGGGGTCAGCTGTCCTGGCTGTATCTTCTTGTGAGCCTGGCAGAGCATGGGGAGCTGAAAAAGTCCTTGAGCAGTGTAAGCACTACTTAACAACAACTGAAACATCCCTGTGTTATCAATACTGTTTTCAGCACAAATCCAAAACATCGACCCATACTAACTACAATGAAGAAAATTAACTCTATCCAAGTTGAAACCAGAACAAAATCATTAAAAAATTATGAATTTTGTTTTCTTTCAGCTTGGTAGGCATATAACCTGTGAGTAGTAAACTCCACTCATACATATAATAAAAATTTTTTGTAAGACAAGGTTGTTATTGTCATTGTAGCTTGATAGTCTGAGAATATTATGAAAAGGTAATACCTTTATAATAAAGATGATCTTAAAAATGGTGGTGCACTGTAACACTGGAGCCCCCAAGGCTATACACAGCTAACTGCTTGTCAGTCAAGGAAATGCAGATTTTGGAGGTGGGCAAAAACTGTTGTAGGAGTAACAAGAAAACTCAAAAAAAAAAAAACCAACACCCAAGTATCTCAAGTACCATAAAGCAAAATATATATTTTAAATTGAGATGTAACATAGACTTGCAGACCAGCAGAGAAATTGCAAGATGTAGAGGATGTTATAAAACATTAAAATAGCTCAAGCACACATTAGAATAACAACAGGAAAGAAAGGTGATTGTCCTTCTAGCAAAGAAGAGGAAGAAATTCCATCACCAGCTTCACACTCTTCCCTGTCAGGAATCAGGATCCTGACAACTCACTGCAACCCCACTCCCACTCCTTTAGGACCAGAGCTGCAGCAAAACGATGACCACAACAGATTTAAAAAAAAAAAAAAGGTATATCAGGAAGTTTTGGTATAACAATCTTAGCCATATTACTAATGAGATATAGTTAGTATTAATCTGGACTGTAACTGTTAGTATAATTTTAACCGCATTAATCGTAATTACTTTTTTGTTTTAGTAAAATCTGTTAGGATTTTAACGCCACTAACAATAGATTCTTTGTTTCACATGTAAGGTATGCCCCCTTTTTGTCCATAACAAGGTTTTAAGTGTAACAACTAGGGAAGTTATGTTAAACACAGAAACTTAACTTTAAATGCTACATAGTCCTGCAACATGGAAAACAACAAACAACTCAAAAAAATAGAAAAGATACAAAAGTCCAGGCATATGGACAGCATAGTGGTTTTCCAGTCATCAATTAATCAACAGTCACACAAAACCACTTTGTAGGTTCATGTCCTAAATTAGCTTGGATAGTTATGGTGGCAAGCTGCTAAATCCAATCTATATTGATAAATACATATATTTATATTTTGCCTGGGGGGAACATATACACTTTCAAAAAGAAACGGCTTCTGACCTGGTAGGTACGCATTCCAGCAACAAGCAAAATCAGGCATGAGATTAATTAGTGAAGCAATTAAAAAAAAAAGTAGAATATATTAATAGAACAAGATTGCATACAGGCAGTATGACAAAGACTCTTTGAAGTGACAAGACAGCTTTCAAAGAGATATTGTGTTTGACAATAAAACTTGAAATTATTATGCTAATAATGTTTGCATGCATGGCGCTTGCCAGAAGTTTATTTGACCTGTATTTCCCTTCCCCAGTCCTGGAATAAAAGCTAGTTATGGCACCTGAGGGCAAATTAACATATTCAAACATATTCAAACTTTCTGCTACTGTTGTCCTTAGATTAACCTTTGGCACTCCCTGTATTGACATCTTTTCTGCCTTTAAAAACTTTAAGCATACTTGATCTTTAAGGACTTGATTTATCTTTTCTAAGCTACTAATAATAAAGATCGAAGCTGTAGCAGCTAGTTACAGGGGACAAATCAGCAAGTTCCAGACCAGGATTTACAAGCAGATGTTGTTTATTGTCCCAGGAATTCAAGAAGTTAAACTTAAAGACATTTGCACTACAGTCCAGGCAAAAAGAGCAACAAATGATGTCGCCGGCAGCATGTTATCACTGGTGTAAGTGGTTTAATGGCAATCTGCCCACACTATCTCAATACCAGATTTACTACAATAAATTACTTTCAAGGTCATCTTCTCTTAATTGCTCATTGATTACTCACCATTCTTTACAGTGGGAACCTCTGAGTTTAATTGGAATCAATCCTGATAAATGCTATGCAATCCCAGATCCTTACTACTGACTTAATTGGAGAGAGACATACACTTTTAAATTGTAAGGATGAAACGTTACCTTATCTGTTTTGCTATTGTGCTCTACAGCAACACTCAGTCCTTTATTGTTTTGTCTGATGTTTGGTATTTCAAAATGCTCTGAACTGCATCACTTCAAAATGTTTTGTTTATTTGCTCTTTAATACAGAATTGTTCTCATATTGCTCAGAACTCATTGGCACCTTCTACCTGAGAAGGTCCCTGTCCTGTGGTTTCACATGCACTTTTCGATTTTAATATCAAAGCAAACTAGTAGTTATTTTCAGTGTTCAGCAAAAGCAATGGCCCTCATCTAAACCAGTAGAAATAGGCTTCTGTCATGCATGTCCGCATTACCATCTAGCTTAGGAAAGGTTAATATAAAATGTACTGTAGTTTAAGCAGCAGGATATCAAATTATAAGGGAGAGCAGATTATTAGACTAGATACATCCAAGCACATCACTAAAGGCAAATACATTTTTAGACAGGTGTGCACTGAAGCAATTATATTCTAATTATATATCCTGCAACTCTTTTTTTTTTTTTCCACAACTTAACACGACATAATCTATTACAGAGGAATACGGTTATTAGAATTTTAGTGCTGTGTTATTACTATGAAATAAGTACTTCTGTAGTGGATCTCTAAATGATTTTAATATTATTTTGCCATTATCTAGGAAAAATAGAAGATAACTATTGGAAGGGTCAACTGAGTGAAGCAAACTAATACCAGTTATAATCACCAGGTTCCCAAATAATGTCAGAACTTGAAAACCTAGCTACTTTTAATTATAAAAAATTATAAATTTATGAGTTTAAGCTATATCTGATATGTGTCTCCTTGGAAAAATAATGCCAAATGAAACAAACTTAACTGATATAAAACAGAGAGCTAACATAGAGCAGTGCTTTAGCTTAATAAACGCAATGACTTTGTAAGACCCTTCTCAGCTTATTAGTTCATTTATATTGATTATGCCAAGATTTTCTTTTTAGCCACTTTAATGCAGAGAGTAAATATAACATTTTGGCTTTTATGCTTTACTGCTTTGAATTATTCAGAAAAGGGAATACAAGGCAGACAGATGGGATCTTTCTGTTCTTGCTATAAGTAACCAAGTACATCGTCTCCCCACCCCTGCTTGCTTTGTTCCCCTCCAGTTTCCAGTTTGTTGCTTTTTAATAGACAATAGCCTGATTTCAGTATTTAATCTATTTTTCTGAAGTCCTATAAACCAAATAGTTAGAGAAAGAAGAGGGATACAAATGACAAAGAAATGCAGGGCATAATGAGAGGCCTTGGCATTTCTGATCTAGCTATGGATACTTGCCTTAGTCAAAATGAGGATTGGACCTTTACAATGTAGTATCTCACAGCTGAGAAAGCTGCAGGTTTGTAATATTGTTACATAGGGCAAAATATATCAGAAAAATACTACAGCTACTCCTAAAATGTCATTGTCACTTACTCACAATACTGGAAGTTTCCGTTAGTAGGAAATTCTAGATTTCATTTAGGATGCCTAGTTTAGGCATAGCATAAATGCAGAGAGTTGTCTTCTCCACTGACTATTATGCATTGGAAGAAACTTCCAAATTAATAATGTTTATCCTTCTGCCCCTGAATTATACTTTTCTGAGACTTTTTGGAATGTGTCTACAACATGGGACCTACAAGTGGCAGCCAGAGTCTATCTACACCAGTCAAACAAAAAGCAAAGTCTTGCTCATTACTTTATTTGCTCTCATAATGAAGTCAAAGGATCTACATACACCTTAGTACAGAGTTCCCAAGTTGAGCCCAGCTTAGCACTGCACTAGGCTGAAGAGATGCTGCAGAAACAAGAAATTTTACTTCCATATTCACCTTGTGAAAATGCCATCCTCTCTTCCGTGCATCTTCTCCTGGGACACATGGGATACTTAGGGTCTGCAAAGCTACTTAAGAAGAACATCAGTGAATGTAAATCCAGAATAAAATACAGTCTATATTCTGTTTCACTTCAGCCACTTAATAGGAAAATATACTGGTTCTTATCACATTAACTTATTATGTTTCCAGGTTTTACCTCATTCTGTGTTTGACAAGCTATTCAACTGAGTGACTGTCTTTTACTATATATACACACACATCGCCTGCGTAGGGAAGTTCATAACTCCCAGACTCTTTTCTGTCATATTTCATTGACAAAATGCTACTAAAGTATCAGTTTCTTAGTGCAGGCAGTTAAAATTATCACCAGTTTTAATTAATAAATATTAGTTAATATAACTAAGTTAACTCTTTTTTGTAAGCATTTTTAGACACAGATTATTACCCTAATTACTGATGTAATTTCGAATGAGGGCATTTTCTCATTCTGAGTAATTCTCAGTTTCAAATGACATTTAAACACAGAATCTTGCAGGTTGGTATTTTGAGATCTACGGCATACATCAAGACATATTAACATAGCTAGTCAGTTCAGTATGGGGCTGAGAGTCTGGAAACTTGACTTCTAATCACCTCATACTAGAAAAAGATATATAGTGTAACAGGGATTTATAGGAATTATATTTAAACCTTATAGAACTCAACAGTAAGTCTTTAAATACTAAACTGTAGGGTGTCTTCATTATCTTGAAAGACATGTAGAAGCTTAAACAAGTCACTGGGTCCACAAAGGAAGACAGGGATTGTGATAGCCAGCCTTGTAGCATTCCCCCTCCCCCACGAGCCCCTTCTGCTGTGGTAGAAACACACAACACCAAATTACCCAGCTTTCATCAAACTCAGATAGCCTAAATTCCACACAAGCTTTTACACCTACTGTTTCTTACAAGCTAGGTTTAAGTCACAGTACCCACACACAAAAAACACTAAGCATGGGGAAGAGGTTGAGTTTGGTCCATCCAAATCTGAATTTCAGATTAATTTTTCTTCAGCATTCTTTAGAGAGAAACTTCAGTGGTGATCCATAGCAGCCTGCATGCCCAGGAGCATCCAGGCTGAGACAATGAGAGCCAGCTTTAATTTACTTGAGGGAACTGAAAGTACTTTCTCAGAACTCCTTTTCTTTTCTGCATCCAGTTAGTAAAATGAGGTCCTAATTTAAGAATAGTAACAATAACTCAAAGTTTCTCATATTCAAGCAAAAAGTCATCAAAATGCCTATGTAATTTATTAATAACTTCACTATCATGATGATAGCTCTTATATACCTTTTCACAATGCACTGAGGCTTAAAGGTAGCTGTTGCAATATAGCAGATATATATTTTGCCATGATAGTGTAGAACTCTAATTCTTAAACGCAAAGTAATATTCAGCAATAGTTAGTGATGTTTATATTTAAATATATCCAATGCTTAAGCATTCTCTTCATCATGCAGGTAAAAAAAGAATATGCATCATAAATAAACATCAATACTGAATCATACTTTCCCCCTGGAACAAAGGCTGTCTTGCTGACAAAATCATCAATGGAATTGGAAACAAGAATTTACAGACTACTTCTGGGAATTTTTTGTTTTGGGTGGTTTTTGTTGTTGTTGGTTTTGGTTTTGTGTTTTTTTTTCCACAGAGAGAAAAAGCAGCTATATGGTAGTGACATGTGAGAACTTGAAGGAAGCGTTATCTTGTTCTAGAAAAATTTATATGGATTTCACCACGCTTTTATAGTACTAGAAAAAATATTAGATCCTGCCAGTGCTTATGCAATACTAATAACATTCTCAGCCCTCTGCAAACAGGCTTATGGTACTCTGTGACAGGCTGAAATTTGGGCAAATCAGTCAGATCTGACATTACCTCCACCCGCACCGAAGAGGAATGAATATGTAAAAAAAATTGCTTTATAAAACTGTCATTCCTATGTTTCACAGTTTATATTATTAATGGCATTCGTGCAAGAGATTAAAAAAAAAAATATCGATGAGGATATTGGTTCGCACCTATTTTGGGCTTGGAAGCTCTAGGTATGAATAAAGCATGTAAATTAAGCTAGAGCTCCAAGTCAGAATTTAGGCACCTATATTTTTCAGATAGCAACTGCGCAGAGATGGATAAGACGTCAATTTTTGGACATAATTTTAGAAATTAGTTTCAAATTTATTATAGGCACTCAAGTGATTTATGCCTGGCCATAAACAAGCAAGACACCAACCCTACAAGTGCTATGCAAATGTTTGTTTTAATCTTTCTGAATTCTGTCACATTCGTAACTGTTTCCATGGACTTGGTTTGCACTGCTGGCAAAGGTTAAATAACTGTCATCAGTCAACAGCACATCTT
The DNA here is from genome assembly GCF_963921805.1 of Phalacrocorax carbo. Taxonomy (NCBI): domain Eukaryota; kingdom Metazoa; phylum Chordata; class Aves; order Suliformes; family Phalacrocoracidae; genus Phalacrocorax; species Phalacrocorax carbo. Next base: position 85,715,858 of record NC_087515.1, on the reverse strand, counting down.
CAGCATTACCTATCTGTTAACCTCATCATCTTCTGGAAATATCCCTTCCTAGGCTTTCCTAGGGTCCTTCTGTGGTAGTTTCTACTTTTATATCACAGACCTAAATTGATTTTTCCACTTTGCCTTAATGAAGGATTGAAGCTAATAAATTTGCTAACCCCAGTGTCTGTAACAGCCACAGGAGGAAGACACGCCTATTTGAAGCCATCAACATATGCAGAACATTTATCACAATTCATTATATGTTATTTCATTGAACAATTGAGATTTCTTTAATATTAATTATTTAAATACTCCATTGCTGGATCTTCTTCTGGAGGACATTATGTTTTATGAAGTTGTCAACCAAAAACTGATTTAGTTAACAACAATCCTGTTCTGAGATTTAACTACTGAGATTAACTTCTCAAAAAAAAAAAAAAATTACACGGAGTTCAAACAGAACAATTGGGACCATAAATAAAATGTGATATTTTGATGAATAACAGTGGTGTTACTGAAAATTGATCATGAGCTTTGTAGATAGACCAGGCATGGTAGCCTTACATAATATAAATCTTAATAAGGCAGCATGATCATGACAGGAGGTATTGATGTGTTTCAACAACCTGGGGTCTAGCCTACTCAAGTTATGTACTGTGCATAAAACTCTTTAAGAGCCAAAGAAACCCAGAATTTTCCTGTCTAACCAAATGTTTAGACTGTGTAATAATCCCAGGATGACAGGATTGTTGTCTCTTATGCTTTTTTATGACTTACTCACTAAACATTGATAATAAGAAAACATATACTTTATCCTGTTGAACACATTCATTTTAACCTATCCATCCATATGCTACCTTGTTGGTAATGACAGCTCAGCAACTGTAAGGATGATTATTATTTCTTATTGCTTGAAAGGCAATGGTTTTTAAAGGTCCATTACCTCTAGCTTTGGACCTTTTAAAGAAATAATCAAGCAAACAGATGCAAAGGAGTGGATACAGAGAGAGAAGGAACATATAGCTGGAAGAATGAAAAGGGTAACCGAGCGTAGCATGAAGAGGTTTAGTAATTTCAGAAGGAGGGTTTTACTTCAAGGATTGCTTGGACTGTGAAAGATAGCATAGGAAAGTTAAATTAAGGAATTTTAGTAATCAGATATTCTTTCACAGAAGAACAGCTTCTTAAATCATAGGTTATCTAGATTGGCGACAATGAACAAAACTAAACCCTTACAGATTTTATTTTTCACGCAAATTAATGCTGTTCCTTATTCCTGGAGGTGGAAATACATATGCAAACTTAAACTCTAAAGTTGTTACATGTGAAGATAAGGAAACACCGGACAGAGAAAAAGGAGGAACAAGAAGCTTCTTGACAACAGATATTGAAGACACTTTTGTTGGGGCTGCCACAGAATTAGAGGGGGAAGGCAGGGTGCATAACAGGGAAAGGACTCAAACTATGGGGTAAATAAACATGCTGAAGAAATATAGTAAGAAAGAACCAGTGAGACAGGACAGAAAACAAGAATGACTAAGCAAGTATCCTGGAATAACAGATCTGGACTACTTGTTTAACCTATAGTTTATTCTATTATATACATTTATTGTAACAAAAGGACAGCTCCTCCAGCAAGGGTAAAAGAAAAGCAGAGTAGAACAGCTGAGCAATTCATAGCTAAATATGAATTCAATACAGACTTTCTTATTAAATGCAAGGTAAAAACTCCACAACCAAGGAAATCTTGACTTTGTTTTGACTCAAGACATTTAATAACTTCCCTATTTTGCAACGAGGTTCAAATATAGCAAGAAGCTAACGTTACAACTTCCAGCCCAGATAACAAACATTCTTACTGTCACCCACTAAAACATTATTCAACATTATCACTGATCTTAGGTGTTACAACTTAAGTCAGTCAATACATTTTCAGCAACATTGGATATCCATCATTCCCACAAGAGGAGTTCAGTATAGAATTAATTTCAAGACATCAACTTCTGCAGCACAGAAAACACATACACAAATTGTTTATTTCCAAAGCAAAGCAAAGGCCTATGATACAGAAACAGTAACTCACATTTATGACGACTATCACATATTTATAAACACTTCATAAAGTGATACTCTGCCCATTTCTAGTTACTAGTCTTCATACATTTAAAGAATGACCAGAAAGTCCTAGACATTTAAAACTGGAAAAAAGCTTTTAATTTGAAATAAAGAATTTGTATTCCATGCACTATGATTTAAACAATAAAAAATACATACTAATTACAAACATGAAAAATTTATGATAGAAAGGCCAACCTCCTGGTATACTACATATAAATTTCAAAACGGAGGATGTAGAAAAAAAACCCATAATATTCAAAGAGACAAGAAACGATACAGCAGTAACACTAACTGAATCATATTTGACATGTACTTAAAAAAAAACAACAAAACAAACCACCAACCCAAACTTATCTCCATATAGCTATTCAAATCTGGAAGAATAATCTCCTATCCCACTTTTCTTCATTTACCAAGTCCTTCAAGTAATTCCAGTGACAAGAAATATAGTCTATATATATATTCTGATATCACAGTTATAGAATATAAGGAATAGCAGCTCTGAAGTTGTTATATCTCTAAATACCTTCTAAGAACAAAAAATTGAACACTCTATAAAGGCAATACGGTTATATACACATAAATAATTAAAAAAAAAAAAAACACCAACCCACAAACACATACCCAAAACAGCTCATGGTGAGAAAGGCTCTCTTTTACAAGAAACATCGCTTCAGACTAATGATGTTTTCCACCATCAGGAACCACAAAAATGCAAATAAGGCTAATCATCCTCTGTGATAAGTTGGCTGTTATCCAAAAGCTTTAATGACTCTAATAGAATTTGGTTAAATCAGAAAACCTGAGGCTGACCAGACAGGTTTGGCTTTCTCTGCTGAAAAGGAATGTATCTGTAGAACTTTGTGTTTTATAATACTGTCTCACTGTTTACATCTTTGATTACATTCAGAAAAAAGCAATCTAAAATACTGTTAATGAGGATATTGTTTTACATCTCTTTTGGACTCTTGCTGCTAACTGCATAAACAAGACAACACTGTGAACTCAAGCTTCTTTCTGTGCAGTTCAGGATGCAGCCAGGCCTCTGAGGCAAATCATACACCTGGCTGCGTAATTCACGTGTTCAGCCCCCCAGGTAGCATTTTGTCTGCGGTTTTAGATTTGCCCTCTCTTGTCTGCAAAGTACTTTGCCTCCAAAACACATGGAGATTACAAAGGCTCCCAGATGTTGAAGATATCTCTGAGATGTTTTGAGGGACCTGAAAGACCTTGCCCCTCCACAGTAGCTCCAAATCCTCTATGGCTGTCCTCTCCCATGTAATTCTGCAAATAGTGAGAGGAAGTGGTCCACACAACATGGAACACAAAGAGAAAAATTTAGTAAAAATTTAGAAAAATTTAGCACAATTCTCTTATTTATAGAAATTTCTGTTACAGTGAAATGGTTTATATAAGAAAAATCTGAAACTTTCTATTCTTTAATTTGACCTTGCCTTCTACCTTTTGGTGCACGCTGTACCTGTGCCTTTTTAGGACAGGATAGGTTATAACCAAACGCCCTTTCCCTGTAAGAAGATTATTTTTTAGAAGTGTAAAAAGATTCAGTATTAGGTGGTTACTTATTTAGATAAACATTTGGATTAACCACATTTTAAATGAAACAGTAAAATTAGAAGAATTAGAAATAAGATTTTAAGTGCAGCCGTTTAAACTTTGGTATTTAGAAAGCCATTTTACCAGACAACATAATCACTAAGAGTAATTTGTGAATAAATGAGTTTTCATAGTTTTCATAGTTTAGGAGCTAAAATGAAAGGTATCCAATGGAAGTGTAATTTCCACTTTCCTTTTTGGAATCTCTGTATTCAATTATTGGCAATCAAAATAGTGATTAAACCACTTTCAAAACTAATTATTCTTAAATTATCAGTTGGCTGTTCCAACTGTGTTAATTAAAGTAAACAGTAAGCAGCTGTTCTTCCACTGCCACTACCTGCTTCTTGTAACTGAAGCCCTTTTATTTTTTATCTTGATGGAAATTAAAATACACTTTTGCTAATTCTGTCCAATTATTTTTTATCTTCTAATATATAGAAATCTATTAAATTTCAAATAGCTTCAAAGGCAAATGAGGGTGTACACAAAAAAGGGTTGCACATTAATAAATAAATACATTAATAAAATCTGAAATTATATGGACAGAATCAGAGTGTTTATTAAGGAGAGATTATAAAAGATATTTTAAATTTCACTGTCTCCATTAGGTTAAAGAGAAAAGAAAAGACAGCCCTCTAAATTAACCTTATCTACTGCCTAGCTTTATAAACCAAGTTTTCATTCTTATTTCCTTGGGGAATTCACTGTGTTAATAGAATGAGGATCAAGAAAGAAAATTCTTATGACCCTTAGAGACTTTGAGAAGCTCCCATGGGGAATGGTGTGATGTATTTTTAATAAACTTTGTGAATTTTAATGAGAGGAGTTAAAGCATTGAAATAATATTTCATTGAAATAAAAATAAGTGGTGCTAAATTCTGCCCCATCCTAAAGAGCAGATGAGAAATTTTTTTCTTGTCTTAAAATCCCCTCCTGAGATTTAATTTATTCTTTAGTTACACAGTTCAAAGAACTTCAAAGATGCACGTGCCTTTTTTATTTTATTTCAGAAATTACTCTTGTTTTTTTAAGACTGTTTTGGGTTTCTTTTCTTAGCATTGTAAACACTATGCTGTCCAGAGTTTTTGCTGATCTTTGTTTTAGGGAATGGGTGCCGAACAGAGACTGCTAAGGCGGGAGGAGTACTTATACATAGAGACAGAATAAGTAGAGAGAGTCCAAAACAATTCAGCTGATAGTTTGGATGTGTCTATCACTTCCTCAATTCGTAGGAAAATATATGCTGTCAGATGTCATGCTGTATTCATTTAAAATATTGCACACAATATTCCTACTGTAGTGACACATATTTCTTGAAAATTCAGAGAATGTGGGAAAAAAGCCTTGTTGCCTGAAAATAGCTTTTGCTGGTGACATTAGAATGAAACTTTATGTGTGCAGAATACAGTATTGAAAAAGAAAACCTTCATATCAGAAATTACTTCAGGAAAAAATATGTTATATAGTTAGCACATACACAGCATTGAACTTGTTTTTCCCCTCCATCCTATGATCAAGAGTTTCCCAGAGTCTGTTTCATCCCCAGCATACCCATCTCTATACTGTAAAGCACTGTACATTTCCATTACTATTTGTGTTAAGAAGGACAGTATTTGGGGCAAGGAATTAGGAATGTGGGGCCGTTTTATACATCTCAGGAAATCTGAATTATTTCTTCACCCACCGTCTCCCGCAGCCCTCCCTATCAAGTTTCATTCCCTAGGCTCCCCTTGGCTCCATCTGTGCTGTCTTGGGAGGCACATTAGAAAACACCTTCAGGTGAAGTGGCACAGGCTGGATTGTACCCATCCTGCTGAAGTCCCTGTGCTCAGATATTGACAGTCAATCATATCTAAATGACAAGCAAATAGCTAGCATATTAGGTTACATCTAGATGATATATTTATACTTGGTTTGACCCTAGATTTGTACCTAACTTGCTTGGTCTCCATGCTGTTAAATAGGTCTAAATATTCCATTGGATCTTGCATCTCATGCACATCAGCCCACCATGCCAAATGGACACGTGAGCTGGATGAAGCAAGCTTAGAAAGCTACCTCGCAGCTGTTGACTTCTGTTCCCTAAAACCAAGAGAATGGAGAATCACTTGTGTCAGCTGGGGTCAGACTAAGGTAAGAAGCAATAGCATTGCTTCCCAGATGATATCGCCACCCCAACTGCACAACTGACTCTCATTGCTCCTTCTCCCAAGTGGAAGCAAGCACAAGGTTTGGTGAAAAGGAGCTGTTATTTCCCATCTCTCCACCGAGGTCAAAGCACAGATGCAGTGGTACCACTCTCCCCTGCTCCTAGGAGGAGTAGGTTCCAGTTGAAGTGAAAGGGATGGTTCCTACAGCCTTCTTCCCAAGAGACCTGGTCTCTGGGGCCCAGCATCTTTGCTTCAGTCATAAACCCAAAGGAATAATACTTTGCATGTGGGGAAGTACAAGTCTGTAGAAAGAAGCACGTCTGCTGCTAGCAGTCTCCTAGATCAGAGCTCTGCCCAGTGGGGGTCCGGGGGCACGCTCCCAGTGTTCAAACCAAGCTAAAATGCGTAGTGCAGCTGCTATTCGGTTTCTGAGGAGGTTTTGTAACCACATTAGGGAATAAAGAGGAACCACTGATTTTACCTATTCTTTTGGCACACTGTGACTTTCAGATTTCGGTATTTCACATCAGACAGGGAAGTATTTTTGTTGTGGTCATATAAAGGATATGGTACTTTGTGAGTCAGTCTCAAAGTCCCAGATGTCTTTCTGCTCTCCTCTTCCTTAGAAGATTAGCAGACATAGTAAGCAACATGGCAAAACACTAAAGAATTTGCACTGTGCACTTAGAGATAACAATGTATAATTATCATATAACTATAATTACATATTATTATTAATAATCATATGTATAATATTCCAGTTATATATTGATACTATATGTGCAAACTTTACAATGAACAGAGGCCTGAGCTTTCTTATATTATAAACATCCCTGCCCTCACCTGTTCCTCTGTCAACTTTTTCAGCTTCCTATTTTTGTTTTCCTTTTTGCTGTGTAACATGATGACAGGCCTTCATCTTTAGTACCTAATATTTTCATCATAAACCTGAGTGGCAAGTCATAACTTATAAACCTGAATCCTTCCAGGACAATGCCTTCAGAAAGCCTGAATATACATCAGTAGTCGAGCTTTCTAGTTACAATTTAAGCATTCAAACCCATTAATGCAAGTGAGGTTTCCTAAATTCCGACTTTGCTGGCAGGTAAAAAGGTAAACGGGTTGTGACACTGCCTATGCCTTCTGTCAGTGCTCCGTTAAAATTATACAGCATACCTCTTTCTCTTTTGTTGGTCAAGGGGGAAAATAAATCAATGCTTCTCTGCTTTCACTACTATCACACCAGACAAAATATATTGACACTGGAAAGCGCCAACAAACTTCACCCTCGCAAAGGCTTGAGAAGTAACATGAAGAGCACAACACAAGAAACAACTAAGGCACCTAAACAATTTCCCTTGTGGAAAGAGCAAGGATAAAAGGCTGTGGTCCAATGAACAGGACACTGATCAAGGAATAGAAGACTTTTGATTCCCTTTCTAGCTTCACTGCAAATCTAGTCTGCAGTCATACTCAAGTCACCTTAATAACTCATGACTCAGATTTCCCCTCTGGACAATAAATGCAATAGCTCTTTATAAATAGCTTCTATATTTGTCACTGAAAACTGTTTCATCAGACTTGAAATACAAAATTTTCAGACCTGTTTGTTTAAAGCTAGGATTTCTCTTTATATTAAAAGTGAGCAGAATTAGTAAGAAACAAATAATTCTCAGTTTATACTGGGTTTTGCAGGACCAGGATGTCAAACTCCACCAAGAACTGGGTGTACCTCAAACACCAAAATGCAAACCTAGGAAGTTCAGCCTTGAGAAAAGGAGGCTCAGAGGGGATCTCATCACCATGTACCAGTACTTAAGGGGTAGTTACAAAGAAGATGGAGACCCCCTTTTTACACGGAGTCACATGGAGAGGATGAGGGGGAATGGATACAAGTTGCTCTTGGGGAGATTCCGATTGGACACCAGAGGAAAATTTTTCACACTGAGGACAGTCAACCATTGGAATAATCTTCCCCAGGGAAGACTGGCCACGTTGGACACCTTCAGGATTCATCTGGACAGGGTGCTGGGCCATCTTGTTTAGACTCTGCTCTTCCCAGAAAGGTTGGACTAGATGATCCCTGAGGTCCCTTCCAACCTGGGATTCTGTGATTCTGTGTGATTTCATTTCAATCCCTTTCTTCTTAAACTGAATCACTGTAGCATTTTTGTTTTCCCATTTTTCTTTTTACTTGTTAAATCATAGTGTTCCAACTTTGGATCAAGTAAAAGCAGTTAATCCTTTAACTTATGCCAGTGATGCTCAACAGGGCTTTTGCAATTTTTCACTGAACTTACATCAGTTCTAAATTTTCTACAAGTGTAGTGAAACATCTGTTTTTATATATCCTTGAATGGAATGATTCCATTTTCTCTGTACTGGAACCATTAGTTCAGTTAAACACAAAAATCATATGAACAGCAGAATTTAACTGCCCTAATTAAATGTTCGTATTTTTTTATTTTTTAAATCAAATCCCTTGGATCTGTGTTCACTTCACTGTTCCCATTTGCAATGGTAATCTGTATTAAGTCTGCTGTTTTGTCCTCTCTAAACATTTAGAGAAATTATAGCAAGTCCATTTAGCAAATTACATACTACCCTTTAAAAGCTTTAAGGAATGCCATTGCTTTTAACATGTACTCTTCCACGTTTGTTAGTGAAGCATAATTTGCAATAAGTACATGCCTACTACAAAGCATGACAGCAATCATTTTCCAAGAATGTGTGGATCATTTAATTTATAATTTGTGCTAAAACACGTGTGCTGATTTCTAGTGCTTGAAAAACATATATATGGGACACAAGAGACCCGTATTTTGCTACAAAAACTATTGTGGAGGCCTTAGTCCTTCTGATGAAGTCTGCCATTGTGCAGGCACCAATTTCTTAATACTAATTACAGCAATAATAAAATATTCTATGCATATACAGAAAAATGCTAATGCATTCCAGAAAAAAAAAATCTCCTCCATGAGTGGTTCTAAATTGATTGTACATACAGATTTCAAAACAATATTTACAATATTTTATAATATTTATAAAAAACTGCAGAAGCAAGCATATGAATAAAGTGAATTTGTTGATACCTCTACCTGTACTGATAATGCAAGTTGGGTCATTAAATGGGTGAATGAATATAACGTATACTAAATCTACAACAACAGAGAGAAACGTGGGGATAGACTAATGGTCTTGTGCATGAAAGCTTTGACTTAATGGACAAGAAACAAAAAGTATCCATCTTACTGTTGTCTCAACTCAACCTGACTTCTCACAGTGAAAGCATCATTATTTAAATAACTTCACCTGGATAATGAAACTGCTGATTTTATTCCAGGCTAAGTTACTTCAGAGACTTCTCTGCTTACTGACAGCGTACTGCGACTAAGAATATTAAGGCAATCAAGAAACTCCATTACCTGAGCCAGGGACAGAAATGATGTCTTATACAGAGAAATATCTAATGTTTCAGTGTGCTAGAGAAGATTAATAAGCATCATCACACAGAGAAGCTGTAGCTTCCACCCTAAAGGATTTTGTTTTATGTATACATCAAATGTATAGGCTGAGCCACCAGCAACTCTTTCTGAAAGTAAGCACAGCAAAGGCCCTATGAATCTTTAATGCCCAGATTTTATTAGAATACAAATTAGACTAAGTCATCTTTTAAAGGGAGAAAACATGACTCTCCTAGTTGAGACACACCAACAAGAGATTTAAAACCAAAATTTTCCAGGCCTGCCTGAAGGTTTGCAAACTCAGTCCTTGTCCTAGGAGCTTCCAGTGGCTTTGAAGGCTGTATTAAACTCTGCCTACCCAGTTGTCTTCCATGCCTTCAGAAGACTTCCCTTCCAAGCCTCTGAGACCTGTCTGTGTCCACTCCCTGTTCAACTCAATATTCTCCTTCTCTCCAACCAAGCCACAAAATCCCTGTTTCTCTCATTTCTGTCTGGCCAACCTGTCTTTCAGCAAGTTCTTTCAGTTAAGTAGGGTCAGTTATTCTCAGAGAAGACATAGTCTTCTCTCCATCCATGAATTTGCAGGCAATCTTTGAGCCGGAGCCATGCTAACCTTTTCTGTATTATTGCATTGGGTTTTTAAATTATTTTTATATGCACTACTTTACTTAGTTCTGGATAATATGAGTTGTTTGGCTTATCTCAGTCTTCAGAAGAGCTGCAGTTTTTCATGAAGTACAGAAGGACTCAGGGTTTACTTAAATAAATAGATTTATGTATGGGTGGAGACCGCAGTGACTGCTGAAGATTCTTCATATGCCTACCTTAGTGCACCCATACACACACAAGTAGTTCTTACAAATCATGCTAGGTATTATTCTACTGATTAAATAAAACTTATATTTTCATTGCAACACTGATATTTAGACATAAATTTTGAAAACCTTCAAAGCTAGTCTTTCTTATAATTATCACTCCAGAGGGCAAAAATATCTTTACATAAATGCCTGCATAGTCGTCCAGACCAATTTCCAAACACAATTAGATCTGTAGGAAAAATACTTTAAGAAGCTTCTTTCCTTCACTGGGATTGCAAGGTACACAGGAGTTGATGCCCCTGACCAATATTTAGCAGATACTTAGCTTCCTATTCCCAGCTTCAAATTTGCAGATCCAGCACTGAAGAAAACGTTTCATGGCCAGAAAATTGCCGAACTTCTGGCAAGAACTGATTATTGTTAGTTGGGAAAAAGTGAGGTAGAGGAACAATGAAAAAGGTTTTAAACTATATTTTTGCTCTGGTTATTCAAAATATTATCCTGTAACTGCTCATTTAGTTCTTAATTAACTCTATGGATCATAGCTGTCACTTGTATAAACACTGCTTGGGATACTAGCAACAAATATCAGTGATAGCAGAGGATTCAGTAAGCCTTCTTTTTAAAAAAGAAAAATCTATTTGACCTGATGAGATGTCCTTTTCCCTTTAATAGATTCAGTAAAAACAATTTCTTCTCAATAAAGTACATTCCCAAATTTTTGGGAAAGCATGTTGGAAATTTTTACTTTTGCTTTTGAAAGAAACAAAGAAGTCATTTTGTCATCTAATAGTTAAAATGTTAAACAACATCTGAAACAATTTCCAAGTGCACAAGAAACAAGCTTATACAATTGTCAGACACTGGTTTTCATTATTAGAATATCTTCTAATCATGTAATTAAAAACTGTTTATTAATATGTACGTCTACCTCAGAGGGACTTAGTGAAGATTATTAGTACTTGTGTAATGTTCTGAAGATGCGTGAGGCTATGTAAAGGCCAAATATTACTGTTAGAGATGATAGCTATAGCACAGGGTCTTGCAAGACACAGAAAACTGATTATGAGAGAACGGTACAGTATACCTGAATTTCTAAAAGGTTTTGCTCAAGTTCAGTGTCAGTGGCTTTTAAAGAAACTATGCCATGGATAAGTACTAAGGCTTCTCATTGATTACCAAGCAGTTACAAGATTGGAAGCAAAGGGTGAAAGCGATTGTGCAGCTTCCACAATAGAAGGGGAATGGATTATTAAAAGAAAAGTCAACCAAAAAGAATTGCCTACGGAAATAGCTGACTGGGGAGTTACATAACTGATGAAAGTCTGTGCCAGCAAATGCATAACGAAACAAAAGGAAAGAAAAACTGAAAAAGGAATTTAAGAAAAAACCCAACAACCAAACCCAACTATACATAGCTGGTATGTATAGTTGCTATTTAATGCTAAGGAACGAGGCAGCAGAGGCAGCCTTATGCAAACAATTTTGTTGCTCAGGAGAGGTCAGCAAGTCAGACACAATGCTAGAAAGAAAGTAGAGATCAAAATACAACGCCAGTATTGTGACATGGTGCAAACTCATGATGAGTACCTATGATATACTGTGGGGTCCTGATCTCCCCATCTCAGAAAAGATATAGTAGAAATATATAAAGTATATAGGTGAAGGGATGATCTAAGAAATAAAAAAGCATCTTTACAAGGAGAATTGAATTGATAATAACTCTCCTATTGGAAGAGAGATGCCTGGTGGGAGATAAATTATTATGAAATCATGAATGGCATACAAAAGTAATAGCTACTTTCCATTTTCCCACAATGCAAGAACTAAAAAAGATCTGTGAATTATCAGGCAACAGTTTAAAAAAAAAATAATTAAAGAATGTAGTTTTCATCCAACGTGCAGCTGAAGTGTAGAACAACATTACCATACAAACTTGTAGAAGTCAAAGGTATAAAAGAAAAGGTATAACAGAGCTCAAATGGTAAATAGACAAATTCATGGTTGAAAAGTTGTGAATACAGTTTCTGGTTCACAGCTGGCTGCTGAAAGCAAGCAGGATGTTCCAGGAGAATCAGCATAGGCTTGGTCAATTCAGGTACTTCACTGGTCACTGGCAAAAAGATAATACGGGCTGAAAAAGACTTTGTCCATCCCAGTACACACACACACAGACACACACACACACAGACACACACACACAGAGACACGCACAGAGACACACACACACACACACACCCCCCACCCCACCAAACCAAACAAAAAAAATAGGTAGAATACCAAATTATTTCACAGGCATGATCCTTGAGGAGATTATGTCTCCTCAAACTCTTCTGAAGTTCTGGAGGGAAGACTGATATCAACCGTCTTTCCACATGGAGGTCCTATGTGTTCTTCACAAAGCTCACAACTCAGATCTGCAAAAAATCATTTTCCCCGGCAGCTAAAATCATTGCAAAACTTGGCAGCAGTACAAGCAGTTTCTTCTGACCTTATTTTCTCCCAGATTTGTACAAAGCAATATGTGCACTAAAGAGCAGCACAGCTGCAATATCAACAGTGCAAATTATGCCCCCTGCCGTACACTTTTTCTTGTAATAAAAAAAAAGGGACTCAAGCAGCACATGACAAATGTTGTCTACAAGTTTAATGAAACACTGGATGATAGTTAGATGTTACAGTGATAAATACAGTATAGCATCCTACATAAAACAGATAGAATCAACTTATTTCATATCATAACCACTGTGTGACTCAAAAAGTAAAAAAAGTAATCAAGTTATAGAATACCTTATTTGCTTCCACTTTATATCGAAATCCATTATGTGAGACTAAAGGAAAATGTAAGGTCTTTCTTTACTCAAGCCAATGGCCTAGAAAATCATTATCAAACTCTGCTATAAAATAGATTTTCTGCTGTTGGGTATTGAAGCTTCTCAGAGGACTATGACTTCATTAAACTATTTGACTTTGCTTATGTCTTACGAAATACCTTATGAAATAATAGTCATTGTAGATTTGAATGATACTTTTCTTAGCAAATTATAGTTACAATTTCAACAGAGATGTTAAGATTTATCTTGCAGGAAATTAGAGACAATGCAATACTGTACCTTTCACCTTTCAAGCTGTCAGAGTACTGTGTTAAAGAAATCTAAATATCACACTACACAAAGAGGCAAATTCCTTGCTTATATGATCTGTTTATGAATCCCTTTATTATACACACAGTTTTATGCCATATCATGGGTTTACGTACATTTGGAGAAGTTTGTAATGCGTTAGGTTGCTATTCATTAGGACAGCCAGTTGTGGCAGAGGTAATACAGAGAATGTTTGAAGATTTTTACATCTGTTTATTAATTAAAGATATGCTTCTTTGAAGATAATGAATAGAGAAAAGTTCAGTTCCCATTTTCCCCTTTTCCTGCCACAATATTCTTTTTCTTTTTCCGTATTATCTTGCATCAGAAATCCAAACTAACAGACTCTCATCCCTGAATGCATTGCTTAGTTTCTCATCCATTTTAGTCTCACTTCATATTCATTATTCTTATGCTGCTCCTCAACCACTGATCCTCCTAAACTAGTTATTTCCATGCTTTGTCTCATTTTTTAGCTGGTTTTATGTGTCACATGCTTTCAAGAAGCCCATTTGTCTGGTGACATCTCAACAGTACTATCACACAGCGACAGTCTTTCCCAGAGTTGAAGTTCATTTACCCAATAATCACCACCTTTCTGCCTCAGAACATCAGCATCTCAGCTGAGAATTCACATAACCCGCTTCTACACTCTCTTCCAAGTCCTTTGCTCTATTCTGCTTCAGCCAGTATCCACCAGTCTTTGCAGCTGCCTTTCCTTCACCCAGCAGAACCAAACCACATCCCCTATTCTGGAGATTTAAAAAACCTAGACACAATGAGTACTTTCCAAGATTCTGCCCAGATGGCCATAAAAAAAAGAAGTGAGAGCTTCTCAAAGAAAAAATAATGGCTGATTTATTTGCAATTTCCATTGTACTGTACATATTATGTTTAAAAGTTGCTGCTAAACAAAAGAGGGCACCCTGTTCGTTTTGCTGTGTGAGATTATGTCCATTTGGGAGCACCATCTGGAGTTCAAAGAAAGGCAATACAGATATCAAAAAAATATCCAAGAGTGCAGATATCCAAAACATAGACAACCTGCAACATAACCGAAAAATGTGATGCTATTTATGGAAGCAGGAAACAGTCATTGCCACAAAAGTGATGGAGAGAAAGAGACTTATCCAATGGTTTGAAAGCTGACTACCAAGTGTTTGTTGCAATGCAGAGAACTGGTAAAAGTCAGTTTTACCAGTATCAAGCTGGAAGGAAAGGACTTGTTCTGCAAAGTAGTACGTGGCATACAAAGATTTGTTTGTAAACTCACTTTTTAAAGTCTAACAGTGAGTGTTCTTTTTCAGGTTACCTTTGTCTAGTTTGTATTTTAATAAAAGTCAATTTAGACATGTAAACCTCTCTCCCTTTTTCATGAAAATAACCTCAGGAAAAACAGGCTGTCCCACCTCAAAGCTTTAGCTTGAGATGCTTTGAAGTTCACATTACTAAACTGAATTTGCCATTTACAGGAAAAAAACCCACAACATAATAATTGACCATTAGGGACAGGCAGAGATGCACAAAAGAAATACAAAAAAATACAAACTAGTCCTCTTAGCCATTCATTCAAGAGAGGTGCATATTCTACAGTGCTAAGGTCATTGTATGAAACTACTCATAGTTGCCATACTATTTTACAAATAAAAACCTCAAAGCATTAATTTACTGTGGTCTTATTTATTATCATGACAGAAAAGGGAAACCTGATACATTTTCTAGTTTTTAGAAATTATTTAAAGTAGATTTACTCCACAGTAAAAGTAATTTGAGGTCCTGCCAGATAAAACAAACCACGATAAACACATCTAAAAACACCAGAAAAGTTGAATTTCCTTATTTTGGGAGAAGGTATTCGTCATTTTGGAAAACAGATTATTTGAACTGTCTAATTTTATATATTTTCTACTTAATTCTTTGGGATTGGCAATTTAATTTATTCTACTTTTATTCCTATTCATGACTGATCATTTTGGATATTCCTCCATGTGACTGCATGTACCACATACTAGTCCTCCAAGAGCAACAGGCCTCTGTGAGACTACCCAGTGAATGAGGATTACCAAATCTGGAGCAATAGGTGGAAAGGGGGAAATACAACCCTGCTTATGGCAAATGAGGGAAGGGAATTGTTTTCTCCTCCCTTAATAAAGTAGGTAAGAAATTGCTAAGCATGTCATAGTCCTCAGCATTATAGACAGAAGTGATGCAGAGCATAGTCCTGATATGGAGTATAAAACTGAACAAGAGTTACAAATGCCTGATTTGCCTTTCATATGGAAAGATGAAAATTGAGTGTTCTGACCTATGATGTCAAAAAGGCTGCAACATTCTGTTGCAGCAAGATTTGCCGGGGAGCAGCTCTTTCAGGAGAGCTAACCCAAGGAAAGCCGACTTAAATGAAATGGAAATGGAAATGAATCACTTCAGACTGGACCAATACATTATGATTCTTCCACAGAGGCTTGCCAGTGCATTTCATTAGCATCATGGTCCTACAGTTGCTCCTGTGTTGAAAAAGGATCTGCTCCTAAGCATGAACTGGTATTTTTTTCCTATTTGTTATGATTCCTTTTTTTTCAACAGCTCACTGGAGAAGATATGGACTTAAAATGAGATGTAGGGCTGGTATTCTGTATCTGATTCATACTAGAAGCTGCTTAGATGTCACAGGTCAATAACAGGACCTGGAAAGAGAAAAATGCTTGACTCCCTCCTGGAATGCTGGTGAGTGGGAAAAAATACTGTATTGAGCATACAGGAGGGGTACTTTGTAGCAAAAACATTCCTTGTATTTCTCAGTCATGTGTCAAGTTGCATACTTCAGTAATTACAGCACTTTCCATTGTAAAGGAAGTAGTAAGCGTCCCAGCTCACTCTGACCTTTGTTATTTGATACCTTTCACAGGTTTTCAAGACTGGGAAGGAAGATGCTGAAGTCCTTGCTAGCAAAATCTGTTCTGCTTTCAGAAATCATTTACACAGACCGGTAGCTTGTTTTTGTTGGAAAACAAAATTAAATGGGATGTAACGGCTCTTGTAGGAGAACTCTTGGGGGAGTAGAAACAAGTGGAATATAATGATAGCATTTAGAAAATACTAGAGCTTTCAAAAAGCACCTGAAGTGGCTCATGCATTTTTTTTAGATAATAGTACCAAAGGAAGAAGCCCTAAAGTAAAGTCACCCTTAAGTCAAGTCAGAGAAAATTATTATAATTAACTTCAACCAGATCAGGATTTTACTCCATATGACAAGAGATCAGACAACTATGTTCCATCTAGTTTAGACATCTGCAAACTTGTGTGGAAATAAATGTCATGTGTTTTAAGTCATGTCTGTTGCCTCCTGTCCTGACACTAGGCACTACTGAGAAGACTGACTCCCTCCCATTTCATTCCCTCCCATCAGTTACTGATCCACATTAATTAGATCTACCCCCGAGCCATCTCTTCCCCAGGCCAAACAACCCCAGCCCCCTCAGCCCCTCCTTATATGAAAGATGCTTCAGTCCCTTAACCATCTTTGTGACCCCTCCCTGGGCTGAGTCCAGTCAGTCTTTGTCTTTCTTATACTGGGGACCCCAGAACTGGACACAGAACTCCAGGTGTGGCCTCACCAGTGCTGAGCAGAAGGGAAGGATCACCTCCTTTCACTTGTTGGCAATGCTCTGACTAATGCAGCCCAGGATGGTGTTGGCATTCTTACCTGCAAGGTTGCACTGCTGGCTCATGGTCTGTTTGTTGTCCACCAGGACACCCACGTCCTTCTTTGCCACATGACCTTTCAGCCATTCGGCTTCCAGCATGCACTGGTGCCTGGGGTTATTCCTCCCCATGTGCAGGACTTTTCATTTCCACTTGTTAAACTTCATAACATTCCTCTTTGCCCAGTTCACCTTGTCAAGGTCCCTCTGAATGGTGGCACGACCATCTGACATATCAGGCACCCCTCCCAGTTTTGTGTCATCTGAAAACTTGCAGAGTTTGCACCCTGTCCCATCCTCCAGGTCATTAACAAAAATGTTAAACTGTATTGGCCCCCGTATCAACTCCCAGAGTACCTCACTAATGACTTGTGTCCAACTGGAATTTCTGCTGCTGATGCACACCCTCTGCACCCAGTTTTTGACTCTCCATCACCCTCACAGCAGTTGAGGTCAGGATGACTGGCTTTTAGTTTGCTGCATCTTTCTTCTTGCACTTTTTCAACACAGGAGTGATACTTGTTCTCTTCTAGTCTTCAGGAATCTCTTTCAAGTTCCATGACTGTTCAAAGGTAATCGAGAGTGACCTCACAATTACATCAGCCAGCTCCCTCAGCACTTGTGGGCGCAACTCACCGGGCCCCATTGTCTACATGTCCAGTTTGTTTAAGCGGTCATTAACCTGGTCCTCGTATGTCAAGGGTAATTCTTCCTTGCTCTAGACTTCCTCTCTGGTCTCAAGGGCCTGGGATTCCTGAAGGCCAGTTTCACTGGTAAAGACTGAGGCAAACAAGGCACTGACATTGAGATCCTCATAATTTTGTGTCATTTGTCACCATTTCCCCTGCCCTGTTCAGCAGTAGCTTCCTTTCACTGTTTATGTACCTGTAGAATCCTTTCCTGTTGCCTTTCACATCCCCTGTTGGATTCAATTCCAGGTAGACATTTTCTTTCCTATCCTTATCCCTGAAAAATCAGTCAGCAACCCCATACTCTGCCTGGGTCACCTGCCCTTCCTTCCACCTCTTGTATAACTCCTTTTTACATCTGAGATCAGTTTGGAGCTCCTTCCTTATCCATGCAGGCCTCTTACTGCCTTAGCTTGATTTCCTGCTTGTTGGGACCTTTCTTGAGGTTGGAGATGATCCTTGAATATGACCTAGCTCTCCTGGACTCCTCTTCTCCCTAGAGCCATATCCCAGGAGATTCTTCCCAACAGATCTCTGAAGATGTTGAAGTCTGCTCTCCTGAAAACCAAGGCTGTGATTCTGCTTTTTGCCCTGCTGCCTCTTAGGATTCTGAATTCCATCATCTCATCATCACTGCAGCCAAGACTGTCTCCAACTTTCACACCTGTGATCAGTTCTTCCCTGTTTGTAAGTATCAGGTCCAGTAGAGCAATTTTTCTGTGTTGGTTCCTCAATTACCTGTGCAAGAAAGCTGTCATTGGTACTCAAGAAATTTCCTTGATTGCTTGAGCCCTGCTCTATTGTCCTTCCAGCAGATATTAGGTTAGTTCAAGTCCCCTATGAAGACCACAGCCTGTGAACATGAGGCTTCTTCCAGTTGTCTGAGGAAGGTCTCATCTACTTCTTCCTGACCAGAAGGTTCATAGCAGACACTCATGAAACTGGCCACCACTTTGGTCTGCCTGGTAATCTTCATCCATAAGCTCTTGACTGACTCAAGACGTGTCCCAAGGCAGAGCTCCATGCATTCCAGCTGCCCTGTCACATAAAGGGAAACTCCCCATCCTCATCTTCCCAGGCTGTCTTTCCTACAAAGCCTGTGACCTTCTCTCCACTGCACTGCTCCAGTCACGTAAGCTATCCCACCACATCTCCATGATCCCAGTGAGTTCATAGCCCTGTAACTGCACACAGACTTCTAACTCCTCCTGCTTATTCCCCTTGCTGCGTTCATTAGTGCAGAGGCATTTCAAAGATGCATTTCAGAAGACAAAAGCTTAAACTGTTGAGAAGTAGAAAGCATGGATTTGTGTTTAATTTTTAGGTTCCTGTGCCTATGCAATTTATCTTATTTTAATGCAAAGTATCAGAAGGCTTTCAATGCCAAAAAAAGACTCAAAACTAGAATCTGTGATTAAAACAGCAAGTTCATTTAAATAAAAATGCCATTTCAAGCTTTTCATGGCATAAGCCATATATTTATTATAGGATTTATGAAAAATATTCTCAGACTTCGTTTGGATAACAGGGAATTTGATTTCTTCCTACAGAATTTCTGGTACTTACCAGTACAGCTGGAGTACCAGACTAGACAGACATTACTGTAATCATCTGTGATAGCTCCTTGTATTATTAAAACTTCCTCACATACTGTTGAATAAAACAGAACTCACCTCCTAGATGGAACTCACCTCCTAGCTTCTACTGTCTGATAAAACCTTACTATAATGATACAAAGCTATTAAAGTAACAGCAAAAGAGAATAATTAAAAATAATAACAACAGCTGAGCATGCATTTAGCACAAAACGAAGATGTCAAGTATAAAACTAACGAAACCACCAGTTAGCACTGAGAGAAAATATTTTCTAACTACTTAGAGACCAACTCTACAAGTTCAGGTAATTAAGGGAGCCAATTAAGGGACCGTTTTCCAACCAATGTCTTTTTTTTTTTTAGTGGAAAATGCAATTATTTTTGTTTTAAACAGAGACAATTTCGTTGAAACTTTGTGATTTCTTTTGACAATACATTTTAGGAAGAAACAAAAATACATGACGCATTTACCAGAATGCCAGAACATTTTGGTATTTCCAAGAAAAAAAAAAAATTAAAATTTTCATTTTTAAGTTACTACATAAAATGTAGATTTTCCAAATTTGGCTTGAAACAAAACATTTTTAGTTTTTTGTTCTCATTGGTAGGAAAGGCCAAAATAATTTTAAAATACTGATTAAAAATTAAAGAAGGATATATAATTAATGCCAATTTGATTTCTGAAAAATACCTTGTCATGCCAGTTTTTCAAATCTCTAATGACATTATGTGCTTTGATGCTAAACCACAGAGCTTATGCTAACATGGCACTTGGCACGTGATTTTGATATTTTGATTCTGGACTCAAAAATATTGCTAAATGCTAAATTACAAAATGCAATTGCATCAAATACATCTATATTAGATTCAATTAGAAAAGCTTCCAGGGAGCTCTAGAAACAATATATATTTGAACCTATAGTCTTCAGCTCAAAAATAAACTGATAAAGACCTAAATGAAACTGCCACTACTATTAGCCTGCTGATGGACAAAATATTCTCCAGTCTGATCCCCAGCAAAGTAGCAGTAATGGTGGTTTCATGTTAGATAACAAAAAGAAAAGCAACCGTAACTGTTTGGTAAGGAAGAATGCAAGACTAGACTGGATAGCCATCAGTACTGCAGAAAAGGATTTAATGTTACACTGGATCACAGTCTCTGAAGAGAGGTTAACAATATCAACCTGTTGTGATAAAAAGCAAAGGTAATTCTGCGATTTATATGCAAGAGCTCTGCATTAAAAACATTCAGAATACATTTTTATTAGTCAATCCAGTACTCTTAAAGCATCTGCTGGCCACCTTTGGATTTTGAAGGACTGCAGCACAGGAAGGATATGGAATAATTGGAGACAGTCCAAAAAAGGCAAATAAAAATGGTCATGAATATACATAGCTTGACCTACAACATACATGATAAATCTTTAAGAATGTAAGAGGAGATGTTAAAGAAGAAAAATCATCCATCTTTGTGTAGGCTGAAGACAAAATAAAGCACAATGAGCTAAAATTCCAGAAAAGGTGATTTAAGCTAAAAATCATGAAAATCTATTTAAGAGTGAGGACAGCGAAGCATTAGAACAGGTTGCTCAGGAAAGCTGTGCAATCTTTGAAAGGAAATTTTTTACCACCATCCCTTAAGAATGACGGGATTATAGTAATATACTGTCTTCATGCAGGAAATGTATCTAAGCACTAGATAACCTCTTGCAGTCCTATTTATGACTCCAATGATCAAAGATACCTGTAAATATATCCTAATAGGATGTAAGTCTTTTCCCTAAGAAATGACACTGGAAAAAATGGTTTAAGTTGCTGTCATGTATCTAGTTCTAGACTTCATGCTGGACATAAGCAGAGAAGATTTGAGGAAGATTCATGAGAATGATCAAAGCCTTGTGAAGCATCTCTTCTAGAGATATGAATTAAATTGAAGATATCAAACAAAGGAACTAAGAGTGACTTAGTCTCTTTACCTCCACAATAACTGAAATTTCAAAAATAAGGGGATCTTCAAAGCAGCAGATTAGGGTATAAGGCACTGTAACAATTGTTGAATGCAGAGCACAAATTTTTAACAATTAACCATCAAAGTAATATACCAAGGACTATGATAGGACATATACATTTATAGAAACAGATCTGAAAATGATGCTCTACTTTAACTATAAATTTAGACTCAGAACAAGAATTTTGCATTGACCCACTAAAATGTGAACTTTCATTCGATGTCACAGATGCAACGGCAGCAGGCAGGCGCTGAGGTGCTGAAGTGTTCAAAGCACCTGGGGAAATTTGGGTTCAGGATGAAAGGTGGCACAATATGTAGGTATCTTTGGCTTATCTAGAAAGTGAACCTGGATTTTCAGAATTACATAAATATCTACGTCACCCTTGAACGGGGAACTGAAGCCCTGGAGTTCCAAGTAGAAGGTAGAAAGCACTGGGGAGACAATGGGTGTGGAATTTGGTTGTCTGAACACAGGCATCCTCTAAAAGCTGCACCAGAAGGGCAAAGGACTCCTGTAGATGTGTTGAAACTTCCAGCTCCAAATGAATTATTTTTTATAATAATTTAGTGCATCTTTGATGGCACTGACTGTCTTCGTTTAAGTAACCAAATCAGAACCTTGAGCATTCAGTGGTCGCACAAGGCAGTGAATCCGTATTTACTTATTTTTTATCCTTCCTTCAGGAAGGATTGTTAACATTTTGTTCCATCACACGGGATTCTTACTGCCTCCTTCTGGTAAAACAGCAATATCTCAGGATTGAAAGTACTGCACAAATAGACGTCACAAGGCTGTGTGGTAATAATTTATTTTAAAAATCTTTTGGTGATACTTTTGTGATAGTTGTGGTGAAGGTAAATTAAGCTAGTAAAGATACTATCTAAAACAATTTCTACAAACTGAATAACCGGGGACTGAAAGTAATATTTTCTGCGCCAGATTAAAAACAGGAGTAATGAAGGGAAATACTTACAGAAAATACTATGTTTGTACAACACACTATTTTCATTTCAGTAGGCTGTACAGGCTGTAATCAAGGATTAAACCGTACTTACTCTACATGTGCAGAACAAAAAGTTAATTTCTACTCCCTAAAATGTTAATGCTTACAGTCTATCAGGCTTCTCTGATAAATAATGCATTATAAGTTAAGAAGCAGAAGGGCTTTTTCTGTCAGCTATTTTCTAGTGCACAGTTACATAACTTAGCTCCCAGCGTGGTGTTAACCATTCATAAAAAAGATGGTCAGAATGTGCATTTGACCTTTGATTCCTACAGGTAAACAAAGAATCACTATCTGTAAAATACATCTATGTCCATATATAAACTTCTTACATATTTTTCTATTTTCTTCTTTCAGAATCAGTTAGAGAACAGGTCACTTCAAGCCCCACTAAGAAATGCAAATACCGTGAACTATCATTTGCCTTTCTTTTCCTCCCCCACTGTTCCCATGAGGCTTAAGTAAACAATCGTTTCCAGGCATCTCTTGCTTTTACTCACAACTTAACACACCGGAAGTCTACAAGGCAAACAAAATCTCAAGGTTAGCTTTCAGAAAGTAGCAACTGAAAGGCATCAGTGCTAACATTATACTGTTCCTTTTATTTCCCTCTTTGTGCTCCACTCTTCCTGTTTTGCATGATATTGTTTTGCAAGAAATTATCCTCTTTGATGCAGTAATTTTTGTGCTAGTTAAATGAGTCTGTTTTGTGGTTTTTTTTTTTAAGCATATAGTAAAACATCCCTGGAAAAGAAAAGAACAAATCCATATACATAGTATGACGCGCATCCATGGCTCTGTTTAACAAGTATTCTACTCCCTAGCATACCTTCAAGGTATTAGGATTAATCACCTGTGCAGATCTCATACTACAAGCTCATGTAAAGCAATGCCCTTGAACCAAGAACACAGGTGGCAATGTGCCTACAGCTGAAGAGCTTATTTGAACACTTTTACAGTTGTGTTAGCTTTTCATAGCATACCTGACCCTCTACTGGCTCCTGTGAATAAAATGCTTTTTAAAACAGCTTCCACCTTAGCAAAACAGAAGGCATAATTTCTCATGATCTTCTACTTATTTGTATGAAAATTGCAAAAGCTATGAAACATAATGAATTGTTTTTAATCAAGGAATATGTTTATTCCATAAGACATGACTGGTTTATCCCCAGTGCCTTCCTGGAAGGAATTCAGCCCTGCATCAGAGCTGCCAATCAACCTCCATCTTGCCTGCAGCATAACACTGCATTATTAGGCAGGACTAACTATCTTTACAATAGAAAATCAGTAACTATAAAATGATTTTCAATCATCATCTGTGCTGTGAACTGTATTTTGATTAACTTCCTGGCTCACATACGCTGATTTTTAAGAAGTAGGCAGAAAGTGAGTCATATAATAACTCTTAAGAGTGAACAGTCTGGATGTTCCATTGCAGATACTACAGAAAGGTATTCTTCCCTGAAGAAGGACACTCTATTCCTAGAAAAGTCAAGTCATCTAAATATTTCCAAGTGAGCACCAACTGGCATGTCATCTCTTGACAATATTGCTGGGAGTAAACCAGAACTAACTGCATACCTGACTACTGCATTTTTTTTAATAGAACAAAAAAATTGGACAAAATCTGTGCTCCCAGTTGGCATCTTGCTACCAGCTTCCACACTCATCCATGCAATGGTCTATATTTTCCATTATTCTACATATGTTTTCTTCTGAGCTGATCTGCAGTGCCACTAAGGTCCACATTCAGACAATTTCTTTTGCAGATCCTACAAGAAGCTAGCCAATTAAAACTTGGGGTTTATTCCATATTTGGTAATACCAATAGTAAAACGACTGCAAGCCAAGATAAAGCCATTTATAGCCTACGACTACCTCTTGCTTCTAACACCACATTGAATCATGCTTGAGAAATCTCTAAGCCCTCAGGACAGGCACTACCCCTTTTCATCTATTTTGAGAAGCACTTTCATCCAATTTGGTGCTACAGGGAATAAATCGTTATTGTTATTATACAGGCACCAACCAATGGAGAATCATGCTTTGTCAAAAATCTAATGTCAGAAATTGTTAGTGACTGTAATAATGAAAGCTGCCATGCTTGATCGTTTGCTAGCTCAGTGAGGTTTCTGTTTCTCTTAGTGATAAACCAGCTGCCAAGTTTGCCTACAGTCTTGAGTGCAACACTAACTGCATGGAGTTCATCCCTCTTTCATCACGTAAAACTTCAAATTAATCAGATGCCTTCATGATGCAGAGAGTTTTAACTGCATAATTACGGAAATTACTGCTCTCACTTGGCGACCTTCCAGGCACTAATGCTTGGCTACCCAGTACAGATATTTTTGTGAAATGATGCACTTTCTTAATGGATCCTAGTATCCATGATCTTGCTTTGCTACTCCAAATTCTAACAATGTTCCAAAATGAAACCCACTATACAAAAGGTTTTTTGTAGGTAGGATAGCTCTTCAGGTGCAGTTTGTGCAGAGAATGGCTAAAAGAACCATATAGATTCTATGCCACTATTATGCCCCTAACGTTTTATGCATCTCAATTACATCCACACAGATATACAGATGGAACAATGTTGTTTTAGAGAACAACACTGTAATAAAAATGGTAAAACACTTCCCATTCTAGTTTATGAGCTCAAACTAACTGGAATGGAAGGCAGGAATATTTTTAACACAAATACATCTTTTTTTCTTCTTTTTATGAGGAAAATTTGTGCTTCAGAGTGCTTCCACTACTGGAAGTTCTCATTCCATTGTCTAATTCTACATATGTCCTCCCATTCCTTTTTTGACTCCGACGCCAGCATCTTCAACAGTGGAGCCTGATTAGGCAGAACATACATTTCTTTGTAGCCTTTTGTCATCACAGCTGCACTATTATTATCAGGCCATGTAATACTTCCAGGTGGTTTAAGATACTGCATGCCTTTGACTTATTTTGAGCCAATATTTATGCTTAATATATCACTACAAATTTAAACTTGTTCACTGGGAAATGAGACAAATAATTTACATCGACCAGCAATCCCCTAAAAGAATCATTAAAAATTGTATATTTGTTAATTTTCATTCACCTATAGATTGATTAATCATGTACCTAGTGGTCAAAGTGAAAACGTAGTAGCCTTTGTATGACAGTTCCATGTCTCAATGTGAAATTTATTGGTGCTTCATTTATTCTGAAAATAAAAGCTAGTAAAAAGTTGGAATTGAAAACATTGTTTGATATTTGTATATCTTCATCACTGATGTTCCACAAAAAAAAAGTCACACTACTAATGATAATACTCATGTGTATAGGCAGTCATTAAGCACCTGGTCCCTTTGAACCTCACAGTTTTGAACACTAGCGGTAGTTTACATAACTCTGCAGTGGGATAATGCAATCTTGATCTTCGCTGGGTCCCTTGCAAGACTAGAAGAACCACCTTCATCCTGCAGAGCTATCCTGACCACAAAACAAAATCACTAGGCTGCTGTATCTTGAGAAACTTAATGAGCACTTTAAAATGGGGCCTTTCAGAACTGCCAGGCTACAGCCTGTTTGAACATACAGTACAGGAAATCTAGGCGTGTACGTTTGCATTTTATATGTGAATTGTCTTGTATGTCAACAAGAACAGTACTTATTTCTTCTGAAAGTTTGCATTCATTAATGCATGACTAGCAACTGAAATGCTTGATTACACTTAGAAGTGTGGTTAAATACTATCCAGCTAATTTTTTTCCTCTATTAATACTAACTGAAGCAAGGATGCTTAAATGGTATTGGAACACTGAATCCCAATTGATATGTTTTTAAAGAGTACCCACAGGCTAAATGTGTCACATTTTTTTAAACCCTCCCGTGCTTTGGCTCCTTTTCTTGCCAATACCACCTAACTCAGATATTTTTAAAGCATGTATCACCCTGTCATCTAAACATTCATCTTCCTTTGAAGAACTATTCCAGCAACTGCTGAAAATAAAAAAGAAAAATAATATAAAAATCAGTGCATAAGACTACCTAGGCTGAATTACACTTTCTGCCAGAAGAAGAAAACATCATCGTCTCATCACAGTTCCACAGTTCATTTAATCTGAGAGGAACCACAAATGAGGCTTCTAATTTCTGAAGGAGATGAGACTCCAAATCAAATATATCCATAGACTGATAAGTACTCCAGGGAAAATCTTGAAAACAATATGTAAATTCTTTCTGTACCATTTTCTTTATGGGCAGAGAGAAGTTGTTTCCCCTCACCCTCTAAAATATTACATAACTTTACTTTGAACAAAAGAGTATTAGAAAGAGTTAGGTCTTAACTGGCTATACCTTTCCAGAGAAGGTCTTAAAACTTAGTAAGAAATGAAGGAAAAAGCACATCCAAATACAGGCTAACATAAGTGACGTGCAAAATATTTTTTGCATTTGTTACCCAATGAATAACCTTCATACAAATCCAATATATACAACAGCACACCCTTCAATAGGCTTGGTAGGCACTCCAGTACTGACAAGGTACACAGCATTTTGGCCTTGTAAAATTATTACCTACATTATTTCTCGCTGTAAGTAAAGGAAATTTCTACTTGCATACATTGCCTAGGCATACAAAAAGTAAATGGAATCTTCTGAGTTGAGTGCAGTACATGTCCAATGGCTATAATTCCAATTTATTTTTCTAGCTTATCCTATTTTTTTTTTTTAATTTCACAAAGCAAATTAAAAAAATGCCAAACCCACTGTTTTCTAAGGGAAAACACTGGTTTTCTAAATTTCAAAATTACTTTAGACTCTGATATAACTTCTAAATATATAGAATAGTTTAATTTCTGAAAGGCTGGAATGAATATTTGATACACATAACAGTTTAGTGAACCATTCAGTAAAGTGAGGGATTAGTTTCATGACAGAAATAGAGTATGATTTTTAATAAGGCTTGTTTATATTCACAGCCTGAAGATGTACAGTAGTCCACAGCCTGCAGCCATGTAATCTGGCTGTGTACTATTGAAGTCTTCCTAATCAAAGCTTTTGTTGCTCTAAATAGTCTGTGCAACCAGTCTTTACTGTTTCAAAATTACCTTTCCAAACTTGTAAGAAGCAGGGATACAGCTGTCCAAATCCCAAATCCCACAAAAATATTATAGTACCTCTGCTGCTGTTGAAACCTTTAGGTGAAAAATGGGCCGCCAGGAGTTTGCTGCTTTTTGTGGCACAAAAGCAAGGCTGCCTTTAGCTTCTGCCCAGGAAAATGTGGGATGCTCTGGGAGGAAGGATTTAAAGAGGTGCCCATGTATCAGATAAAGTGGCAGAGATTCACAAAACTTCAAACGAGGTGTTCTAGAGTAAGAATGACCACAAGAAGGAAAATAACTTTTCACTCTCTTGGAGTCCAGAAGGATCCAATTTTATCAAATACTTAATAAGGAAAGAACAGGATTAAAAATAAAGCATAGGGATTAGAGTATTAATACCACGTTTTCAGTATCAAGAGGAAGAGAATGAATAGGGATACAAGAAACAGGGATGTATGTTCCATGTTCAAAGTAGTATTATCTGTATTCTGACTCTGTAGGAGTATTTTCCTGTCTGGGAATATAGCTCAGAATTAGATTTCACTATTAGATTAGCTTTCATTAGATTCCTGAAATGAAAACCCTCTTTTTTATTGTCACTAAATGAATTGCAATGGAACAATAAGGATTCCAGCTCCTGGCTTCTCACCTGACTTTGTCTCAACGGAATTTGTTTTTCATACTTACCTCTAAGAACTGCCTGCTAAATATCCTAGGACAAAAAGTTATTATAGTAAGGATTTGAAAAGGTAAGGGAGTGTAAGAAAGAGAGAGATTCATGATTTTGAGCAGATAAGACTACTGAGAATAGAAGGAAAGGCTACAAGCACAGGCTTGTGTTTGCTCTGAAGCCCGAAGAGTCTATTACAGCTATTACATCCATAAATAAAGAACAAGTGAGAAGACATGGGATATAATTGAGGAGGAAATTACAGAAGCTGCAGGAAAGATAAGAATATAAACTGAAGGCAGGCTAGGGAAAAAGTACGCCTTGATCTAACGCAGAAAAATAAGGAAGCATAAGACCAAGTAAGAAGAAAGAATATAAGACAAGATATTAAAAAAGAAAGTTAACCAACAGTATTACCACAATCATATTAACCTTCCTTGTTCCACCTAAACTTAAACTGAACATAATTATTTAATTTCCTTACTATGCAGAAAGGCTTGGAGGAAATTCTGTGATGTAAGTTTGGGTTTGTCGGGTTTTTAAATCTTAGCAAAAACATTCCGACATAACAGAACTATGTCAGAACAACAAATTTTATGGGGTTTTTTCCTCTGATTAAATGAATATATTTCTCCTTTCTGTTTATTTCCTAACTAGTACATTTTTATCCTGTGAACACATACTTTTAAAGGAACATGACCAAATGAAGCTTCACATTTACTTTGTCCACTCTTAAGCGTTCTGATTATCCTATTTTCAAACAAACTTTCTTAGTTCCAGTAGGAGTTCTTCCATATGGTAAAGAGAAAGTGAAAATTAATGTTATGTCCTCCACAAAATAGAAGTCAAGAGCATCCTTATTCTATCATTTCTTTTGGAAGAGAGAAGGAAAGAAAGGAAGAAAGAAAAAACCAAGAAGAATGAGAAAAAGAAAAAAGCAAGCAAGAAGGCAATAAAAGAAAGGAAACGCAGTGGAAGAAAAATTCTACAAGACTGTGACGAAATAATATCGGTATCAAGTTTTCAAGTTTTGGTCTCCAGTGTATTCATATGCCAACTCATTTATTATTAAAACATGGTATTTCTGAATCACAATATATTCCCTGTTAAGAAAATTATTCAGATACTCACAAGAAATAATATTAGAAATAAGTATTACTGCAAATGTATTTCCCATCAAGAGCACTCAGCATAAAGAAAACATCATGCAAGAATTCTGCCTGTCAGTTTTCTCAGAGCTTAAGGGGACCACAGGAGCTGTTGAATTTACTTGTTTATCTTGTTCATATATACACAGTGTGAGGAACTCATTCCAAGTCTTTTCATCCATATATGAGGTGAAATACTGTCTCTGTTGAAATCAATGAGAGTTTTGCTATTGATTTCAATGAAACAACAATGCTGGTCACTGTTTGTACTGTTTCTCTCAGGGCTTAGAGAGGTTCTTAAAAAAAAAAAAATCAGGCAAACTACACCACAGGGAATCAACTCATTATAGTTTCTTTTCATTAGGCAAAGGGAAGAAACACTTTCACTCTATGGGAAAAACTGTGCTGTTTACCTAGTGCAACAATTTGTATGGAGTCAATCCGAAGTGCTCATCAACAAGCGTTGATCTTGACAGACTTCTGATGTAACAGTAGAAAATGGGTATTTTTTTCCATTGATTTGGTTGCTAACCTCATTGTGGCAACTACTAATAGATCATTTCCACTGCTTTGCAAAAAAAGGAAGAGTAAAGCACAGATGAAATGTTAGCAGATGACACATCAGCGAAACCATTTTTCCCTTATTGCAATTATATGCAATTGTGCGCAATTACAAAATGACTGCGTAACAGGGAGTATTTATCACACTTCGACCCAGATATTCTTCCCTGATTTACTCCCGTATAACTGGCGTGGTACAGCGATGGGCAGTCACCCCAAGGCGCTGACTTCCTCAGCGCATCACCTCCTTACTCTTAAGTTAGAGCGCAAACCACACCCTTAGGCACGCGGAGGTGCAGCTCTTTCACACGGTATCGTGCACCGTCCCCAGACTGAAGCCACGGGCTTTATCCAGCCGTCACCGTTGAGCAAGTTCTTCCACAGCTGAAAAACAAGCAAAAATCATGCACAGAGCTTTAAAGAACTGAAGCAAGTTTAGGCCTTTTGAGTAAAAAAAGGCTATTTCAAAGCCCTCAAGAGGGTAACAGCAGGGAGGAGCCCAGCGACCTCGGCTTTCCCCCGCCGCAAGCCTGCCGTAGCGGTCGCCGAGGCCCCACTACCGGCGTGGCCGCAGCCGCGGGTTAAGGGGAGGGGGCCGCCGCCGCCGCCCTGCCCACAGGTGCGCTCCCCCCTCACCGCAGCTCACGGACGACCTGCCCGCCCGCCGCCCACGCGCATGCGCGGCTGGGAGCGCATGCGCACCTGCCCCCCAGCCCCAGCGGAGCGGCGCGGGTTGATCCCGCCCCGGAGCCCTTCTCCGGCCTGCCCGGCAGCCGCCGCGCCGGGCCGCCCCGGCCTCCCCCACCGACACCCCCCACCGGCCGACAGGCAGCGCCCCTGCTTCGGGCGGGTGAGTAACGGCAGCGGCCCGACCAGCGCCTCTTCTGGCGGCCCTGCCCGGGCCTCAGCTGCACCGCCAGCGCCGCTGCCGGCTCCGGGGGGCTGGGGAAGGGGCGGCGAGGAGGCGGCCGGGGCAGCCCAGGGCTCCTGCGAGTCGGGCCCTGCCGGGGCGCTCCTCGGGGCCGGGAGACAAGGGGAAGGCGCCGCTCCAGCAGAGGCCCCTCGCCGCCCCGCTCGGCCCCTGCTGGCGGGTGGGCGGCCGGCGCTCGGCTCCTCAGCGCTAGGGGAAAGCGCGGGCGCTCGTAGTCCGGCGGCTCGCTCGGGGAGGGGAGCGAGGCGGCGAGCTGCATTCCCTTCCCTTTCTTGCTTCGGACTCTGGTCAGGCAGCCTCGCTCTGCAGCTGCCTGCGCTGCGAACTGCCCCGGGAGGCTGCTGGGCCGGAGCCCCGGCAGGGAGCGGGCTGAAGGCCGCTCGCTTTTCGTCGTCCGCAGCTGCTCAGCGTTAGGTGTGCGCTTCAGCGGGAGGACGCTGCCCTGTCGACATCGGACGCTCTTACATGTCAGATATAATCGTAACACTGGAGGTTGTCTTAATCACGTTTAGAACAAGAAGATGCAGCAGGATTAGCTTTCGTTCCCGCTGCTGTCTTTCTTAAATTCAAATCTGGTTAGCAAAAAAAAAAATCACATTCCCTGTTTTGTGAATGATCATCTGTGTTAGAACTGCCATATTTCAAATACCTCCTTCTAAACTGGGTAGACCAAAAAGAAATCTTATATTATTGGAAGTGCTTAAAAATACATATATTTAGTATGTAAGCACAGCTACAAAGAAGCTGTATGCCATATATAATATCTTCTTCCATCTTTAATGATTTTCAATGGCCTTTTTAAAAAGTCTTTAGAAGAAGGCTGTTGCTTTTTATTATTGTTATTTGTGTTCCCCAGACCAGAATGTGTTATGTAAAGGTGGTCGTTTGGACAGGCTCTTATAAGCCCTCTGGGAGGTTTACTAAATCTCACCTGGTCAATCACTTGGGAACCAAAGTAATGTTTCTAGGTGGACATCTGCACTGGAGCTCCAGAATGAAGGGCTTTGAAGATCTAGGAGATTCTGTATACAGCCGATCTGTCACTTCAGAATTTTCAGGTTCTTTGAGCCGGGAAATCTTAGCAGAAGCTAAGCTTAAAAAACTTACCTGAGAGACTTTGATACTGGCCACGGGCTACCAACGTCAGTAACTTTTGGGTGACCTTACCCTTGCATCAAGAAAGTCAGATTTTGAGAGTTCTCTTCTCTATTGCACTTTCATTTGTTATGTTTAAGGAACATCAGAACAAAAAAAAAATATAGTATTTTCTGGCTCTTACTGAAATAGATACATCTGTTTTATCTGAACAAATTTTCTTTGCATTGCATATTTCTCTTTTGGAATCAGTAAAATTGGAAAAAACAACCCATAGGGTTGAACCTTTAGTTGTCATATAACCAAAAGGATCTAGAATAATTCAAACACCCCTTTTGTTTTTTCTCTGAATAAAAAAAATCCTTATTTTGGGAAATGTGATGGGGAGAAAAAGCTCTGGTTATCATCTGACCGTCTGTACCCTTTTTTCTTCATATAGTGGAAAGGGCAAACAGAAGGTTTGCCTGCAGTATAGCTTAAGGGTATGAAAAGCAGAAGTGAGGGAGGAAGAAAAAACCCACCACTGTCAAGTATGAGCTTGAATGGGAGAGGTTATCCTTCAGGCAGGCTTGATGTTGAGTTTGAAGAACAGTTTAGAAAATACTTCAGTGTTTTTCACAGATGCAGGGTTTGGGTTTTGTTTTTTTTTTTTTTATGGAGGTATTCATTGTTTTAGGAAGAACAGCTGGAGATTTTGTATTACTGTGATAAGTTTCATACTATTTACTCCCATAGAAGAAACTAATTTGGAACAGAAGTGGTCACAGAGGGATAAATATATTTATTTGGGGCCTTTAAGTCTGTACAGCAGCTTACAAATTAAAAGTGAAATACCTAAGATTTTTTTGGACACAGGAACTAAATGTTAAGGAAATAAAGGTTCTACCCTTTCATGGTAGAGCTTAATATTTTTCTGATGTCTCATGAAGGAAAGTGTAGTATCTGTGATCATAAAAGGAGAAACCAAAAGGCATCAGTTAACTTCTGTGCTTTCGGTCTGGACCTGAAAGTAACAATTCTTGATTTGGAGAAGTGCGTGTGGTGGTAGAGAGTTCATTGACAGAGTTAATTGAAGATCCTGACTTCTTCAGGCACCGTTCAGTGGAAAATTTGCCAAAGGACTTTCTAGTAAAGTGACTGGGTGATTAAAAATTTTTTTAAAAAAAAATTAAGTTTATTTTAAAAATATGTAGTGTAACACACAGCATAAAGAAGACAATTTTAATTTCACAGTAATGACCTCTGTGCTCATTTTTACCACTCAGGGACTAGATTTAGGGATGGTAATAATTCTGTACTTAGGTTACATGCATTAGCTGTGAATTGAATTGATAGCAGAAGTTTTTGAAAAAGGGTAGGGAGAAAAATATTTTAAAAAAGGCGGGGAGGGAAAGTATGTTGAAAGTCACACTCTATTCCAATTTGTTCCCTTAATCTCAGAAAGGAAGTGTGTAGTGGAGCTGAAACAGTACCAGAAAGAAACACTTCAAAAATGTTTAAATGTATCCAGTGGTAGGGATACAATATACAAAGCAGACAGACTAGAAATTTTTCTAAAGGAAAACTTGGAGAACCTGATAGAAGCAATTAAATTATTAGTGAAATAAAAAATGTAAACAGTAATAATTGAATGTAAACAAATGCTTGCTTACTCTCCCTTCTAATTTCAGAACCAGGGGTGTCAAACTAGTAGATGTGTTTCTAAACAGAAGGTGTTTTTTCATATTGTACAAAGAAATGACCTTTTGTGCAAAAAGTCCCTGATCCACAAATAGCTGAAGATGTCTAACTATTTTGGTACAGAAGCACTGAAATGTATTGGATCTTTTCTTTGCCCACAGGCAGAGACTGGTGATCTACACTAACTCATTCTTCCTTCAGAGCTGTCACAGATGGATTTTTTTGTTCTTTCAAAATGAATTCACTAGGCAAGAGAAAGAGCTTGAACTACTTACATTTGTGGCTGGTACACTAATATGGCTCAACAAGCTTGCGGTTAGAATCGAAAAGCTGCTAGTTAACAAGTCATCGTATGAGTCACAGTAACTGCATGTGAGAGCTTAATCTGCATAAAGCTGAAGTTATTCAGGCTGAGTTTTTCCTACTAAGAAAGGGAAAATTGCTATTAGATCCAAACGCACCCAACAGTCCAAGGCAAGATACTTCATAAGTATTTAGAAATGACCTATGTACCTCATTAAATTGAAGTCAGATTTTAAAATTTGGATGCCCATGACAGAAGTACAAAATCACAGCTCTGCTAGCTCTAATGGGTGTTGAACCAGAAATGTATTCTAAGATTTTTCCAGTTCCAAGGATAGACGTAACTTCAGATACTTGTTTCACATAGCATGTGTGCTCAGTCTCTTTCCCCAATATTACCATTCCGCTATTGCGCACTAGTGTTGATGAACAAAATTTATCTGTCACTGCCTCTGAAGAGTAGCTCTGAACAAGACTGAATGACATAATGCAAGCATTGCCAACCTGTAGCTCTTCAATGCAGCTTTTTACAGTATAGCTAGCTATGACAAGGCTGAATTATGTCATCATCACTGAGACTGATGTCTTCCCAAAACACAAGCCTTTACCGTAGGTATCACTTGTTCTGGAAATTTTGCAGTTTGATTCTGAGCCTCCATATCAGCATACTAGAGGTTCGTAATACGGTATGGTAGACCAGGGTCTGTCCTGATGCCAAGTAAGTATGCTGCTTGTTTTTTAATATACTTTCACAATAAATATCCCATTGAAAAAATACTTGTTGAAATAAGAACGTGGAGTACTAAGTAAGATCAATTCCTGATGCTTCAGGAAAAGCACTTTATGATAGTAAAATCGTGATGCATTAGAGGAGGAATTTAGTAGCAGGTATGTCAAGCAAAGAATTAAAAGGAATAGTGTCTTCAATATGGAATAGAAAAGCCCAAATGAAAGACTTTATGAAGATTGTAATTATAGACACTACAGCCATGAATTCGTTTTACAGAAGAGATGAGAGAAAATAATTGCATAAGTACTTTATCACTGGCAGTCGTGTATGTTGTTTGATGAAGATCAACAGCATATGGGTTAAATTAAAGAAAACTGAATACAGTGATGCATTAGCCAGGTGAATAATATTGTTTCCTTTTAAAAAAATAAAATCCTGACCCTTTTGAAAACTTCAGTTTGTCTAATCTGAAAATTGAGTTAAATTCCCAGGGAGGGGTACCGTGATAGACTAGAAAGAAGACTGAAAAGGACAGGAAAAATAGTAGAGGTAGTTTGAATGTATTTAAAGTTAATTTCTATGATTCTTATTAGAAGAAAAATATTTTGGACTCCAAATATTCTCTCTGACAAAATTCTAAGATCCTGGGATGGATTGTGAACTATAGAAAAAGAACCTTGTAATTTGGTGTAGTGTGATGTGAAATCTGTTAATGAAAAGTACTGTAAGCATATATGCTATAAAATAGTTCTCCCTGACTGTAGCCAAAGGTATGGTTTCACAGTTCAGTTGGGCCAAATGAGCAGCATCATTTTCATTCTCTTCCCTTCCCCCATCTGTGCCATTAATTCATTTGTTGGCATTAGTTCTGTGGTTGATCCTCATTCAGCTGAGCTAGCTGTCTAACGAGGTAAAAGTGCATAGGGGTTTTTTTGTTGTTTATTTTTTGAGATGTTAACTGGGTTTTGCTGTTGAAGCATATGAGCGACCTTACTGTGAAAAGCAGTAAGATGAACCCCAGAGGTAACTAAAAGTAGACAGCAGGATGAACAGATTAAGGTTGGAGATGGAAGCAGAGCTTGCCTTTCTGGCAGTGTCATACTGCTAATCCAATTCAGGCTGTATTGTTAAAAAGCATATTCTAAAATTCCTCATCTAAAATTATCACCGCAGTAACAAATAGAGCCTTGTGACAACTGAGCTATATGTTAATGGACTTTAACAGTAGTAAGGAACATTGATAGGAAACTAAGGTGAGGTAATTTGTAAGTATTTTAAAACGCCCTGTGTGTATATCAGTAAATTAAAATTATAAAACGTGGAGATCAGTGACAGAAATACAAAATCACCGCTATGCTGTATCTAATGGCTGTTGAATCAGAAATTTATTCTAAGATTTTCCAGTTCAGTGTTGTCAGTTTTATGCATAATCTTGTTCCAAATAATTATGTGGTAACCTAAATTTTGTTAATCCTTTTCTCTGGCTCTCCTGTGTTTAATGTTGAACAGGAATTAAAGTTATAAATAAAGTAATCAGGCATTCCATTATATCAGTTTTCTTCCCCCTACTTTCAGGGCTCAAATCTGGCTGTGTACTGTTGGTCTTGTTTTGAACTTAGTCCTGGAATTCTACATGAAGTGTCACACAGCTGTGATGATGTACTAACAGGCTGCCAGCAGCTAACTTGCAGGCTTTCAGGTTGAGGTACATCCTTAATGCTGTACTGTTTTTTGTTTAGGTAATTCAGAAAACAAATCAGAATTTTAGATCTGTAATGTTGCAGAGCATCGTTTCAATTTTATTTTGCCAAAGTATTTAGGCAATGTATTAGTTAACTAAACATGAAGTGGTTGGTCCGAAGCCAGTAGATAAGTTAGTAAACGAAACCTGTATTCTGAACAGAAGCTGTACTTCTGTCGTGTCCCAATTTGTCCTTTGCTTTTGTTCTTCCGTGTTATTCTTCTTTCACGGCTTCTGCTTTTTTCCTACTTTTTTTTCTGTATTATTTCTATCAGACTTGTCAAAACATGATAATTCTGAAATAATGTAACTATAATTTCCATTTCATGGGATTTTTTTGGGTTAGGAAAACAATGAAGTTCAAAAGTAAGACTTTTTCTAAAATATGTGAGTCCTTGGTGGTAGAACCTCAGAAACTTACACACATTCTCAAATGCACAAATGGTTTTTGTCCGTCATTCCCCCATTCCTGTCCATGCCCCCAAGGCAAAGGGCTGTTAGTTATGCAGTCACTGTATGCATTACATTTGTCTCCGTATTATTTCTATTATGTAGAAACATTATGAAGCATTTCATACTGTTGAATTACGTAATAAGAAATCTGACTTTAAAATATTTGTCTTTTGATCAGTTGCGGCCAAAATCCTTCTGTTTGGATTCTGAACTATGACATCATGGCAAGATTTCGCAGAAGAACATGCATCATTTTGTTGCTTTTTATTTTGTTTATTTGCTCCATAATGATGGCTTTGAAGACTCTGAGACCTGACAGAGCTGGCTTTGGGGATCCATTTGGACTTGGTTTGTTGCCTGAGCTTCAACAACGGACAGTGCTCATAGACAATAAACAGAATTCACTAAATAGGGTTCAAGGAGATACTGTAACGCATGTCACTAATTTGCATAGTATTGCAGTCAATACCATGAAACCATCTATGCCGCCTGTAAACAAGCTGGAAGAAGAGCTGTCTTCTCCTAATTATAACTTCCACATATTCTACTATAGTTGGTTTGGGAATCCACAGTTTGATGGTAAATACATTCACTGGAACCATCCGTTGTTGCCACATTGGGATCCCAAAATTGCAAACAATTATCCGAAGGGAAGGCATAATCCTCCTGAGGACATTGGGGCCAACTTTTATCCTGAACTTGGATCTTACAGTTCTAAAGACCCTTCTGTCATAGAAGCCCACATGAAACAAATGCGTTCAGCTTCAACTGGTAATGAGTGTTAACGTTTCAGCATTTTGTTTGTTTATCCAGCCTTAAATATGTGAATGAACACAACTGACCCATTCTTCCATTTTCCTGTGTAATTCTGGAAATGTCTGAAACTAGTAAATGTCATTGTATTTCTGAGTTTTAACCCCCAACTGAAACCTATATCTTCAGAGATGTGTCTGATGAGTGTAACAGCACAGAAACATAAGATCTATATGTGTAATCCTGTAGGTGCACGTTTCATTACTTACTGTTAAGCACTGATAACACATGTAAAAATACAGAAACTGTTGCAAGAATATATTGTCTGTATATTTTATTTTTGGAGATGAATATTTCTGTTTTAAGAACAGGTTTCAGAAAAACATGTTAACGTGGTTTTGGAGCAATCTATTCAAATAGGAGTGGGTTTCTTCTGAACTCTTTGTGTGTAATAACAATAACTTAATTCATATGTCAAAGGGCACGTAGGATTATAGCTTTTATACAATTTATATTTTACGCCGTGTACCTATAGGTGTTCTCATTACCTATGGAAACATCTAGTCCAAACCTTCTTGAACTCAGGAACAATAGTTTCAATGTAGCTAATTATAGTTAATAGCTAGTTACATATATTTTATATATATTATATAGCTATATTTTATATATAGCTAATTATATATATTTGTCCAAAAGTACCTTTTTTCCAATAGAAATTCTTGTTCCCTTTTTCTAAATAAGATGGACTATATAATGAGAATGTTCAATATATTTTTGGTGTCATTCTTTGTTGTCAGGCTTTATGGTCCTTTTTATATTCACCTTCTTTAAAATAAGCATACAGGCTAATACTAAACTCTGAACAGCTTCTGTAAATGTAGTTGGAGCAACATGACCAGAGCTCATGGCATTATTCAGAGTGGTAATCACCTCGAACAGAGTCATGTTCATTCACATAATCATTAAGGTTTGATGTAAATGTTACATTCCTATTATTAGTGTTTACTTGTATGTTTGCTTCTGTTTACTTCTATTGTTTTCTCCTGGTTTTTAACCTAACCTGTATTTCATACAAGGGTTAATACAAATGTAGGAAATTTATTGCCCTTTTCAGTGATACAATAACTCCATTAACAGGAGCACCAGCCACAGTGGGAAGACTGTTGCAGAGAAATCTCAGGTGTTAGTTGCCAGTAAGCACTTTTTCAGTCTTATCTAAAGCAAAATAATGTGTGATGAAAGCAGAGACGGCACTTGTAGCTTTATAAGAGTCTGATGTTTCTCATCCTCTTAGCACAAATGTCTAATAAAGCTGAACTGCTGGTGGAAGAGGTGCCAAATACTACAAAAAATGCTTTGTAGTATAAGGGGTTTTTAGTAGCTTAAGTTAGTTTTCCATTTAAAACTCAGCAATGTGAATGAGTAGTTCATGCTTTCTGTGACATACTTGTAACATATGACTGATTTGTCAAAAGTGCACTTGAATTTGTTCTCTTCCATCTAGATTTGACCAACATAGTTAATAAACTTTTTTCCCTCAGGTCATTACTTCAATTATTGCATCTTTTTTAAATAAGAATTATACTTGGTCCATTTTTTTGTGTACTGTGAGGTTGACTGTTTACACTTTGTTCTTTTGTCTCTTAGCCAATGCCTAATCCGTGACTGTATTTTCTATTCTGTCAATAATTTTTCTTCTAGCCTTTTTTGAGGCTTTATCAAGAATCTTAACATAGGAGAAAAATGTAAGTGGTTCTTTCAGCCAATATTTTGTAATGATCAAATGCATATAAGAGATTGGAGCAGCAGGAATCTCATGCAGTGCTACCTTGTATTCTTATATTTTACACTTCTTTCCTTATTTATTAGTTGCCTGACTGTTAACAGATTAATACAATAGATTTTATTCCTCAGATTGCTTGGTGAATTTTTTTCTTTTTGCACCAGCCTATTTTTGTGATAGTCCAGTTTGAAGTCCTTCATTTGTCTTGAATTACTGTACCCTGGTTTTACACATGTTTATGCTATTGTTTCTGGCATTGAATCCATCCTTTTTCAGACTCAAGAAGCGGTACATGACTTCAGTTTTTAACCACGGGAAAGAAAATATTAAGTAGAGTTTCTCAGGGAAAGACCAATGCAAACATGAATTTAGGTTCCTTGATGAACAATTCTGTCTCCTGACATTTTCCCTGTTTCTTAAAGGTATAAAAGAAGGTCTTGACAGATGTATTCCAAGATACCTTGAGCATAACCTGAGTTTGTTGCTGCTGTTCTACTTGTCCTTTACGTCTTACTCATTTTAATTTTGTCCTTTTCTTTTGTGTGAAATAAAAGATAGGGTGGTAAAACATAGTAAAATGCTGCATTTTTCTTGTCCTTAGTAGACTCTCTCTTGTCATAGTTAGTCCATTATTTGTGATTCTCTTTTTGATAAAATGTGGGGAGAATATGCTGAGGGTAGTTGAACTATCTTCTATGTATAGAGAGCACAAATTTCTGGTTTTGATGTTAGATGATGATTGTGTATTTACTCTAATTCATGCTTTCTTTTTCATAATTTACAGTATAGGGATATTGTATTTGATGTCTTTTTTGACAGGAATAGTAACATCCTTAAATTACTGAGAGCCACTCAAGCATTTTTTTTTAGGTAATAAATTTTAAAACTAATTTCACATGGTTGGAAGGGTAGATTACACCAAAGTAACTGCTTTTAGCAAGAAGGAAGATTGTGGGATTACAGTCATTGCTTCTAGTATGAATTATTTTGTAGTAGAGCCAGAGGTACAATGCAGAAATATGTCAGGGAATGAAGTTTTATAAAATGAAATAAGAATCTCTTTCATCACATGCATAGCACTTACCTCTTGAGTGTTCTCTAACCCTATGTATCTTGATATTCTCTAGCTGTACTGTGGTATAGCTATAATGCCTTAGTGGGGAGCATTCTTCTCTTGGTACAACCTGGAGGTTAGGACGCTGTGCTGAAGAATGGGAGGGGATGGCTTTAAGTGTGAGGCTTGGGGTACTGAACACAGATCTGTTCCCTTGGCAGCTCATCTTACCACTATTTGGGTTTTTTTTTTGTCTTTTGAAGAAAGAGAAGTTAAAATCTGCTCTGAGAATACTGAGATTTCAAAATTGGTTAAAAAGTAATTTGAAAATCCCATCAAACAATAATTATAACTCATGGCAATGTTAGAATGTACAAGTATATGTTAAACAACATGATTTTAACACTCAAGTTTTGTATTTTCAGGTGTAATAGTGCTTTCATGGTACCCACCTGGTATGGCTGATGAAAATGGAGAACCAACTGATGGTTTGGTGCCTGTTATTTTGGATTATGCACATAAATATAACCTAAAGGTAAAGTATTTTTAAGATTCATAAAATAGGACTACTTAGGAAAGTAAACTTTGCAAAGAGTTTCCTACATGTGGCTCATGGTGTAGAACAGGGAGGCTTGTCGTATAATGGTGACTTCTGTTTCTGTCTCCTATTACACTGTACTTCTTTTGGGTCATAGAAGCTGGTAGAAGTGTCCTTTGAATTACACTGAATTGTGATAAGACCCACACAATATTGCCTTATAACTAGAATAAATATCATAATCTGCCTTTTTTCTTTTTGGTTCAGATCTAAAGCTTACAGAATCTAAGGTATGGTATTGTAGATTTTTTTTTTTCTTTTTAGGAAACAGTTTTTAACATTAGACAGTATGTTGTTTTCAAATGAGTCTTGGGAGTTGAGGGAAGTATGATGTATTTCATAATATTATGGAATACAATGATCTATAAACTAAGGAACTTTGAGAAAGAAGAAAGACTAAACTAATTTTCTGCATTACTGCATAACTTGCTGGTGCCTGACCATGGAGGTCAGGAGCAAGCATCTATGAGTAATAAAGAGCGATTTAGAAGTTCTAGTTTGAATGAATGTATTCCAGAAGGTATCAGGAGTACTTGCCTTGGACAGTAAGGCCAGAGGGGTGCTGTTCTGACTTCAGGTTACTCCGGGCCATTACAGGGTAGAAAGGCTAAATTACCAGGTTCTTGAAATAGATGAAATATCAAACCAATTAATGATTGTGTGGATTGATCAGTAGAGTCTGAAATTGTGGTTTGATTTTGTTTATTTTCAGAATAAAACTTGTATTTTCCCTTGGGATAAAGAAAGCACGCATTGCCTTTTAGTCTTGCTGAGTAATAAATTTGTTTTTTTAAATTCTCTAAGTAACTGTGTATGTTTCATCTCAGGAGGGTGTTGTCTGTACTGGGGACTAAAAATACAGCCTGTGCATCTGCTCTGGTTTTAGTTGGTCATGCAAGTTGCAGATTCTCAGAGAAATTTCCTGTCACTAGTAGCAACTGTAGATTCTTTGACAAGCGGGAGGAAGGCAGGAAGGTTAAATCAGATACAGAAGTCATTCTGAAACTGTTAAAAAAGCTGTGTAAATTGCATTATGTGACATAAGTTGCATATATATGTTAGTAAATTATTAAAAACATAATTTCAGATAATCTGATGGAGCTCACTCCTACCTAAAAGAACTTTTTAACGTTCAAGTTTCTCAAAGGAGCCAAGGCAAAACAAAATAAGCTACCAAGGAAAATGAATGTAATAATATGGTAATAATGGGAATATGGATGGAACTGCTGTTATTGCTTGGAATAATTACTGAAATACAGATACTTAGTATAGATACTGTCAGGGAATGCTGCCTTCACTGTAATGTTTTTCAACATTCTTGCACTGGTAAGTTATTACAGTTAAGTGTTAGGAATGTCAGTAGACCAAAACCAACATACAAAATGCAATCCTATTATGTCTGTTAAATACAAGTCTGCTAAAAGACATGTTCTTTTGATTTGCCTGGTTTTGATAGTTGGAAACGAAATATGAAATTATAGTGCTCTTCAACCTGTCCTGTCAGTCCTAGTGATTTAGTCTGACACTGTATTTTTCTATAGTTTGTACCTAACAGATAGATATTGGCTCTACAATGGAAATTTGCTACTGTTGCAGAGTTGTTGAAGGCTTTTTTGAATGCACTGTGCTCTAAAATTGCTTCTGAAAAACTAGTTGCTTTGATTAATGTACTATACTCTTCCATTTAATTGTATATTTGAAAACAATGGAATTTTTCTATTGAAATTACTTCACATGTATAGGTTATATTGTTCCACAAGCTCCAATTCAGAAATTCAGAACAGTAGCAGTGCATTACATTAGATTTAGTTCCAAGAGTTTATTGCTGTTGATAAACGTATAAAATTTTAGATTAAATTTTCATATCCCATATCTTAAAATCTCTTCTGACACTGAAAAGTCTCCTTGGGCAATTACCTATAGCAAATTTAATACTTTGTTTAGAAATTAAATACAAAAATATTTCATTGGTCAGTCAGTTCTTTGACATTTGAATAGACAATACTTTACTTCAGTTTTTAATTTCTGCTGTAGTGTTTTAAGTTTTCAAAAGCATGCTTACTACTCACTGTAGCCTAGGGAAAACAAAAACAGTGGTTTGTTTAGTGTAAAACCCTAAATAATTACTCTGTTACCAAACTTCCTTGGATCTGAAGCTTCTAATCTTAGCAGCGCAGGAGTTGAGTTAGGGTTGGATTATTCTCAAAATAGACTAACGAAAATGTAAAAAACTATATTTGATGTGGCTGGTACTTGCTTTGTATAATATGCTGTTCCCATGTATTCAATATAATTTTATGTTTGTGTTGCTCTTAACTACATTTTCATCTTTCAGGTCACTTTTCATATTGAACCTTACAAAGATAGAGATGATCGCAGTATGTACCACAATGTCAAATACATCATTGACAAGTGAGTGCTTTCAGAATAGTTTCCTTTGCAGTTTGTAACATGCTGGTTTAGGGACTTCTGTATATTATTTAAAGCTTGGAAGAATATATAAAAATGTGTACTGAGACTGAAGAAACCTGTAAAACACTTTGTTCATATTTCATATTTCAGTTATACAAAACTCAGTCTGTCTTTTAAATACTGTAGTGTGAATTTTACATAGATACTCAAATGTAAATGGCTTTCAATGTTCATTAGTATCACTAGTCATGATACTTCAGATTAAAGCAGTTAAAGTATTAGCTACATGATATATATTAAACGTGTATTTTATGTAGTGACAAACTAGCAGCTAGAGCTTTAATGTGTTGATGTCTAATGATTTCAGTTGAGCTTGACAAATTCTGTACAGCTGCTAGTTATTTTATTTATCAATGCTCCTTAGACTGTCTTATTTCATATGAAATTAGAGAATCACCATTCAGGGAAAACTAATACCTAAAGTGCAGTTTGACACTAAGTTATTAATTTGTAGTAATTTAAAGGTTCTTTGCAGATTGATTATTTAATACTTCAGTAAACATGGGACTGAAAATGAATATGAATTGCTATATCTTGAAGCACATGCACTGTCTTTTTTAATTATTTTTTAGGAAAAGTCTTCAGATCAGGTTGTAAAACAGTATTTCCAAATGGCAAATTTTGTCTTAACGATACTTGTTTGCTTTATAGATATGGAAGCCATCCAGCCTTTTACAGGCATAAGACCAGCACAGGCAGATTCCTTCCCATGTTTTACGTTTATGACTCTTACGTAACAATTCCTGAAATATGGGCAAATCTGTTAACTGTTTCTGGATCGCAGTCTATTCGAAATACTCCATACGATGCATTATTCATTGCACTTCTTGTAGAAGAAAGACATAAGCATGACATCCACAGAAGTGGCTTTGATGGAATGTACACGTACTTTGCCACCAATGGCTTCTCCTATGGCTCATCTCATCATAATTGGGCAAGTTTAAAAGCCTTTTGTGATAGTAACAACTTAATGTTTATTCCAAGTGTGGGACCAGGGTATATCGATACCAGTATCCGACCATGGAACAACCACAACACCCGTAATCGCGTCAATGGGAAGTACTATGAGACTGCCTTCAGTGCAGCCCTTTTGGTGCGACCAGAAATTATTTCTATTACATCTTTTAATGAATGGCATGAGGGAACTCAAATTGAAAAAGCTGTTCCCAAACGGACTGGACAGGTGGTTTACCTTGATTATAAGCCCCATAAACCAAACATTTACCTAGAGCTTACTCAGAAGTGGTCTGAGAAGTACAGAAAAGAACAAGAACAGTGGCTTATGTGAGCTGTTGCTGCTGCAGTTATTTCCTAACGCACTGACTGCATTGAGAAAGAAATTGAGAGCTGAAAAATCTTTTATTAAATGTCTTTATTGTAGATATGTTCAAATTATTGTATCTCTTGAATGTATATGCACTACTACTGAATTTGAATTTTGAAGAGTAAAAAGATGATGAGAATATTGTCAT
The DNA here is from genome assembly GCF_963921805.1 of Phalacrocorax carbo. NCBI lineage: Eukaryota > Metazoa > Chordata > Aves > Suliformes > Phalacrocoracidae > Phalacrocorax > Phalacrocorax carbo. Next base: position 85,671,038 of record NC_087515.1, on the reverse strand, counting down.
TTCTGTCTTACTGGATATCGTAGTTCAAGAATATTCAGGGAAAATGCTGTGTTTTGGTTTGTGTTTTTTTTTCCTTTCAACTTTGTAACTTGCATCCTGAGCTTCCAGAACATCTGCATGGGACAACTCTACATGACCAAAGTAGAAGAAAAATTTGGCATAGTTATACTTACTTCCTTTATTCCTGTATTGTGTTCCTAATCAAAGTGATGTTGTAATCTAAATTTTATCCTGATAGCTTCTTGCAGGATGCATGTCTGTAGCGTGTGGAATAATCTACATCTAGTGGTTTTAATGCTTCGCACACAAGGAGTTCTTGACACATGGCTAGCTTGTGGTGAAAACACTGGAGAGGTATGTGTGATGCAACACTAATGGTTTTTAAGAAAAACAAAAGTATTTGAAAGATTGAGTTCCAAAGAACTGCTGAAAGATTTCTAGTTTACTTCTGTTTGTTCTGTTCAGTACAGGGTGCAGACCTTTGCAGATTACTGAATACTGACCAGTAACGTAGTTTTTTTATGTTACTTTGAATCTACAAAAAAAAAAACCCTGTTAGAAACTGAGAGTGGAAAAGATTTTTCTGAGGAGGAAAAGCCCCTAAACACGCAAAAAGGTATACTAAAACCTCCATGTTATATGTTACCTGCTAATTGACTGCAGAAACAGATCTACTGTGTGTGTTTTAAAATATTTAAAGATTCTAAAGCTAATATTTTACTAGTCCTACAATAAATAAAATTTTAGGAAATGCTTTTTTGTTTCTGATTTAGGAGCCAGTTCAGTTTGGTAGCAATGACAGGAACTACCCATTAGTTTAATTTGAAATCTGAGATTTCTGGTTTTCGTATAGTTCATCTAGTTGTTCCAGGATTCAGAACAGTAGATACTAAAATCTTGTTATCATTCAATAAGCTGCCTACAAACACTACCTTTAATACTGTGGCATGGCTGGAAATGAGTGCTTTCAGAACCAAGAACCTCACCTTTCAAATGTTGTGATTATTAACTATTTTTCTGAATGAAACTTGAAAGGATCAAGTCACATTGACGTGTCTCCTCAGCCATCTCTTTTTCTGGCATTTTCAGACAACTTCATAAAAAAATCCTGAATGTTGGGATAGTAGAAATTGCAGCATTTTATTTATTTGCAGTAAGTGTTTAATCTGTATCAAAGTGGCTTTTTTTTAAGGTTCTTCTGGGGGTTTTTTTGTTGTTTTTTTTTTTTTTTTTTTGGGGGGGGGTGGGGTGGGGTGTGTCTTATTTATATAAAGGTGCTGATCCTGTGTTTTAGTTCATATTCTGGAACTGTTGTGACCACTAGAATTCCATTGATTTCAGCAGGACCTGTGGAAATTACGCTGTTTACTTGGTTCTTACAGTAATCTGTCCATGAAGTTGTAAGGGGAGTGCAAGGACTTCTGGTTAAAAAGAAAACAAACCAAACGAGTATGTTTTTTCTAGAAACCTTTGTCATTCCAAATAAACATAAGCCAGTTACTACTGATATTTTCTAGAGTCTTTCTGATCTAAATGTGTGTTTATGTATCTTTCACTTATTTACAGTTTGCTTCTCTTGTCATTTCTCTGCAGTTGTTAAGAGATGAGGTGTCATATAATGCCCTCAGCTGCTTGAAAAAAATTCAGAAACTGGGTGACAGATATATAACCTGGCACGTTGAAGTGTACCTCTAGAGTTATTGGAGTCTCTTTGTAATTTTTTTTGCATTTTCCTACCGCATTTCTGCAAAGTCCAAAGTGTTTCTGAAAGAAATGCTTACTAATGCTTATCTTGTTTTACTTATGTTCAGTTGTATAAACTGCAAGTAGATATAGGTATGACCACAGTCACAAAATAGTGTCTGAGACACATGAAGCACTTGCTAGATTTTTACCACTTCCAAGTTAAACCACTCACTCCCTTTATTAAGGAAACTGATTCATACATTATAAATCCCTGAAATAGCGATACATAATTTGTTTTTATAATATGTTGTATGTTTATGCTTTTACAGCCCAAATGAGCCCATATATTAACAATCTTAAAAATCTTCTGAAATCAAATCTTTGAAAGGACAAGTCTCTTTGTTTTCCCTTTGCTTTAACTTATGTCATCCACTGGTCTTTCCTTACTATGGTTGTCTGAGCACTTTAGTAGTTTTGAGAATCTTGCACTCAGCTTTCAGCTCCTTATTTTCTCCCGGTGGCAGTTTATTTTCTCCGTGACTATAAAAGTTGCTCCTTTTGTTGCTGTTTATAGAAACATTCGAAATTTGTTGTACAGTATCGTACAACTGAGGTGATCTATCTTGGTTAAAATATAATTTACGGTAACAGTGTAATGGATCTTCATTACTATGAAAGACTTCTGAATTGTTGTAAAGGTATCATTTAGTCCTTGCCATGAAGTGATATGGGCCGTGACACACTGGTGTCTAATGGGATCTTTAGAAGAATTTACAGAATTTCTGTAGAAAAGAATGAAAATTAAGTGCCTAGAATTCATCACCCCTGAGCATTTAATGTATTTTTGTGCTTGATGTGTTTTAGAACATAAGTATACAGCCTGATAAAATATTTCAGAATTTAGTATTTAATGTAGTGATTCTAAGAAGAGCTGATGGAATAGCGGCTACTAGAGCTACCCGCCTCTCTGCCCAATACTTTCTCTGTACTTACAGCAAATGTTAGTGCTACTTCTTGTTATAGGGGATGGAGAGTTTTGCTGATAGACTGCTGCTGCAGTCATGATAGTTTTTGGAAATTTGAGTAAAAATAGGTCTGTGGGAGAGGATTTGTACAAATACAAAAGAATAAGATTGTTACAAGTGCACAGCTATTGGGGTGAGGGAGGGGGAGGGTGAATGTATTTAGAAGGTGATTGCTCCAAGCTTTACAGTTACAGTAAAAAACAATTTAAAAAGCCTCCAATGTGCAACCAAAATTGGGAAGGGGGAAGAATTATGTATTATTCGTTTTAGATCTGAAATGGAACTTAAGGAATATCCAGATTCTATTTCACTTTGGCTTCACGTCCCTGTTATTTCTTGACTAATTGAAAAAAAAAAAAAACATTGTAGTGATTAGTTTTAATTTTCTTACACTGATTAATTGCATTTGACTCATCTTGTTACAGTACTTAGAGTAATATACTACATTTATATGGATTAGGCAAGAAACATTATGGGAAGTTTTAATAGCTATCATGCCATGCTATGCCTCTGCAAATATAGGAATACCTGAAGTTACTGATCACATACTACTGACTATCCCCAGAGGGGAAACGGTTTCTGAGGCCAGTAGCAAGTCTTTGTGGTAAAAGAGAGCTGCTTTTTTAAAGAAAATCTATAAGTTCATCTCTGCTCCTGTCAGTTGTGGTCAAGTACATTGTTTTAGTTCTGTGAGCTGTCTCAGAACTGAAGTTTAATGCATCTTCTCTGAAATAGGAATTTATATTAAATCTTGTATAGTGCATGTTTCTCAGATATGTAAACTAGTACTGAATTTTGAGGGGAAGAACATGTGCATACGCTGTTACTGCTTCAGTGGCAAGCTGTAGATTGTTGTGAATGTAGTTTCTGTACTGATGTTCATAGTGTTTGTCTAGTGCCTTTCTTTTGAGGTGCCAATGATTTGTCTCTTAAGAGGTGGTTGAAGCAGAAGGGTCTGTAGTGAACTCATTTTTATTGTGCAACTCGATACGTATAAACTGCATAGTTTGAATTAACACATTTTACACACAGTTCTTGAGTTCTCTTGAAAACATCTCGAGTGTTTTCGGTACTGTGTTGCTAGAAGGAGAACGTACCTCTGGGCACATGGACAAGGATGTACTGTAATTTAGGGCACTTTTTTTGTGAATCTTGTGTACCTGAAAAGAGGAAATAAAGTATTTACAGACAAATTATTTACCACTTAATGTAAGCTGAAAATCTCTCTCCCAGTGTTAAGGTATTTTACAAGTATTGGTCCTCATCTTTCTACTTGCTTAAGATAGTGTCAATATCTCATTCCTTTTTGTCTTTTACTTTTGACCAGCATGGTAAATATTACATAAACTTCTAAGGTGATTGTATTTCTGAGACTTCATTGTTGTAACATTCAGTAAAGAGAAGCTACAAGATTATTGGCACTGCAGAAAAGCCTGATATGAATTTGATATTGTATAAGTATGATTGTGTTGTCAATGGGTAAGTGTATCTTTGCTATGTATTGAACATGAATAAAAACCAACCCAAAACATTTCTTTTAATACCCTACCTAGCTCTGGCAGAGGTGCATTTGCTCACATGCATATATAAAAGCAAGTGTGTGTGTATGTCTATTTATATACATTATATATGCATATAACTGAAGTCATTATTTTTAAAGTACTATATCATTGTATTAAAATTACAGGCTGGATTCTGCTATTTTTAAGCAAGCAATGTTTTTAATTACCTATGATGTTTACAAAAAGCCTAGTTGCTTATGTATGAATACTTTCATGAACAATAAATATATGCCCACAAAGTGTGATTTAAATGGTGTGTGTGACAATGTTTTTTAATAATATTAATTTAGAAAGTTGATTTTTACTCTTCTATTACAATATCTATGTAGAATATAATTAGACTGAAACCAACAGCCTTATGTTGTTTTTAAACCGACAATACTCCTGAAGTTTTTAGGTCTATTTGTACTACATCTTATTAGGCTACGAAGCGAGTTCACTAGTGCATAGTGTTGCAGGTATCTTTGAGTCCCAAGGTATGACTGTATTTTGACAAAGTAAAACTGAAGTTTACAGTTTATACAGAAGTTTAAGAGGGATGGACACACAAATAATTAGCCGCACAGGAAAATGGTTTACAACTGAATACTACAATGGGGTCAAAGAAGTATTTGTTGCATTCTGATAGTTTATTGTGCTGTTCAGGTGTAAGAGCTCTGGAAGGTAAGGGTTGCCATTTTACATAAGTTTCACAGAAATGTGAAATTACCTTCTCGGTATTTGAAAAATATGCCTTGTTGTTATTCCCAGCAAACTAACTACATTGGTAAGAAAGCAATTATAGCAAATTCACACGTAGTCAGTACTGTGTATTTCTGTCCGTGAATCAAAAGTATTTAAAAATGTTGAATAATTTCCTTTTCACAGGAATTTCAGTATTTTCCAATAATTTCGTATTTCCTTTTGTGTGTTGCATTGTAAGTCACTTTTCCCTGTAGTTTAGGTAGAATATTTTGCTCCACAATGCAAATGATTTCCTGAAAATTTCCTGTCTCAGGAAATGCAAAAGGTAATCAGCACAAGGTGCACTTTAAAATTTGAACGTATGTACGTACCTGTAATTGACACTTCAGTAGGAGACTGAAGTACTTCTGCATTGTAGTAGATAAAATATCTCCTACGGTATTTCATGTCACTTCATGTGAATTTAGTAGAAAGAAGAGAGAGATAACAATGAAACAGTATTCATTGCCCTTTTTGTTTATCTAATCTGACCACTTTCTATATAGGATATGGAATGTGTATTCAATAAATTCTTTGTGTGAAAGATAAGGAAGAAAGACTGCGTTCATGTCTCTCTTCTTCAGCTGGGCAATGTAGATAGAAGAAACAGTAATACAAGAAGAAGCACTTATAGCTTTCCTTTTTTTAAAGTTCAGTTTAGGCCCATTTAAAAAAATATTGTGAAAATAATGGAATATCCAGAAGTTCAGAATCGTAGAACACTTTGGGTTGGAAGGGACCTTCAAAAGTCATCTAGTCCAACCCCCCTGCAGTGAGCAGGGACATCTTCAACTAGATCAGGTTGCTCAGAGCCCCGTCCAATCTGACCTTGAACGTTCCCGGGATGGAGCCTCCACTGCCTCTCTGGGCAACACGTTGCAGTGCTTCACCACGCTCGCTGTAAAGAATTTCTTCCTTATATCCAGTCTATCCAGTTTAGTACAATAAAATTTTAAAAAATTAATTCCCTGACCCACTTTACTGGTAGCTTTTGAGTAAAAATATCTTGCATCTTTCATAATTCTTTCAGTATTTTACAAATAGAAAGGTACAGCCTGTTAAGCTGGAGCCGAGCAAGAAGATACATATGTTATCGTACAGAGTGATGATCTTACTGAAAGTGATGAAAATTTTTCTGTATATTCCATTATTGCTACTATTCAAAGCTGACTTAGCACACTGAGAAATGGGGACTTTTTAAAAATAAATCCTGATCTTAGGATAAATATATGCAAATGTATGCACACACTTTTTCCCCCCCCTCATTTCTACATGAGGAATATAACTGCCCTTGTATGATAGAGGAAATATAATACAGTTTCAAGCAGTTCCCAGATCTGTGCATGTCTGTTCATGGAGTGGTCCAGAACGGCTCTTTTCTTGATCCTAGCAAGTAAGCAGTGTGCATAGTCAGAAGTAATCAGAGCGTTCAAGTTCACTTCCTACAATCTTATATCTAAAAGTATGGGTATAAATTTACTGCACTTGTCATAGAGAATTTTGATAATGATTAAACAGAGCTGCTTTCAGCATAGATTATAATGTAGCAAAAGTGTACATCGACTGACTAAAAATCCGTGTTGGAGGAAACAAAATCTGTTTTATTAGGTAATGTTGATGTCTGCTATTGCATTCAGAGCTGATTTACCACTTTTAGCAAATAAGTTTTGTCTTTAAATGGCATCTCATTTTTACTTAGAATATATAAAAGACATTTTTATTTAGTTAGAATAGATGTGTGTTAAAACTTTGAAGAGGTGTGTTGCTAGCTCTGCATAGAGCTAACAAAATAACAGGTGGTTTGTTGGGGTTTTTTTGTTTTTTTTTAAATACATTGAAATGAGCGCTATGCATCTTAGAGCAGGACCTGGCCTTCAGAGTTGGTTTTATAGCTTGAAGTCATTGCTATGGAAACACAGCACGATCTCTCAAGACTGATTTCTCAAACTGCAGTGTGATTCAACAAATAAAGAACAAACCAGAACTCCAGTTGTTTTTAGAATACTAGTGAGAAATCAGGCTGCCAGTTTGTTGTGATTTTAATAGAAGTTTCTTGGAAACTTCTCATGTACTATGGTAGAAAATAGATTTATCAAAAAGCTAAGATTGACTAATGTTAAGATCAGGTAGCTGGTTAAAGTTTGATAAGTATGAATTTAAGTTTTACTATATATGTATTTCAACAACACAATATTTCATAATGTCGTTACTACTAATCAAAAAAATTAATAACAATGAAGGCTTTTTTTTTAAAAGAGAAATACATTGGCTCAAAAGAAGCCAATAACCTCAGAAAGCAATGTTAACCTATCAGTAACAATACTAAGATTTTTCAGGGGAGAAAGAAGGTAGCAGCCATTTACTTTGTGAGAAGCACAGCAGTCCTTATATTGCCTCATATATGATTCTTGGTGAGTACACAAATTTTATTCCAGGTGAGTGAGTGAACGATCGACTTTCAAAAACTACGTTTGGAAAGCATAAATGGAAGTCAGCATTAGTCATATTATTAGCATACTAAAAGTATGTCTGCTTTGTTATTTAGGTCCAGCCTTTGGCAAGCTTCCTGATCTACTAGCACTTGGAATTCATTGCATATTTTTGTACTTTTTTTTTTTTTTTAAATGAAAACATTAGAGAATAAGCACAAAGGAAAAAATTTAAAACTCCATTGCAGCAACATGACACTGAAAAGATAAGCTGCATAGGAGCGAGGAAAATAGTTGAGATGTCAACGTGATAAAACGTCTGGAGTTATATACAGACAATATAACCATATTCAGATGTATTACACCAGTCAGAAAAGGACTGGAAGAAGTTCATGTAGTTAAATAACAGAATAAAGAAAAGTGCTAGAAATAAAAGACATCTTTCAAATGAAGTTTCTGTCCAAATGACAAAACCAGTAAAGAGCATAAGTTCTGTCATTAACAAAGGCAGGCTAAAAAATCCCACCGACCCCCCCACGGACTTGGAGGGAAAACTTCCTAAACCTATAAAAATAATAATGAACTTCCCCCCCCCGAAGAAAATATAGCAAACCATGGTAGGCAAGACGTAATACAATATTAAGAAAAAAAAATGTTTAAAAAAAGATGTTTTAAAGACCTTTTTACTAGAGGCATCATTAATGCATATTTTTAAAACATGTCAGAAGCAGACAGCTGGTAGTGCACTGGTAGAGCTGGCATAACAGCAATAAAAGGAGCTTTCAAAGAAGGTAAGGCTGTAGCAGAGAAGTTTAATGTCTTCTGTATATCTGTTTATTGTAGAAGAGGTCAAAGAGTTTTCCATACTGGATCCAGTCTTCATTGGTGATTAATCTGAAGAAATATCCTAAGCAGAGATGTCATACAAGTGATCTTTGAATGGGTTGATAAAATGAACAGCAATAAATCACTCAGTCTCAATAGTACTCACTCAGGAGTTTTCAAGGAACTCAAATATGAAATTGTTAATTTGTTAAAAATACTGTATACTCAACAGAGTTGTGGTAGTCACGTGAATGAAATGGGACAAATATATCAATTTTAAAAACACTTCTAGGAGGGATGCTGGGAACTGTAGGCAAATCTGAAATCCATGCTGGATAAGAAAATAGCAATAATAGACATTTGAGATAGTCGTCCTGGACAATGTCAATATGGCTTTTCCAAAGCAAAGTCATGCACCACAAATCCATTATGCTTTTGAAAGTGCAATTGAAAATGCAGTCAAGGACAAGAAAGCTTTCAACAAGGTACTTGGCTTTCAATAGATGCTAAATTGTTAAGTAGAGGGAAGAATCTTCAGAAGATCAGTTGCCAATGAAAGCTAAGAAACGGATAATAAAAATGTTTAACTTCCATAGCAGTGGGCAGGTTAAGTCCCGAATAAACCTGTGTTGGCATTTGTGCTGTTCAGAAAGTCATTTTACAAAAAAAAAAAGATATTTGCGAGTGATACACAATTTTTGAAGATAAAAATTTTAAAACCTAATGATGTAATACTAACAAATTGGGTGATAAAATGACAGTGGGAAAAACAGTGTTGACGGATGCATATCAGTAAGTACATACACAAAGCTGTACTGCATGATAGTGGTCTCTTACTTCTTAAAATAGAGATTTGGCGGTCCTTTTGTCTAGTTCTATAAAAAATTAAGCTTAGTCACAGTAAGTAACAAACACACGATCAGGAAAGAAAATTGAAAGTATCACTATGCCATTGTACAAATTTGCGTTGTGCTTGTGTCTGAATACAGGTTATCTGATTTTTTTAAAAAAAAAGTGGAAAAGACACGTGGAAAGATTAAGAGTTTGCAGCTGAGGAAGAAGTATGTTAAAAATATTTAGCTTCAAGGAAAATAGTTCTTCAGAATGTGCTGATGTACTAGAATCATTGAATGCCATGAAGAAAATGACTAGAGAACAATTTTCTGATCCTTATAACAAAAGAGGGGCATCTAATTAATTTTTTAGATAGTCTGTTTAAACAAAATAGGAAGTATTTTCTTAATACAGTTAAATTATCAAACTGCTACAGGATATTGTAGAAACCAAAAGTATAGTAGGTGCAAATTCACATGGCATTGGTCAGACTTTTACATCATTAACAAGGTGGTCCAACTGCAACTTTTGCCACAGAAAGTCTATAAACAGCTGATTGTCAGAAGGCAAGAGAAAGTATATGGAAGTAAATATGACTATGAGTTCTATTTCATATACTGCTTTAGGGACTTTATGATAGACATTGCCGGTATTGATTTCTGTATAGAAATTAAAAATGCCTTAGGGTGTTTCTGAAATTAAGAGGGATATTCAAATAGGAAGTAGAAGAGAGAGGAGGAGGCGGCAATGAGCTTTATGATTTGGTGGCAACTACTCAATGGTTTGGTTTGGTTTTGTTTGTGTGAGGTTGAATGTTGTTAGCTTGAAATGTGGAACATCATAGGAATATCACACATGCTATGCCAAACCAGAGCTATTTATTCTTGAAAATGTTAAACGGTTGTGGTGTTACAGCTAGTCTACTGTGAAAAGTAAGCCCCAGAAGGGCTGGAAATAGACCCCCTATACTGCAGGAAATTTCAGCCTCCCCTTCTCGCTTCTTCAGCCTGGTGCTATAGATGATCAGTTTGATTGCAGCAAGTTTTAGAGCTTAGCAAAGAGATTCTGTGGCGTTAGGGGGCCTTTGAATACGGATTATAGAGGTGAAGAAGGGGACAACCAGAGCATTAATCATAAGACTTCCAGGGGATCCAGCATAGAGACTGTAATTTGATAAAGTCCAAATGTAATTTGCTTTATAAACCCCCAAATTTCTCTTCTGATAAGCAGTGGGGAACTTTGTACAGGTTAATGATTTTTTTCCCTTATGTACCCATTTATGTTTATAGGTTGAATTTCATCTGCCATTTTATTTCCTTGTAAAGTTAAGTCTCAAAGTCTTTTTGCAGAGTTTGTGGAGTTCTGCAAATTTGGTCTGTGACTAAAGAATAAAATTATGGTCAGAAATGGTCAGAAAATTATGGTCAGAAAAGTTATTATGGTCAGAAATCTTTGGACCGCTGACTGCTAGTTACCACTTGTGACAAAGCTTGGTAGGTGCCTGTGGAATCACTAGGATATTTTACTGTAAAATAAAACATATGGCTTAAACCAGCTTCAGCTACATCTGAGGTGAGAAACTGGATTAAATTAATTCAGTGGGGGTGGAAATATGATAGGTCTTCATCTGAACACTGCTTTACAGGAGCAATCTGAGCCTACTCACATGACATGAAGTAGCATATTCTTTCTAAATGTGAGATGTTTTCAACCATATTTATTATTCATCCAAAGACTTTTTGAATGAATCTGCAAAAACTAACCATTAGTCTATCAACCTGGTCAACTAAGTCTCGGATTTGGGAATAATTTTCCTATAAAACTTTGGAAATAGGAAACTAATGAAAAGTTGGCTAGTTACATGAATGGCAATAATATTTTTGGCATATAAAACACGTAAATTAGCTATTATGTAAATTGCTGATATTTAATGGGGACACTTTCAGGTGTCACAAAAGAAAATATGAGATTGCTTATAACAGTTTCCTTCTATCGTCTCTGAAAATGCCACTTAACACTATCCTAACAATTTCTGACGCTTGGGAAGGGGTGTTTGCTTAGTTACCTGTAACAGAACTGCGGGCTTATTAAGGATTTAGAAAATGGCATTGTTAATTTTTACTACAGCTTATCTGTAAAGTGTTTCTCTGTGGTGAAGTAATACCTTCTTTGTTTCTGTTCTTATTTTCTCCTTTTTCGAGACTGATTCATGTAGAAAATGTCCATACTCTTCACTTTATGTATACAGCTGATTCTTCCCAGCCCCAGATGCTCTCTCCTGAGTCTAAGTACTTGTTTGTTGATTATAGGGATCTATACTGGTTTCTTTTTATTTGTATCAAGAAGGAGAAAGGGATTGCACATGCCATAAATGGCAGCTTGAATATATGTAATAGATGGGAGCTGGGGGGAATGAAGGGGGTGTTCATCATTTCATACAGATCAATTCATACTTTTTATCTCTCTGAAAATTTGATGCTCATAAAAATTTTCACTGCAGTAATACGCTACTAAATATGGTACAACCAAATCCATTCAGTTAAAATGTAAACTGGAGAAATGTGCTTTTCCAATGACATGCATATTGTCCTCTGCGTTCTTTGCCAAATGATATAATACATGTTCACACGTACTTAGATCTCTTTTTATAATTCAGAATCTAAAATACTTTTCTATACCAAATCTGTATTGATCAAAAAATAGATAAGAATTTTAAATTGTAAGACTAATTGAAATACATATAAAAAATCCTCAGAGCTAGCTTGCAAAATGTTCATACTTAGTATGATTATAAAAGCTTTTTCCTCTGTTAGTATTCAGCCTCAGGTTAAGAAACCTCAGAAGAAAGTGAACAAGCAGTGAATGCAGAATATAGGGATTTTTGTTCTTTTTTTTCTGCCAGTACTTGCTAGTAAAAAATAAGGCTGTCATATGATACAGAACTGGTGAGCTTAACTCTGCGTGCCCAATCACTCTTTTAGCTGACATTTTATAAAATGTTAACTTGTAGCATGTACAGTACATTAGAATACTAGGGTCTAACTGTGGTTTTTGAGCTTTGGTTTAGGCCGTAAACAGATTTTCTGAAATATTCTAAATGAACAGAGAAGCCAGCCTATATATCTGGGTGGTATGAATACTTAACATGCTATGTACATAAAAGTATGGCAGCAACAGCCAAAAAGCATTTTAAATCAGAACAAAGAAAGAGAAAGTGAAAAAAAAATCTTTATTTTGCTTCCTTAAACCATATTTTTAATGTCAGTGCTTTCTAGTGAGCAAAAAGCTAGAGGAGGCTAGATGCAATGTTCCTGTGTTTTTTAAAGTACAGTAAAACCTGAAATCCTAAAATCTCAGGTTTTAAGCCCATCTTCCATGTAATGACAGCATGCTCAGCTTTTTTGCATTTACTGCTTGCTGATGTCACTGGTATTAGACAAAGCCCTGAGGAGGTATTAATGAAGACAGACCACCTAGCAAAGGTAACAGGTTCAAAGGAGTCAGTCCACAGATCCACATGACAGAGTAACAATACGATATCTGCCTTACCTGAGCCAGCACCATTAAAAGAGCAGCCTCAATAAGGAAGTAACATCCACATTAGAGACAGCATATAGTAAATTCATTATTTTGAAATCAAAGTTATAAGTCAGCATAACAAAACTCAAATCCTCCATCTGCAAGCGCTAACACTCTACTAAAACAAAAACGGGCACTTTTTTTCCCCCCATACCTAACTTCTTATGCAAGCTACAGAGTATTAGATGGAAAGATGTAGCCTGTGCTGAACAGCCCTGCTAATTCATCAACTTGTAGCTCACTTCCACAAGAAACAGGAGGAAGAATCGAATGTATTTGGGGCACGTACTCTGGAAGCCAACGCACACCGACATAAAATTTGTCACATCTAAAACAGCTGAGGTGGGGAGAAGGCACTCCTCCAGAGGGAACTGGGAGAACTGTTAACAAGGAGGGCAGAGCAGCTGATCTTGAGTTGAGTGATCTGTAGAGCAGATGGGGATAGAAGCAATTGACGGAGGGAAGTGGAAGATGGGGTCTGCCCTCTCTGCCAGAATTGACAAGGATACAGTGTAATGTCAATATGTAAAGTGAATCTAATGCTACTGGAGATGTGTTAACGTAAGATATGTGTAAGCTTCTGAGCTTAGTTCTGATATTCTTTTTCCATTATTAACCCAAATTCAGGAAATTATAGACATGTTACGCTAGTCATAAATGTTTCCCATAAGCCCTTCCCCCCTCCCTCCGTCTTTGCATTTGCATGTTTTATTGTACCACAGATTCAGAAAAATAACTTCATACTGTCTCTTGGTGAGATTCTTAGAGGAAGGGTGATTTTTTTTTTTTTATTTGGATGGGACTCAAGATACAAGATTCAGTTCCCAGCTGTGTTACAGAAACTTGCTGGCCTCAGGCAATTGCCTTAGTCCCCCATGTGTAAAACAGAAGTAATATTCCCTATCTATTATGATCCAGCTGTCTGATTTATTCAGTTGTCAAAAGTATTTTTTTCAGGGAAAGACTGTTGCTTACGATGATTTGTGTGCAGAGCACAATGGGTACCCTGTCACTGTCACATGCTTATCTAGGTGCTGCTAAAACATAAGCTGTCTTCATAAGCTAAAAATCTCAGACAGGGCTTTTGTCTGGAGGTGCCTGATGTTTCTGCTTTGTATTTAGAGCAGTTAAAACTCGGTTTTAGATGCAGCTGCACAAGAATAAAGGTTGTCTAACCAATACAATTTTTTTTTTTCAACTAGAAAAAAAATTAGCAGAGGAATTCTTATATCAGCAGATACTACAGTTATGCCAGCTGGGCTGCTGAGAGGGATGACAAGTAAATAGTGGAGTTCCCTTAGGCCAGAGAGAAATGATGGGCCCAGAGGGCCTCAGGGAATACTGCAGATTGCATGTGCTTATCATGCGAGAAAAGGGTTGTCTCAGAATCACTTCTTCCAGAGCTGCAGGCACTATTTGAGGTGACTGAAGAACTTCCTTTTTTCTACTTCATGCCCTGCTCCTATAGTCCACAGGGAAAAGAGCTTACATCGTCTCTCCTTTCCACAGTTCCCATTCCTGTCTCGCTGACCCATGCCATCTCCCACTCTTGCTGCCTCCTGCTTACTTCACAGTTACCCCATACTTAAGATTTTCTAAATTTTCTCATAGCTAAGTTTACTACACTGATAAGCCAAAGGACATGGCTGCTGGAGTGAAAAAGCAGATGTCTGAGAAAAACTCATGATAACAGCTTCCCCTTTCTTTGATGGAAAGGCAGGATACAACAATGTATAAACCAAGGATGGAAGGTAACCTCAACACCGGACTGTAGTATGTACCCAGGTGAATAGCTACATAACTAAATCCTGTGGGTGCAATATATAAAGTAAGGGGTTGTAGGCTAGCCCTTTGCTGGCATGACAAATCCAGTTCCAAGTGCAGGATGAAAAATGACCCTGAACTGCCAATGGCTTAAAGCCAAAGTATAGTTTGCTTTGTTTGAAATTTCTGGTTAGATATTAACCTTCCAGTAAGAGCAAAATTCTAAGTGTGGGTCCTTCCTGCCTCCTCAGACAGCATTTAACACATGAACAACACTAGCTCATAAGATAGCAAGTCAGATAAATACATTATGGACAAGAAATTGTGCAGTGAAATTCAGAAATGCTGTCATAGTATGGGGGGGGGGGGATCTAAGGAAGCAGATTAAAGGGAGTAGGATAAGGATGAGACATGAACTGTCAGAAAAATGAAAGAACAGCAAGTATAGTGAGAAGTACTGCTATGCTCTAGCCAGTGTTCCCTTCATGAAAAGAGCAACGGTTGGCAATTTATTGAGTGCATGCACTCAGGAACGCAGAGTTAGCTGGGTTCAGCTGAGGCTTGTGTCATGGAGAGAGAAGAAGCAATCACAAACCAAGACGATATTAGAAAATAAAAGATAACTGAATGTTTGGGGTAGACTAAGCGTGAGAAAAAACGGAAAAAGCTCCTTAGAAGTTTGCAGTTGACAGAGTTTGGAAAGAACACAATTTCATGTGACTACTTCCATTTCCTTTTGTGCCTTCTTTGCTCAGATGGCTAAATGGGTGATTTCACTGTGGATTGCTTGTTGCTGTCAGAGCTATTGCACAAGAACAGGAGCAGTTTGTATTAAATGTCAAGCCTTTTTTTTTTTTTTTTTTTTTTTTTTTGCATTTCCAAGTATGTTTCTTCTTTCCCAGCATATGTTACAATGAACTGAATAACTTGGTCACTGGGTACCGTGTTTTTAAATGTCCTTAGCATGTTGTTCTCTCTTATATACCTTAAGACAAGAATCACTGGTTGTAACCATAATTGATTTTGCTCATTGAGCTTTTAAATGAGTATTTTTAAAGATGTAAATACAGAGTAGCTTTATGCACACATAGATACTGATTCACATGTACTCTTTACAGAGATACAGAGATTAATTTATTTCTTTGTATTTCTTACAGCCTTTTATTTAGCTCCTAATTAGAGCCAAGCACTTCAGTTTGCTTTCTCTTGTTATAAACGTGTTTAAATAATTTTGATGGTTCTATAAGCTCTGTTGGTTTTGTTACTGAGTCCAGATGAAGCTTAGTCTGGAGCTGTAGCTCAAATTGTAACTAAAGCATTGAAGTTGTTACTGTGAACTCATTGCTGTTTATCATTATTAGTAATCATGGTATTTTAGGACTGTAGTGCCTGAGGATAAAAAGTGAAATCTCTGCAATTTTCTGTTCCAGAAACGTTAATAGGTTTATTGCCTCCTGTCTTCACAGAGGAAAGAACTGCATACCGCAGCTCATCCTATCCTATATGATAAGGCTACTGCACATGCACAGAGCAGCTGTGGCTTCATAGAAATACCAGTGTTAATGGCACACGTGAAACAGTGAACCAGGCCAGGAGGATGCAGGAAGTGGAATGGAAACTAATGCAATACACAAGTACATGCAAACTGTAAGGCAACTGGGATCAAGAACAAATGCTCATAACCATCATTTCTAGGTTGATTGCAATAACATTTTTATTTGTTAATTTGTTTCTGTTAACTGACAATCAATTAATGTCTCAAACTATAGCCTGTAAAAATCTCAGCAATCTATTCAGCAGTTAACATAGATATATTGTGTTAAATTGCTCTGGTTAAGTGGAATGTCAGCAGCATTTATTACAAAATTATGCAGTACCTAGAGTCTTTTACATAATGTTTTGCTGAGATTCCATTAAATTATTATATATTTTGTCTCATAATTTAGAACATATTTGGTGAATGATTTGAATTCCTGGTTTTTTCCCATTAATTTAAATAATAAAAAAACCACGACTAGTTTATAACTTTTCATCCAAATAAACAGGGGTATCCACAGTATAAATAACAAGAGCTATTTAGTAGTGCAGACAACACTTGGGCCGTTAAAAATGTTTGGGCAGCTAAGTTAATGTAATTCCACTTGCAAAACATACTGATTTTTTCTCAAAGAAAATGTTTCAAGAGATCAGTTATTATTTTTTTATTTAATAGAATACAGAAAAGGGAATATATTGAATTTAGCACAACCTTGCAAATAAGTGCATCACTGCACATAATTAAAACTTGAAAATTAGCAAAAAGGCAAATAAGCATTCAAACCACAAGTATAGTCCATTACAGAACTAAACTGTATTTATTTCTGTTTAAGTACATCATCAACAATAATGAATTGAATTGTCCAGGACTATCAAAACCAGAAATGCTGTACAGACACTGTTGACCACCTATACCCTTTTTACCTTAGGTAATGTAGTTTTTTGGGGGGGTGGGTAGAGGATGGCATTTCACTGTAGTGCCTTCTTTGCATTATGGATGTACATAGTAAGTAGTATCTCATACCTACACTGTGAAATTTCTAATTGCTCAGCTGTATCCTTTGTGTTCACAATGTTAAGGTATTTCCTGAGCTTTCAGCTCCTTTCAGCTAAAGTACTCAAAATATTAGGCAAAGAGAAGAAATACGTAAGAATAAATAGCATGCATATATACAGATATGTATATATGTGGCCACGTTCTTCAAAATGCTTACATGCTTTTGAATAAAGAAAACTTATATTGGCCTTCTTTATGCCTTTATACCAAGCAAGGTAGCTATGATATTGGTTTGCTAGCAAAGGCTGTTGGATATAGTACATGAGGAATTAGTCTGATGATTTAGAGTCAAGTATCCTGTTCCTGACACTGGCACAAGCCTTCAGCATGGCTTTTAGAAAGCCATTTTCCCACCTGATACCTCAGGCTTTCATCTGGCATTTGAGATTAATAATACTGATTCTCCTTTAGACAGCACTGCAAGATCTACAGATGACCAATGCTTTGCAAAACAGTGTTCCTTTGCTGCCAGTATTCTGTCTTATTTGAAAATCCTAGCCTTTATGTCCCAGGTCAGCCGATAAATAATGAAGGAATATTCACATCATTTTCATTTTACATATCTAAAAATAATGGTATGAAGAAACTAAGAAATCTTGTTGCCTGGACTCTTTGCACAGTTACTGGTGAAATCAGAAAGCTTCAGGATAAGGTTCAGAACAAAATAAATTACATGAATATCCCATTCCAAGTACATTTTCTGGGGCCAGAACAGGCTCAGCTGAAGTTGAGGAGCAGAGAAATGTGAATGGAATAAAGGGAGGGAAAGCAAGGGAAAATAAATAAAGAAAACATGAAGAAAATAGGATGACAACATAAGAAAAGAAAAAAAAAAGTTTAAACTAAGTTTTACCTTTTTTTTCTTCCTAATCTAATGGGTAATTTTTTGCAAGTCTTTTTAATATGTCATTTGAAGTTGAATATTTAATTAAAGTTTTATCCTAACAATAGCTTGAGGTTGTTACTTGATAATTTAGCAGCAATAATCCTATCCTACTCTAATAAACTGTGAGGCTTGTGGCCTCAGAGATTAACCTGAATATGATTATTATCTAATAAATAGGGAACTTCTTCAAGCTATCATTATATTATTTATAAATCTTCAAACTACACTAACTGGCCTGTTTTACTTTGTAAAAGGAATAAAAACTTAGTAATATGAGACTTTGCTATGTAGACCACTCTCTGTCAAGTCAGAAATAGAAAGAAATTGCTGGGAGAGTCTTTGGTGAGTTTTGGTTTATAAGCAGAGCACAAAAAGAGCCAGTACATGAAATACCCTGCAAAGTGGAGACTAGCATACAAATCTCTTCTTGCACTGCTGTTGATAATGAACTAAGGCAAGAAAGAAGGGGAAGGAAAAAGATACTTGCCTGCTTAGTTTTGTCTCCTTTTACTGGAGGAGGTCATGTAAATTTTATAGGGGAGATTTGCCCAAATTCACTTCTGGCTAACTGAAATGCTGCAGAGGCTGAAATAAAAGCAGGGCCATAGGCCTGCATGTAATCTTATACATGGACTTCAGGAACATCTGGGTGACCTCAGACAAACATTTCAAGGCTTTGAAAAAATGCATCAAGATCTACCCTCTGAATTAATTGCCTTGGTGTTTGCATCCTGCACTTGAAGGGTTAGTTTATTACATTAGAAATTACTGGAATGTCAGTAGATCTGTGTTGCTGCTGAAGGGCCAAAGTACTTCCCAGCTTCTAGGCCTGAGTACACACTTCAGCTGCATCTGTCTGTTTTGTAAGAAAACGTCGCTCTTCGTGTTTTTTTGCACAAGTAAAACCCTAACACCCAGGAGCTGCAGCACTGGATAATTACAGAACTGGACTGAAGGCTGGACCACTTAGCAGTAGTCTTTTATATTGTCTTTGTACCGAAGCTAATTTATAACTGTTTCATCGTGAGAGCTATATTATGAATTGTGCTGGTTTTGACTGGCATAGAGTTAGTTTTCTTCACAGTAGCTAGTATGGGGCTGTTTTGGATTTGTGCTGGAAACAGTATTGATAATGCAGGATTGTTTTCATTATTGCTGAACAGTGCTCACACAGAGGCAAGGCCTTTTCTGCCTCTCACCCCACCCCACCAGCGAGGAGGCTGGGGGTGAACAAGAAGCTGGGAGGGGACACGGCCGGGACAGCTGACCCCAACTGACAAAAGAGATATCCCACACCATATGACGTCATGCTCAGCATAAAAAGCTGGGCGAAGTAGGAAAGGGGGGGTGTTCGAAGTGATGGTGTTTGTCTTCCCAAGTAACAGTTATGTGTGATGGAGCCCTGCTCTCCTGGAGATGGCTGAACACCTGCCTGCCCATGGGAAGTGGCGAATGAATTCCTTGTTTTGCTTTGCTTTGCTTGTGCACGAGGCTTTTGTTTTACCTATTAAACATTATGCATTAAACTGTCTGTATCTCAACCCATGAGTTTTCTCACTTTAACTCTTCCAGTTCTCTCCCCCATCCTGCCAGGAGGGAGGGAGTGAGCGGCTGTGCAGTGCTTGGTTGTTGGCTGGGGTTAAACCATGACATGAAGGAACTGTGACTCGGCATATCAGAATTCTGCATTTATCTGATTATAAATACACTGCTAATCATACCAGCCATAGCTTGAGCAGTGGCATGCGGTCATCTGCACTGTTCAATTTCTAGAATGCTGCTTGTCAGGTTTTTGGTCCATGCTACCTAACATCCTTCTTGACAATATCCATGCAAGGTTCAGGAGTAACCAGCCAAAAACTGCTCACAATAGTCAGTATGAATGAGACCACATTTTGTGAGGGGTGAAAAGAGAGTTTAGCTACATGGATACAATCTGTGTCATGGTACTGAAAACATGGTAAAACCCACTTTAAATTATTACCAAAAAAAAAAAAAAGGACAGGAAGGCAGGCATATTCGCCTACTCTGAGGTCACTAGTGTAGATATAGCCCCTTTTGCTGTGGCTACATTTTTACCATGTGCTCAGCTATGTAGCCAGCTACCCGTCTGTATGAGGGGAGCAGTGTCAAAGAAATTATCAGTCTCTGCAGAAATTATCTAGAAAGCTGGACCATGGCTAAGCTCAGGTTAGTCTAAGTGATCCCTGCTGGTAAGCAAACATCAGTCCAAGCTTACAGGAATAAATGAATGCTAGAGGCACAAGCCAGCACAATCCATTAGTGAGAGATAAGGATAGAAAGGGGAAAACATTTCAATAATGGATTCTTTCTCATCTTCTTTGCTGAACTGCAACTGTGATTTTCTAAAATCAAAATAAAATTCAGTCAAGTCTATTTCTTAGGCAGCTTTAATTAAAGTAGTTATTGATTTAAAATGCAAAATGAGTTAGTAAATGTCTATTCTTTAAATTCTGAACTAGAGCTTTAGCTAACTCAAAATTTTATGCGGCATTGTTATTACACTTCTTTCTCGGAATTGATTATAATATTTTTAATTAATAGTTTATTATTATTATTATTGTTATTATTGTTATCGTTGTTATTATTATTGCTTTGTAATGGATTGTTTTCATTAAATCAAATTTCCCGGTTGATTGATGTAGAAAGGATTTTTCAAGTGTATCTAAAAACAAACTTCAGCCATAGGTAATTCTCGTGATTGCTGTTGTCTGAAACCTTAGTGCTTCTAAGTTTGGGATGTTTTTTTTCTGATAATCCTTATGTCACAGTCACATGCACAGCCCCTAATAGTAACATGTGTTCTGTTTTCCCTGACTTTGGATTTGAAGGTCATGCACTCTGTTATTATCAAAATGCTGATAATATCAGCTACAGGTTTTTTCTTCCCACATCTGCTCTTTCTGACAGATGTGAATGTCAAGCCAAGGTGTCTAATTTTCCCTCATGTATTGTAATGGATTGCATTTTCTTCTGTAACGCCTTTAAAAGATATATCCAACATAGAAGTTTCATAGTGTCATGGGCCTTGATTTGTTTGCATTCGATTCACACCCATGGTGATTCGTTAGGACATAGTGCTGCAAGGTGCTGAGTGAACCCAGAGAGATACTGAGCAATGTCAATTCTCATAGAAACCAGTGAAGTTAAGGGAAGTTTGCTACCCAAGGAGACCTTTCATTTCAGAGTTAGTTAATCCATTTGTCTAGTAAAATAAATGTGTAAGACTGGTGAGGAAAGCATCCTACCTGCGGCTCCTACCTGAGGTATATCTGTGCTGCAGTCACAGGACTGCAGGCTGGCTGCTTTGGCACAAAGCTCTGTATGGGCTGCAAAACCTCTCTCAAAGAGAGAACAGCACCTGCCAGCAGGGTTGACATGCGGGGCATGCGACAGAGTTTTCAGAAAACATCTGCCAAATCCAATCACTGGTACAAGATAGTTTCTGAATCTGACAAAGCACAGTCTCGTGAACTGAACCTGAGCGTGCAGTGTGCTTGGGCCTGGCGGGACTTGGGCTTCTCTTCAGTGTACGCAGAAGTGAAAAATCTTCAGTCTGGGCCAGCAGAATTCCTTAGGTATTTCATCTTAAAATCCCTCATATGCTCTGTAATATCCCAGTCAGCTGCCCCTATCCCAGAGTAGGCAGCTAAGCTTGGAATCATAGTTCCTTCTGTTAGGTGCTTCATTAAGCCTTACTTCTCCACACCCTTTCTACAGACAGTGGAGAGAAATAGTAATCTCCCATTTCCAAATTGCCCTAGGAGGCGATACTGTATAAGTAAAACAAACTATATGAGGAAGCCTTTCTAAGCACTGTAACTTGATCACTCACGTTATTTATGTCTTAGGATGGGCCTGGCGCAGTTTTGGCCAATGCTAATTGCTGCCTCCCAGTCCCTACCCCTTCCATGTCCCCAACAACTTCTGCGCATAGTTTGAACATCAACACAATGAGTAGGTCATTCCTGAAGGGTAGTTCAGATGTGACCCTGTTGTGGCTTGTGAGAGCATTTAGCATTGTGGCTGCCAGAACATTCTCTGTCATCCAGCAGCAGTAACAGACAAGGACTGTGAGTATATTTTATTTACTGGTGGAGACAGCTTTTCATTCTAACACAAAGCACAGGTGGAAGAAGTAACATCAACTTTTAGTTATTAGTTTTGTAATTCCAGCATTCATGCAGGAAGGAAGAGCCCTAGCATCTAGTTTCTTTGAGCATTTGTTTTCCAAACCCATTCTTGTGTTTCCTTGGAGGCTTTCCTAATTGCCACAATATTGTCATAACTTGGGTTGAGAGCAAAGCTATTTGTCACTTAAAACAAAATCATATGAATCAATATAATCAATGAGGACAGTGACTACTGATGTCCTGTGTTCTGGCCCTGACTGTAGAAATTACATTTGGATGGTACAGAGACCTTCTTTAGCCAAGGAAGTCTTAATTTCTCCAGCCTAAGAGTCAATTTTCACTGAGAAGAAAGAGGTTGAATTCAGACTAAGGAGAGCTAAATCCCCTACAAAAGTGCATTGACCACAATACCTTGTGTTTCAGGTGCTGTTAAGGGACTGTGACTTTCTGAATCATGATTAGATGGAGAAAGCAAATGTGTGCAAATAAGTCAAATGTTTCCCAAGCTCATGTGCAATATTGCAGAATTTTTTCCCTTAAATATTTGTTCCTGGCAGTAGCCATTATCTTTACAAAAAACGTAATTTATCTCCAGAGTCTACTAATAAATTTGTTGATATTCAGATAGCATTTTGAATCCTGCTATGCTCTTTTACATCAAAGAAGGTTAACTCTTCTATGTATGACCTCATTAGATTTGTCAGTTTTAACTATATGCCCAGCCTTGTTCTTGGCTTTGGGAAAAGCTGAGCAACATTTGCAAAATCATGTTTAATGAAGTTTTGGCATTTAAGGTACAGCAAATGCAAATATCATAGCATGAAAGTAATATTTGCATGTTATAGGAGGTAAATCCTGAAATATATTTAAATATAATAGTATAACACTGGGGCCTTTCATTGAAATTTACCAATACCTGCCAAATATCTAAGAAAGAAAATAAAAGAAAAAAGAAATTATATAGAAAAAATAAATTATGAAAAAATGGAAAGGGAAGGGAAAGGGAAGGGAAGGGGAAGGGAAGGGGGAAAAGGAAAAAAGAAGAGAAAAGAGGTGAAAAGAGAAAAGAAAGAACAGAAGAAGATGAGAATAAAAAAAGAAAAGAAAAAGACAATTGTAACAGGCAGGAATGTAATTTTGAGCATTTGAATGAAAATGGTGTACTTTGCACCTGAAGTATAAAATCTAGTCTGTTTGTTTGGGTACTCATTTTCTGCTGTTTTTACTTTGTAAAAAAATCTTGTTCTGTGTACAGCAGAAATGCAGAACAAATGCAGGAAAAGGCAAATGAATTCATGTGGATAGCATATCCAGCCTGGCCAAGATGTTAAGGGTACATGTACAGCTTCCTCGTAATATAATAGTAAGTATTTGTAATTACAATATAAGGAATAATTATAAGAGTGTAATAATACGATATGACACTGCTACAACATATATGCAGGGGAGCTTCTTTTTAAACCTAGCCAATTAGTAAGTGATATATAAAGCATAAAAGAACATAAAGGTTTGAATTCATCAGACATTTTAAGCTGGCTCCTGGGTTATTTCTTCTTTTTTTATTCTTACAATAGCATTTGAAAACCCATTGTACTCTGCTTCAAAGTCAGATTAGTGCTGCTGTACATAAGTACATTCCTTTCACCACTTTTGAATACGGGGTCAGCCAATTTTGTTGAGGGCAAGGCTCTGAGGAAGGATGGGCAGGAGTGCTCAGATGGCCTTCTCTATACATTCATACATTCTCTAGAGCATGTCACTTCTTATTTGTCTCAGTCACATTGCTCAGATTCAGGGTCTTCTTTTCCCACTGTAGCATGAGAGAATACAGATGTCAGGACTGCTGGCCATGTTTGTTCTTCCAATCATGGAACTTCACAGTTTGCACCTGTGCTTAAACACCTGCAAGATGTAGGGTGATCTGGCAGTTTTCAGCTCCCTGCTATGATTTATTTTCAAGTTCACCCACAGAGTGTGTGTATGTGTATGCCTGCGTATGTGCATGCGTATGTCTGTCCATGATGGTAGGACAGTTAATGGATTGCTGTTTGGGAATGACTGCTCAGGCTTAGTTTGCACAGCCATCCTAGCTAAAGATAACATTTAGTTCTTCTACTGCCTGCGTGTCCCACATACACTTTCAAAGTGTCAGGCTCTATTTCTGTCTTTCTCTCTGATCTTCGTACTCTCAGTTTATGTAGCCAACACCATGAAATGGATTCTTCCATTTGAATTTCGCTGGTTTCTTAAATCCTGTTTGTCTGGAGGCAGAACAACAGCATGAATTCCTGCCTTTTCCACTTGGTTCTTAGACATAGTGCTCAGGACAACACTATATGTTAAGCGTGTAAGCATGACCAGAAGTACTCCCCACTATGGCCAGCTCTTCCCTTCATCTTATTTTCTTTTAACATTTTAATAAAAACTTTACTACTGTTTATTGTGTCCGTTCAGTACTTGTGGCTTTGTGTCCTATGCCACTGCCCAGATTGTCCTGCTTATCGAGAGCATAGAGGGGGGCCATGCTGCAGAGCTTTTGCCAACCCAGCTATATTGATTGAGGGTATGAAAAATTCACCCCATCAAACCAACATCACGCTGTTCCCAAAGCTCCTGTGAACTTCTGTTTGGTTGTTTTCTTACTTTACATTGGAGTCATAAAAAGGCAGAAAAGCTTCTGCTGACCTTGGATTGGTGCTTGTCACGGAGCATAGATGCAATTGTGGTTGCAGAGCCTTCGCTCCTGAATCTCTTGTCGTCTGGACAGAGCTTTTGAATAAAACCCAGAAACAAGACAGATGCTCTTACAGCAAAGGTAAGCAACAGATTCAAAACTGCAACTTGAACCCCTCTCTTCTTCCTCCAACCAAATGACAGCTGCTTAGTCTTGAATCAATAAACATGTGTTTTGTTTCATTTTTTAACTCCAAGTCTTGATAGTGCCTAAACTTCCCCTTTTTTATGTGACCAGGCTGCACTAACCATGACACAGCTGAGTTCAGTGCCTAATCAGGTTGGTGTCCAACAAGGATCTACCAGAAGGAGACATCTTCTCAAAGCATCCCTAAGACACAGCAGAGGGATTGGCCTGCTTTAAAAGCACAGTTATGACAACTGCTTTGTTTTGAGGGCAAGGCTAGAGACAAAACTGCTCCCCCTTTCAGAAATGAACCTACTAAACACTTGCCAAGGAATTGGGAGAACCAGCTCTGCTGATGATGCCCTGTAACCAACATCGTTCTAGAAAGACATCCTTAATACTGTGCTACAAACTAATGAAAGGCATCTTCTACCTTCCCTCTTAATGCTATGTCATGGTGCAAAAAAGACATAAAGATTCATTGGGCTAAATACAGAGAGGAAGAACGTTCACAGGGGAGCATGGTAGCCAGACCATTTACTCATCCTTGCTTCAATAACTGGTTATTTTGTCATTTTCATGGACATCATGGAGAGAGAATGTTACAGACCATCTGACCAAGGAAAGGAACTGGGTAATGCTTTTGAGCAGGGGATTGAACTTTAAAGTTGAGTTAATAAAAAGCCAGAGTTTTAGGGAAGGTAATTTTGGCCTTTGGTAACAATCTTCCACCTAAATCCCACTAAATGGACCAATTTCTTTTTTTTTTTTTTTTTTTTTTTTGACTCTGGTTCTTGTCCTGAGGAAGCCAAAGAAGATACATGGAGCACCTGGATTTTTTTTTTTAAAAGTACTTTGTCAATAACATAAAGAGTATTTTGCCTGCTATTATTTAGGGCTCTATGGATTATGAGTGAGTGCTCCCTTTATGCTGAGCCAAAGTCCATTCTCAAGAGGCCTTCAAGCCATCTAGTGCTTCAGGGCTTCTGTTGCAGGTATTAATTTTAAGTGGACCCTTCCTCTAAATATAGCACAGCCACACAGCAGTCCTCTGAGCTCTGTATTCAACATTGTGTAAAATTCTGGTTGTCTCTGTAGTAACATAGCTACCAGGAAACTCAGGGGACAACCACGTCAGACGTGAACATTTCAAAAACTGAAAAACATGTGCTCCAAGGAGCCTGCAGAAAATGTTGCCCTTGGATTCAGCTGATGTTACCATGTCAGCATGAATCACTTGAGGGAGGAGGGAATAGCAATGCTATTCTATTTCTAAACACTCTCCTTTACATTAGTTTAGTTTAGGCAGCATAGTTTCATTTCAATCTATGCAGTGTTATACTGTTGGCATGTTACTTTCACTATTTGCTTAAAAATAGAGAATATAAAACAGGCAATGTAAGCTGCAGCGAGGGTGACAAATGGAATTTTTCCTCTTATGTAAAAAATGCAAAGTAATGAATATGTATGCAATTACTTTTTACTGTGTGGGAGTACAATGAGTAGGTCTTTGTGGCTCTGCCATAGCCCCTGTAATGCTACAACCTCATGGAGATTCTCACATAAATCAAATGGCACAGAAGAATCTAAATTCTTCTCATTACCAAATGGGAAAGATGCCCCTTCCTGCAGGGAGTGGCAAAAAAACCCCCAAACAAACCAACCAAACAACCAAACAATCAAAAAACAAGCCAAAACAAATGTAGATGTTTAACTAAAAACAGTAAAAGTGTATTTTTGTAGACCAAGAAAAAGAATGCTGTAATAAAAACAAGTAGCCTAGGAAGGAAACACAGCACACTCTGAACAAACCATCTCCTCTACACTCTGTCAGTTCTTCTGCAGCAGTGATTATCAAGACAGCTGCAGGTCTTGTGTTAAGCCTGTGCCTGCATCTCTTTATAGCTGTTTTCTGTATTAATTTACAAAGCCTGTGAAAGAAAATGTAAAAATCATATGCCTAGCGAATCACATGAACCAACCATAAGACTCTCATTCTGCAATATTTGCCCAGGAAATCAGGGCCTTATTTTTTAAACAGCTGACAGAAATGACATGCAACAAAGTGTTTGATCAAGTAGTTTGAACAGTCAAATACAGTGAAAAGTTCATTAAATAGATCTTTGATGAAAATATATGTTGTCAGAACAAAGCCTTCAAGCCAGGGCATATCTTTGAATACCTCTGAAGCACCAGCATACTTACCACCTATTCAAAATAAGAAGCAAAATGTGCAGAAGTAAATTTTCACTTGAGTCTAATGAGAAAAGCATCAAACTATTTGTTAGTTTTGGATGATCGGAACATGAATGGTTTTATTATCCCTATAAAAATATCTCCAGAAGAAAGCAATTCCTAAACTGTTGATCCAAACAAAATTCAGTAATTAAATAAACAGTAGTTCATACTATATCCTCTGCAATATCTAAGCATGGCTCAGGAGTGCTGCTGGAAAATCTGAACTCCAAATGCTTTGTGGGCTGAATCCTTCCTCCTGTGCCTTCCTCGCACTGCCTGTGAACCCACAAACCTGATACCCAATAGGTTGCTTGAAAGCAAGTGTGGCAGGTTCTTATCTAACATTTAAATCGTGAGACTCTGACTAAATGGGGATAGTTCTCCTTACAGTTTCTGCTCCCTGGCCAATTTCTCTTTGTCACGTTGCTCTGTATGTATGTATTTACTTTAGAGCCTACTGTTGACTATTTGGTTAAGTCATAATTGCTAAGCAAATACATCCTTTCAGTCACCATAATACATAGCTATTGTTTTGAAAATTTGTGCTGCTTAATTTACAAATCCAAGATGATTTAATCTGCTCTCTTCTCCAGCAGCACAATGGACTTTGCCAATCATCGTACTAAATTTGCTTTAGAGATAAGACCTAATATGAGCTTGTTCAGCTTTGCCATCTATCATGCAGTAGCAGTGAGTGTCCTGTTTGGTATGCAACATAATTAAATGCTGTCCTTGAGGAGTTTACATGTTGTTTGGTTGCACTCTCCTGTTATAATAGGAAAATTGCTGCACCTTGTAAGTTTGATCTCCACAGTCCTGTACCAAAGATGTTTTTATTTACTGGATTTTCAAAAGAAGAGATATATTTCAGAAGGTAAGGACCTTGTAAATATGTTTTCTTTTATCTGAACAAAATAGGTGGTATCCTAATAGGTACCTGAGGGCCCTAACGCTGAGAGTGCTCTGTGGGTCAGACTGCTCCAGTTTACCCCACAAGAGGTCCGTGGTGGCGTGCTGCTGGGAGTGATCCAGAGCCCTCTCAAAACAACATCAAAAGAGCAAATAGTGCCAGGAAGCAGCAGGACTGGTCTGCTCCTCGGGAAAGGTGATCCAGGAGCCAAGGCTGGCGGCAAGGCTGGTGGGGCAGCACCTTCACTCTCAGGGGAGCAGCAAGGAGCGAAGAGATGGCCGGGTGTCAGATGGGACCAGCTGTCCAGTGGTCACCAGAGAGGTGGTGAGGCAGCATTGAGGTCAAGTTAAGAAATCAAGCATCGGCAAGGTCCATGGCCAAGCATGGATGTATCCACAACACAGGTCAAGGCACAGGCCCCAGCTCCAGTGCAACTCCCTGGTCAAGGGAGACCACGGCTTCCTGTAGCTCTTGCTCTTGCAGCCCTACTGCACCATCTCAGAGTTGGCCTGAGCACCTGCAGCCAGACCCCCAGGAGAGGAACAGAGGCTGCAAACCTCTCCTTACAAATAGGAAACGTGGAGACTGCTGAAGCAGCCATAAAGCACTGTAGTTGCCCCGTATTCTGGACTGTCCCAGAACGATGAGGGGAGACCTCATCACAGTCTACAGCTTCCTCACAAGGGGAGGAGGAGGGGCAGGCGCTGATCTCTTCTCTCTGGTGACCAATGATATGACCAGAGGGAAAGGCAGGAAGATGTGCCAGGGGAGGTTTAGTTTGGGTATTAGGAAAAGGTTCTTCACCCAGAGTGTGGAGGAACACTGCAACAGGTTCCCCACGGAGGCAGTCACAGCGCCAAGCCTGACGGTATTCAAGAAGCACTTGGACAACACCCTCAGAGATATAGTGTAATTTGGGGTTGTCCTGTGCAGGGACAGAAGTTGGACTTGATGATCCTTGTGAGTCTCTTCCAGCTCAGGACATTCTATGATTCCCACAATCTTTCCACAGGAAAGTAGTGTGGGTGCTAAAGAACTATCATGCTCATGGATCTCTACCTGTATATAGAGATAAGGACATCTATAATAATTTCAAAGCCCACATTTAATTATTATTTTAAAAGGTCATTGATTATTTGAGTCACTTTGCTTTTAGAAAATCAGAAGGAAAACATACACCAACCTTTGCTGTTTTTACAAGCACAGCCCATATGGCACTAATGCAGTATGCAAATACTGTTTACTTAAAGCATGTTTTTAAGGCACTCTCTATACTTTGTCAACACTGAGGTCTATACATATTTTGTGCACAGGCAGATTTGCAGATTTATGTAACTTACCCTATTTGATACAACATCAATAGAATCAGGGGAAAATGAGCAGAGAATTGCACAATCATTAGTTTATTGAATGCTTTAAGAAAAAAGACTACTATAAGGAATTATGGAGAAATAGTAGGAAATGTTCAAATACATTGGGGGGGAAAAAGAACCCCAAAACAAAACAAAACCAAAACCCCCCAAAAAATCTGAAAAGCAGCAAGAAAATTAATATGAAGACATGAATTACAAAAGCCACAGATAATGCTGCATGCCAAACTCCACACAGGTAGAGATTTATTTTTCAGATATTTAGCAGGGAAGGATGGAATTGTCACCACACTTTGCACAGTCTAGAACAAGAGAAGAGTCCCTGTTTCCTTTATGGATTCACTGCTTGGTCTTGTTCAAACGTGTCCTTTAGAGATAAAATATCAGGAGCTATTTGCCCCATATCCCCTTCTGT
Source organism: Phalacrocorax carbo (assembly GCF_963921805.1). NCBI lineage: Eukaryota > Metazoa > Chordata > Aves > Suliformes > Phalacrocoracidae > Phalacrocorax > Phalacrocorax carbo. The sequence continues at coordinate 85,641,185 of NC_087515.1, read as the reverse complement.
GAATATGCAAGACAGGAGTGGCATGAAAAGCTCTGCTCTTCTTCATGGGTGCCCTGGCTGTGAAGGAAGATAATGAGGCTGCTGCATTACAAGAACTGAACATGCTTATTTTCTCCTCCACGTCCTCAAATAAGATAGAAGCAGAGGTGCAAATAACTATCAATATTATTTTTCTAGCTTTCCAGGACAGTGCAGATGTGCAGTGTTTTTTTCCTTTGGGTATTTTGTAAAATTACTGTCTAACCTTCCTAAACGTTCAGGAATTCCCAGAGTCAAAGCCTGTATGGCACCTACTTTATGAACTTTTTTTCTCATGTGAAGATTTTCTTAAAGTGCCTGCTTACCCCAGCCACCCATAGGTGTAGTTAGTTGACTCAGACCTTCCCACAAGATTGCAATCATTACATTTGCTGAATTTTATGTGATAGACCCCAGCTTTTAGGCAGAATTTCCCTAAAACTGAATGAAAAATAACATTCATGGCCCATACTTTAGATCTACTGATTAATGTCCTTCACCCGTCTTGTGTTTTCTCTACAAGATGTCAACACACAGCTGCCATCCCTCACAAGGGTGCGCTTCACTTTTAGGCCAGCCATTTTACAGCTATGCTAAGCAAGCCCTGAACCAGGAACAATGTCTAACAGTAGTTTATATTATATGTCCTCTTTCACTCCCTTGAAATATTGCCTTATTTTTGAAGTAGTGTGTTTACAATGGGGACAGAGGAGAATGTTCCTTCAAAATATTAAGAAATTTGTCATAATGTTTTTGAGTTAAAGGCTGCAGACTTGCTCTGACCTGAAAACTGAACATTTACATCTCTTATTTTTTCCTTTTTTTCCCCGTTATTGTCTCAATGCCTTCTTGCTAAAAACTTTGCAAAAAAGTTTCATTTCCTGTGACCTTTAGGCACTAGCCATGTTTTCAACACAAATTCTTCACTTTGATCATTTCTTTCAGTTGATTGTTTTAGGTCCCAATTCTGTGAGAACTAAGTAAATAATGATAATTTCACTTATATAAAGAGTTTAACAGGGGGTTACCATGAACTTTGTTGTAAGTAGTATCAGTTCTGCTACAATAGGATTGTTTTGCAGTTTTCTTTCATGGGCAAACTGAACTTCATGTGGCATATGTAGCTTCTGATAGGCTTATTAAAAAAGAAAAAAACCCACAAACTAAATCTTACTTTTTTTGCATCCCAAGAGTAAAGCTAGTGAGATGTTAAGCCAAAATAGTTAATTTTCTTCCTCAAGGATGATAGATATATGCTATGGACCAGCATCACAGTTGGCAACTGTACCTTTCTAGTTCTGTAGATATCTATTTTTTCAGGTGTATTGGCAGCAAGGAGAAACAGATGGAAGTGTCTAGATGAGACAGGAAATGTCATCTCAAACTGAGACTCTCACTGATTCATGACAATTTTTGTGTGACTAAGATTACAAAAAACAGTGATTTTTTTTCTCCTGCCACATGAAATAAAGTAATTGTTAATTTCTTCTTTTGAAGAGGAATACTGTTATTACTGGACAGTGTCTGTACACCATTTTAAAGAATAATGACCTTTAAGATTTTTTTTTCTAAATTCTGTGTCCTACTTCTTGTATAATGCATGTTGTATCTGAGCTCAGATTTGATCATCCTAATGCTGATTTCTGGTTTCATATCTGTACACCTAACCATTACTGTTAGGCCCAGCAAATTCATAAAGGTTCATTCAGTTTGGAGGGCTTATACTTTATCTAGTTTTACAAGGCCCGAGGATAAATCCCAAAACTATAAAGCAAACTGGGAACCATAATGTCAAGGGGATTTATAAAACTGTCAAGTGAATTGATCATTAATGGTATTCTTTCTAAAATACAAGTATTATCTGAATGCAATTCATAGACAATATGTCAAAGAAAAAGGTATATTAATGCAATTAAAATCTAATGAATTAGAATTCACTTTCCTTAAAATCTAATTACTCATCTAGATTTATGTAAGTGGGACCTGAAATTAATGATAGAGGTTTGTTTCTGTCATGTATTTGCTACCCTCAGTCAGAGCTACTTCAGTCACAACAACTAGGCAGCTGGGATTTAGAATTTTTTCAACAGATTCTTCTGCCTCTGTGTTCATAAGAATTATTGCTATAGTTTCCTTCCACTTATAATTTCCCAGACATGATCTTATCTTTCAGTGTGGTTGATGTGATCTCATTAGAAGTCAGAGTTCCTGTGCATCAAGCACAGTACAGCTAGTTGGTCTAGGGAGGTGATTGTCCCACTCTATGCTGAACTAGGGCTGCCCCACCTCGAGTACTGTGTGCAGTTTTGGGTGCCTTAATATAAGACGTTGAACTATTAGAGTGTGTCCAGAGGAGGGCAACCAAGGTGGTGAAAGCTCTTGAGGGCAAGACTTATGAGGAACTGCTGAGGTCACTTGGCTTGGTCAGCTTGGAGAAGAGAACACTGAGGGGTGACTTCACTGCAGTCTACAACTTCCTCAAGGAGGGCAGCGCAGGTGGGGTACTGATCTCCTCTCTCAGGTGACCAGAGATAGGGCACGAGGAAATGTCAGGGGAAGTTCAGTCTGGGCATTAGGAAAAGGTTCTTCACTGGGAGGGAGGTCGGTCACTGGAGCAGGCTCCCCAGGGAAGTGGTTACAGCACCAACCCTGTCAGAGTTCAAGGAGCATCTGGACAACACTCTTAGTCATATGGTTTAGTTTTAGGTGTCTGGCGAGGAGCCAGGAGTTGGACTCATTGATCCTTATGGATTCCTTCCACCTTGAGATATTCTATGATTGTATGATCCTCCAGTTCTTTCCCATTTCCTTATGCCACCTGTCTTTCCATGAATCCTTCTGAAGTTATTAATAGATTTTTGGAATGCTTAGGCACTAGCAGCTTTTGTAGGAATGCTTGCAGAGCTTCTGGATACTGAGTACTTCCAAGCTATTTCTAGATGCTTAACAAGGAAGAGAAGACACCTGAAAGTTTCATCAGCAGCTGTGCTGATTTGCACTCAGTCTGTTTCACAGCCTGGCCAGTGGCAAAGCTGCTTCATGGTAGAATGAATGGTGTATGTTTTCCAGTGGCACAGGACTCCCCAGAAGAAATCTGAACAATATTAGCAACTCTGCTTTGAGTTATCTTTGCATAAATGGGCAAAGAATTAATGTTTATAAGCTGAAATCCTTTTAGTTTCCCAGGTTAGTCTGTAATTCCGATGTAATTGCATGCAAGCACAGTACGTTTGTGAAGGTAGATAAAACCAGTGTACTGAGTTTTTGTTGTTTCTCCGCTTCCACAGCCAGGAGCATCCACAAACAGCTGCTTTCATCAACACTGTAAATGTACCCTAGCTGTTATCTTTCCTTTCTCACAGTATAGAGAGGCTAGACTGGACGAAGCACTGATAAGAATAAAATACACAACATTCCTGCTTAGGCACAGAGCCAGACCACACTAAAGTCTTCCAACTCTAATATTCATTAAACAGATTCTACTTAAAAGTATCAGCTGATGTGTTAAGAACCCAATATCTTACGTTGCCTTGTCAGTTTTATACACCTAATGCTACACAGGGTAGGTAGTATGGATTAAGTTAGGATGTGAATTTAAAACAAGAGAAAGCATTGTCTCAATATACTTCCAGCGCAGACTTCAAACTATAGTTTCAGCATGGAAGGAGAGTATCAGAACCATAGATCTGAGCTGAGCATTATTAGCTAAAAGTAGGACAGCTTCACTTGACCAGAGTGTTAATGAAAAACTTTGTGTTGTATACTTTGCTCTTGAGCTTAATATTAATTTTCTCGGGCTTCATGTGTGTCATGGAAAACTGCACTTTTCCCAAGGTTTCTAATGGCAGTTTTCCATAAAAGCAAAGGGAATCAGTAGACCAGGTACTTCCAAAACCTGTCGTGTAACACAAGTGCACTTTACCTGTACAACAATTAGTATTCTCATTGCTAAAACCAAATAACAATATTATGGGTCATTCTCCTTGGAGACCTCCATAGGACAACTTTCTATGCAAATGCTAAGAGCAATTTTTGTCTTTTGCAACTGGATCCCTCCAAAATTGTCCTTGAATCATACAGATTAGGTAGATATTGCACCCTTCAAGCATCTTGTCCTCTTGTATAGTGTTGTGTCGTGTTTCATTTCATCACTCTCTGCTTTTCTATACAATATCCTCATGCTAGATAAAGTCCAGTGGTAAAAAAGATTGTTTCATTCAATTTTCAGCAAAGGAAGAGAGAGAAATCTCAGGGCATTGACACTGCATCATTCCTGATAACCGTTTTGTATAATGGAAAAATTCTGCTTTCTGAGAACGTATCTTCATAGCCATCCCAATGTTGCATTGGCTATGTCTCCAGTTCCTTTGAGCTATCTAAATTTTTAGTGCACTTACAACACTACTTGTCTTTATAAAAAGTTCATGTCCAAAAAAGCAACATTCAAGAAAGAACCTGCTGAAATAATTCCCCCTACTCTGACAAGCTGAGAGAAGAACCTCTGATTTCTTCAAGATGCATCCTCCATGGGAAAGAGCTTGGAGAGCAGAGGAGTCTAGCTGGCATTCATTGTCCTTACTTTAAACAGTTCAAAACACCACTGTAGAAGGATCCTGAACTAGCAAGTGAATAGAGCTAATACTGGGGCAGAAACAACATTTTTTAAAAAGTCTTCTAATTGCAGTTTCTTATAGCTCAATATTTAGTTAAATAGTTATTTAATTGTTATTACTATTAAATGTTTAATTATCTTGCTAGATAGAACTAAATTATTCCTTTCTTAAACCCATTTTTTCATAACAGTTGTTGTCACCAATGAGCTCACAAATGGAGGACAACAATCAGCCTTTATATAGGATGAACTGACAACTGTCAGCGAGTCCATTACTGAGGAAGAATTAGAGAGTTCTCGGGAACGGAGGCATGTGCTTTCCATCCCAGTGAAAGGGCTGTTTTGGGGAGTGGTGACACTAAATGCCATCTCACTAGAGAATAATCTCTTCTGGCAGGCAATAATCAAAACCCTCTGGCAAGCAGCAAGAAGGATGTTTAAATGACTTCTGACTTGGAGAATAAAGCTGCTCATGACTTATCTAGTTCCAGAGAAAAAGTGGCATGGGGATGCAAAAGCAAACACCCCACAAATCCTCTGTATTTTCAGATAGAAACAGAGTTCTGTCAAGTCTGTGAAACTGCCATATAGGCAGATTCAGGAGCATTTCAAGACAAGAAAATACAGGGAGGGTATCAATAAGGGGTTAGTCAGTCAAGACAAAGTTTGTGTTATCCTTATCTTATGTCTTGACATAATATTCTTTACATTTCACATTTGAAACTGAGTTATGTAACAGTTACCATCATTTTAGAGATACTTGGAATGCCCTAATATACCAGAGGTTTAGTAGAAGGGCCTCCTGTTCTTACATGCATACAGAAAGAACAAACTTCCAGCACACTTTCTGCATGAAAATCCCCTTGATTAAATGTGTAGTCATAATTGCATATAGATCAAAGTGCTAATCATCTTGGCTGACAGCACCAGTGATGCAAAGCACTAATATTCTACCCACTATTCCCTTTGAAAAATGCCCTCTCTGACTGTGAAACACAGACATGCTTTGCATTTGCCAGTTTAATGTGTTTGGAAGTTCATAAAGCTGGGCTTCTATCTTACAAGTTTTTCTTGGCAGATGTCTATCAATCAGCATCTTTTCATTAAGCTGGCAGCCACTGTAAGAACCATTTAATCTCTGAGCAGTTCTGTCCTAGGGAAGCTGTCCTTCAGTACAGGTCCTTGTAGAGGTCCCTGTATCAAAAGGTCCTTGTAAAAGAGCTCGCAGCCCAGAGCTCTAATTCCGTAATGATCTCTGTGTCCAAAGATCCCTGAACCAGTGAAGAATTTATTATGTTGGCCTCTCCCCATAAGGAGGTTTCAGGAAAATGGGAACCAATGATAAATTAAGCAATTTGGGATGCAGAGCAACAGTCAGTGAAGGAAAAAATAGGAACATATTTTTACACATTTAAAGTGAAAAAAGGGGGACCGACTGCTCTTAGATATGTTCGTGTAAGTAAGACAGAGTGAGTGATCAACTGGCAGGCATACTGGCAGAGTACTGTATTTTTCAGTACTCTCTTCTTTCAAGGATTGGGTTTCTGAACAAGTGTAAAAAGCATAGCACTAAATCAGACATCAGCAAAGTGCTGAGCTCCTTAAAGACATTGCCATGACTGTAGGCTTAGTTAGCCTGCATTCTCGTTACAGGTATTTCATGGCAAAAGTTTGAAAGGTGCTTCCAGAGCAAGGAACAAGCCAGAAGAAAATAAAAACATGAAAAGATTAGAAGATTCTGAAGATGGGAAGATTGATATGTATTCATTAATGATCTAATTATCAGGATAATAAATGGCTGCATTGGGCCACGGGTCTATTTAGTGTATATGAATGCTGTTATGATTTAATAATAGGCAATGACGAAGCACGTAGTACTGCTACAGCCACAACTGTCCAAAGATATGAGTGAGACTAGTTTGTATCAAAGAAATAATATATTTTATTAGACCAGTTGACAGAGCTAGGAAAAACACAGTCTCTTCTCCAGATTGGAAGCAGGAGCAGAAAATTATCAAACTGGATGCTCAGTAAGAAAAAGTGCTTTCTGCTAAACTTGTGCTAAACTTCTTATATGCTAATTGATATGACTCAATTCCAATAATCACATGTGGACCAGAGCAGGCAGTTGGCAAGATAATAGGTGCTAGGGTCATTAGATCACCGTCTTGGAGAAGAGCAAGAAATATTTCCTAAATCATGTGAAACATCAAGGAATTACTTCAGCATCAGAAGAGAAGGGAAAAAAATTATTTATTGCATTGACAAAACAATATCTCTGGGGGTCTATGTTGGGTCCATGACTTTAAGTATTTGGTAGATTTATGAGTTTCAGTTCCCAGGTTTGTCTTTTCAAAGTATTTTATAAGTCTCCTCTGAGTATCAGGACTGAATTGTCAAAGATGAAGTAGCTGCTTTGTGAAAAAGTTTTTCCCAGTGGTAGCTGTATATCTTTGTCCTGCGTTGACTGCATGTGTGAATTCATTTTAGTACACAGCTGGTATGTTACTTTATCCAGGTAATTTCAAGGATGCCATTTTGTGTGCTAGATGAAATTCTGGAATGCACATGTTTAAATGTTCATTGTGAGAAGGAACACTTTGATCTATGTTGATATGCATTATCAAATAGGATAACCAAAGATCAGCATGCTTGCCTTTAGAAAACCTGCACTCACAAAATCCTCTTAATCAATCTTCAGATGATGTTCACCAAAAAAGGGTATTATTCTAAGGAAATAAATCACACCTGAATATTGTTGTGACTTACTACAGTACAAACTAAACAAAGTACAACAGTAGAACCCACTGTCCATACAACTCTGCATAGACCAAACATTTTGCTAAGCAAATTTCAATGTATATTAGTTTTTAAAGTGGAAGTATGCACTAGACTTGAGCTTGTCCTATATTGCAATCTGTATAATCAAATTATTAAATACACAACCTATTCAGAAATACAAACCACCCAGAACCCTCTCTGTCTGTCACCTCCCTACTCTCCTGAGCTTTCAAGTACTCCTTCACAGCTTACCAAAGTTCTTATCAAAAGCAAGCTTTCATAAATCAGCAGGCATCATACAAATGAAAAAGCTGTCAGCACAACTCCACAGGATCTGCATTAAATGTTTCACCACACCCAGGCTAGGTCCTTCTGCTTGGATAACCTTGGCTCCAAGTTCTCCTTTTCCGTGCTGTTCTTCTTCCAAAAAACAGTCCACCCATGTTTTCCTTTCTCTATACTTCTCATGTTACTGCCTTGTTTGCAGCATCCCATGAAAAACCATAGAAGCAAGACACTGTTGTGTAGCTTTGTCTACACGCTTAGCAGATCAGTGAGGTTAGGTGAGGTGAACTGGGCTTTACAGTATTTTGCTATAATGCATAAACTGTCACTTGGGGAAGATGTCCTGGGTGATGTAACAACCTTCTGATCCAATGTTTCAGTGATCTTTTCCCATGTATGGTTTACCTTTATTTTCTCACAACACTGTATATCACATGGTTCCTTAAGTACAAACCCTCCTCAATATAACCATTTTAACTAGAATACTGGTAAGCACATTTTTGCCTCATAATGAAATAAGGTGAAGAAAATTATATTTTTGAGTTTCAATTCAGTGAGAAGCATTAGGATTATGAAAAGCCTTCTTCTTACAGCATCAGCATGAAGAAAAAGGTATAACGGGTTTACTGAAATCGGAAATAAACAGAACACAGGTACAATTTAGGAGATCAAAATCAGGGAAGAAGACTGTTCAAAACACAGAAGCAACAAGGAGGGGCATTGCCTTAGTTAACACAATGCACAGAAGTCATTGAACAGGTAGGTTACCTGGAGGCAACTTTATTGAACAACACCAACTAGAATGTTCCAGCAGGAACTGTCCCATCCAAGTCACCTTCCTCTTGCAGTATCATTGACCTTGTATTACTTGATGTCCAAAGAAGAGCCAAGAAGCTGGTAGGGAGTCTAGAGAAAAAGTACTATGAGGAGCAGCTGAGGAAAATGGGCTTGTTTAGTTTGGAGAAGAGGAGACTGAGGGGAGACCTTATCACTCTCTACAACTACCTGAAAGGAGGATGTAGCGAGGTGGGTGTCGGTCTCTTCTCCCAAGTAACAAGCGATAGGATGAGAGGAAACAGCCTCAGGTTGTGCCAGGGGAGGTTTAGATTGGGTATTAAGAAAAATTCCATTACTGAAAGAGATTCCAAGTACTGGCTAGGGAATAGTGTAGTCAACATCCCTGGAAGCATTTAAAAGATGTGTAGTAGTGGTGCTTAGGGACATGGTTTAGTGGTGAACTTGGCAGTGCTAGAATAACAGTTGGACTCTATGATCTTCAGGGTCTTTTCCAGCCTAAAAGACTCTACGATTCTATGATTCTATATTCTACTTTATATCAATACCTCAGTGCCTAACATCCTCTCGTCATACCGGCTGGAGAAAAAACCCTCTTTTTGTTACACTAGATGCAATAACCTACTTCCTGAATATTCACTTTTTCAAACACTCACTTTTGCAGACTAGGAGCTTACAGCCTGCTGCTCTGTCCAGGCAGAGTAGCCCTCTTTTCCACATTCAGGAAGAGGTAGTGCACCTTGAAATTTAGTAATGAAAGGAAGAGGAACAGGAGTCAAACCTTGGAGAAGTGAAAGATTTTCCTTCCCCTGTTAGTCTATGTAACTACTCCCTATTTCTGAGGCTCATGATGGGGGAAATTTTCAGAACCACAATGTGGTGAAGTCCAATTTGGATGTTGCTGCAATTTATAGTTTAGACACCAGTAGAAATGTGAGCTTTCTGAACAGTTATTGACATTTTATTGTTCCAGCAGCACAGTTTGTCTCCCCATAGGCCTAAAAATCATATAGTGAGTGTACTGCAATAGTTATGCCCTTACATAAGCTCCTAGAAAGTGTGATTGAGATATCTCTATATTAACGGTAGTAACCAGCCTTAGAGAGAGAGTTGGAAACTGTTTGCTCCAAGTGATGAACTCCTCACTACCTTCTCCCTGACACAAAAAGGCAGAATGATGTATTTTGGAAAAGTGTTGACTCAAAGTATTTCTTGTTTGTAAGAGGATAAATACAATAACTGCCACAGAACTACCAAGTTGTAATATTTTCTATGTTTCAATCTGTTTTTCTTCTGCAGCTCTCTGTTTTGCTAGATTGTAAATTCAAGAGTCACAGCTTCAGTTTGCACTTCAGTTACAAAGAGCAGAACATTTATAATATTAATCTATTTTTCTCACTCCAGTGTTTTTAGGGGTTTAGATCAAGAGGATTCTTTGACATTTGCTTGCACATGTCTGTCAGAAGCCATAAATAAATTCAGTGTGACTGAGACTCTTATCATTTCTAACTATACTGCTTTTGCAATAAAAACAATTGACTACATAATATGCCTAGAATAACTAGGGAGAACATATAGTTTTTCAACCAATCGTTTTTAGGCAAATCAAAATGGTGATTTCTGGGAAGGATTTTGCCAAGTATCATTTTCTTGAGCTTGATAGAGGACTGATCAATACTGCAAACAAGATCAAGCAGATTCTATCTATCTAGTTATCACAATAAATGTAAGATAGCTAGTCATATTTTTTTCTACTGGAAGGCAATTCCAGAATCTCACCACTCTGGCGGCTAGGAATATATGTAATTTATTTTCAGTCTAAGTATATGGGTTTATACATATCTTGTTCTTGCACCAATATTGCCTCTTGGCTGAGATAACCGTTCCTCCTTCAGTCACAATACCCTCCCTGATATGTCTGGACAAAGCAACAAATTCTGTATGGATTTGTCCTATTCTCAGACTTTGCTTTGAGGCTAAAGAAGCCACACTCTTTTAGTCTTGTTTTTCTGAGAGGGTCTTCACATTTTTCCTCATATCCCTTACCTTATTTCTATTAAAAATCGGTCTTAGGATAGATGTGGAGGTAAAGTCAGAAATGAGTTTCTGTGAACTTTTCCAATAACCAGTCTTTGCTTAGTTACATGTTCAATGGTAGAAGAGTAAATTGTTCTGAACTGGTAAATACAATCATGAGTTTCCTTTAGGAAAGGGGAAACTTCTGCATTGTCACCAGCCAGGCTTCCCTAACTTTGGTCTGTCACCAATTCTGGCCTCAACAAAGCTCTTCCAGCACAAATTCATCTGCATCCATTTGCATCCAATTCTGGATACCGGCATGTAGTAACCGATGAAGTAAATTGTGAAGACAGGACCAATGCCTTATTGACAGATTTACAAAGTCTGGGGGATTGTATAAAACTTTGACCTTTTGTTGGAGATCAGTATTTCTAGGGGATAAATAAACCTGATCAAATTATTGTATACTGAATTACATTTAGGTTTATTTTGCTAAAAGAATTACTCCATATTCCACATGGAGAGATCAAGGCTTCATCTTTTTGGCCATCAGGATCACATGTTTCAAAGGATTTGTTTTTTAATGTTAATTTCCTGATTACAAGTTTGATTTGACAATGCCTCAGACTTCAATTTCTACATAATTTTGGACTTCTAAGTTAGAAAAAATCATCAGAACTGGAGTAATATAAAATTGAAGTGGAAAGTTATAACTATCTGTATGAAATCTGAGTCTGTGCTCCTAATATGCCCATAAGTTTTGTTAGCTGAAATTTTAAATGAAAATTATTTCTTAAGTGAGAACTAATGGAAGTTAAAATGTTTATTTCTTCCCATTCTTGATGTAGATGTGATGGCCTGATAATAGTACATTATGATACATTGTAAATAGTTTTTGAAACTTCAGTTGATATGCACATTGTTCCCTCCTTCACATTCTGTTCTCTCTTTTGACTTTTATCCATTAAAAAGGTCAACTAAGTAATTTAGTCTACAAGCTGAGGCAATAAATGGTACCATTAAAGGTAGCAAAATTTGTATGAGACCAGTTTATCTGTATGTCTACTATATGTTTTATGCAATGACCTTTCCACACAAGTAGTTTTAAAAAGACTTTCTCAAAAATGAAAATTGGATTCCACAGTATCATTTTCATTTGCACATCTGCTACCACTGCTCTTATTCACATGGTGCTGGTGAATTTTTTTATTTCTTTTTTTTTTTTCTTTTTGTCTGCTTTACAATACCTGCACTTTTTATTTCAGGCTTGAAGTATAAATATTACATTTATCAGAGTAAACAATGGAGATGCAGGTAGTTTATATCTGGCCAGATGATCATGGAAGGTGTGTGTAATTCATAAAACTTCAGTAAATCCAAGGGTCAACATAGGATCTGAGAGCTTCCCAGATCCACAGCCTTGTTCAGTTCTAAACATAACCAAAAAAATCAAATGAAGGTGAGACTATAATTTCAGTAACACTGGAGAAGTTACAGAATATTTGTAATAGAAAGAAGTAGTGTTTGGATGCTTTTATGACACTGACAAAACAGCCATGACACTGACAAAAGAAAAGTTTTAGAAAGCCAGTGAGAGATTCCAAGTGGATCAATAACAAATGAGACAGAAAGTGTCATCTGTCAAAAGAAAAACAAGTACTTGAAAGGACAAGGGTCTTGCAAAGTGCTGATTAAATGTAATACACTACGTGAGGATGCACAAATGTGAAATGCTTCAGTGAAGAAGACGAACAACGGGTCCTCCACCACATCAGGAAAACAGATTATTCTTGCAGAGGTACATTGTCATTAAAGTTGTTAACATTTGTATAACAAAAAAGAAAGAGTACGTGTGGAACACTGTGAGAGGGATGATCCAGATTCCAAATGTTCTAAAATACTAACAGCTCTGAAATACTTGCATTCACCAAAAATAATTTCTTTGCTAATCCCACTTGCTAACAAATCACAGCAAAATTAGCTCTATCTGTGAAGTAACATGGAAGCTGCTAAATAGAAGGTTCAGCCATGAACCACATCCATCACAAACTGAAGGTCAAATATGAAGGAGTCCTACATATTATCCCCAGTGACTAAGGTAAATTTATTGTAGATACAGGATAAATTTGCCATAGATTATCTACTGCTAAAAAAGAAAGAGTTGAAAGCGGCCAAACCAAAAGCAATAAATATCCACACAGTTTTGAGAAGAGCTGATTTACAGATAGGAGGTGACATTAAAGTAAAAAGTACAGATAAGTTCTGGTATTCTCTACTTTCTGTTATGAATCAGTGCTCAACAAATTTTCATGCCAAAGGATTAATTAAATTCATCAGCTAGGACTGAAAAGATGATAATATTATTTTGTCAAGGCTTAGTTTCTACAGTCATTTGTGGAAAAAGTCATCCACAAAAGCATGTGATGTTTGTTCAGAAGTTAATAACCATCAGTGTGAAGTTTGAATACTAAAAGAGATGGGACACGAACTGCAGTTTATTCATGAACTGGAGAGACTGATAGAGTACTGTGCTTCCAGAAGCATGTCTTGTGCTTCCGTCACTCCTATGTGCATCCAGCCCTGTCTTAGGATATTGTGGACAGACCTGAGCAGAAATTAAGCACAGGGGGAACATTCCACCATGTAAATGAAACACAGTGGTCAGACTTCATTCCTTAGACTGCAGCCTGAAACACTATTGGATAATTATATGAAGATTAAAAAGAGGCAAATAAGCATCAGAATGTCTTTGCCAAATGAGTCTCCAGTGTCACAGAAAGCCTGTAATGCTTGCAAAATAGATCTAGAAAGATACAGAATCATAGAATATACAAAGTTGGAAAGGATCCATAAGGATCATCGAGTCCAACTCCTGGCTCCTCGCCAGACAACCTAAAACTAAACCATATGACTAAGAGTGTTGTCCAGATGCTCCTTGAACTCTGACAGGGTTGGTGCTGTAACCACTTCCCTGGGGAGCCTGCTCCAGTGACCGACCTCCCTCTCAGTGAAGAACCTTTTCCTAATGCCCAGACTGAACTTCCCCTAACATTTCCTCGTGCCCTATCTCTGGTCACCTGAGAGAGGAGATCAGTACCCCACCTGCGCTGCCCTCCTTGAGGAAGTTGTAGACTGCAGTGAAGTCACCCCTCAGTGTTCTCTTCTCCAAGCTGACCAAGCCAAGTGACCTCAGCAGTTCCTCATAAGTCTTGCCCTCAAGAGCTTTCACCACCTTGGTCACCATCTTCTGGACACACTCTAATACTTCAATGTCTTTCTTATGCTTAACTATGCTAAGAATCTAGTTTAAATATCTATTCAAGCATAGCAGGTAAAGATATCAATGTGGCAGGTAGGCTTCATAAAGTCATACATACATGAGGCACATCTTTAGATGAGTATGGAAGGTATTTCTTCCTTGGTTACAAGATGATTACACTGTTGATGTGTTTCACTTGGAAGAGGCATTTAAATTCATCAGCAGTTATGATATCTGCCAAATACATGTCAGTGTTGTAACTTAAAATTTTTTATTTTCATTAATCCTGTGGATTGCTGTAATTTTTTAACATGAACTACTGACAAGAGAAAACATTCTGGTTTTCATACATTGGTATCAGACTAGGATTAGAGTAGCCTTCAGAGAACAAGACTGATTATCCTAGTGCATGACACGATTTCCATGGCTTTTGTTTATTATAAACTAAACTAACGGTAATACTTCTCGTCCAATGATAATCTAATAATTTCTTATACCTGCTTTTCCATTTCCTAAATATTAGTGTGCCTCAGTTTATCTGGGACATTCAAGGTCATTGCAAGAATCTCAGTATTTGTACTAGAAGACAGGTAATTCAGAAGACAGTAAATAATGACACTCAGATTCTAGGAGGCATAAGGATAAGGAACACTGTGTGCAGACTTGGGCCCCTCACTACAAGAAAGAAATTGAGGTGCTGAAGCATGTCCAATAGAAGGGCAACTGTCATGGTTTCAGCTGGGGTAGAGCTAATTTTCCTCCTAGTAGCTGCTGCAGTGCTGTGTTTTGAGTTTAGTATGAGAATAATGTTGATAACACACTGATGTTTTAGTTGTTGCTAAGTAATGCTTACACTAGCCAATGCTTACACTTCTCCATCTCCCCATGCTCTCTGCCAGGTGTACAAGAAGCTGGGAGGGGCACAGCCAGGACAGCTGACCCCAACAGGATATTCCATACCATATGACATCATGCTCAGTATATAAACTGGCGGGAGTTGGCTGGGGGGCAGTGACCACTGCTCAGGAACTGGCTCGGCATCAGTCAGTGGGGGGTGAGAAATTACATTGTGCATCACTTATTTTGTATATTTTTTTATCATTGTCATTCTTATTCTTATTATTCCTCCCTTTTCTGTTTCATTAAACTGTCTTTATCTCAACCCACGAATTTTGCTTTTTCCCGATTCTCTCCCCCACCCCACTGGAGGAGGGGTGCGGAGCAAGAAAACAGCTGTGTGGCATTTAGCTGTCTGCTAGGTTAAACCACAACAACAATGAAGCTGGTGAAGGGTCTAGAGCACAAGTCCTCTGAGGAGCAGCTGAGGGAGCTGGAGTCGTTTAGCCTGGAGAACAGGAGGCTCAAGGGAGACCTTATTGCTCTCTACAACCACCTGAAAGGAGACTGTAGCAAGGTGGGTGTTGAACACTTTTGCCAAGTAACAAGTGATAGGATAAGGGGAAATGGCCTCAAGTTGTGCTAGGGGATGTTTAGGTTGGATAATCGGAGAAATATCTTCATGGAAAAGGTTGTCAAGCACTGGAACAGGCTGCCTGTGGAAGTGGTTGAGTCACATCCCTGGAGGTATTTAAAAGACTTGTAGATGTGGTGCTTAGGCACATGGTTTACTGGTGGAGTTGGTAGTGTTAGATTAATGGTTGGACTTGATGATCCTCAGGGTCTTTTCCAACTTAAACCATCCTGTGACTCTATTATTCTATGATACTCATTTTCCAGCTGTGGATGGCTAGAGGGTACCATGTTACAACACATTATCTGAGATATGATTCTCCTATATAAATACAGAAGTATTATAGAAAATTCATTTTTTAAATTCAGATCTGCAGGTGCTTCATGGTCAAAAAATCTAGCAGATGTTGAATCCTTGCTTGAAATGCTTTAGGATAACTGAATGATGCTACGAAGTGTGCATCACGGAGCTATCAGGACTGTGTATTTCTTTATGCACTTTTTAAAAACTGTTGACCTGAAATGTGGAAATGTTTTCTGCTATAGACTTCTACCTCACAACTGTTCCTGATTTATGAATGACAGTCAGGAGTTTTAAAGTTAAAACATGAAGGAAGAAAGGCTACTTGTATCTTCTATGTCGAGCAGCAGCCTCAAGGCTTTCCTAACTTTTTGGACTCTGATCAGTTTCCAACATTTTTACCCAGTACACATTACTGATTATATGTCCGTTGACTCTTGACCTTCAATAATGTGTCTACGCAATAATTTGTGCAAAGCAAATTTTGCCAATCCTTTTGACATATGATACCACAGCAGTAAGGCTGAGGAAATAAAATAGCCATTTGGTTTTGTTTGTTCACAAGAGTTTTTAGCTTTTAATATAGTTATAAAAAGCAAAAAAACCCAATTGTCAATGATAAATGGTGGCTTATACATATTGCCACCACCATGAAGCCTAAACTGAGACAGAAAAACAATGTATCACTGCTAGATTTTTATGTGGGACATGGACATTAGGGATTAAACTACTTGTATTAAACAAAACTGTACAGGCTGTGGGCAGATTCAGTCAGGGAAGAAGGATGGCACAGAGAGCAGCTGCAACAGAAGTAATAAAAGAAAAGCTGAGCAAGGGAAAGCTCCTACTTGGAAACACTCTGTCTTTTAATTAATAAGAGAATCAAACATCAATCCCTTTTCACTGCAATTCTATGTAGTATCAACTTTAGAAGAGCTGTTTGAACTCTTGGGGGAAAAGGCAGCAAGCAATCAATACAAAGTACTTTTTTTTTAATATTATGTGAAATGGTAATACCAGTCTCTTCATTCTAATATTGTACATTGATCTAGTGACTCAAAGGCAGCCAGTAGAGAATTGTCTGTAGTTTCTAAAGGTTCAGATGTAGATCACATCATTGCCCATGATGAGTGGTCATGTCTGAGGTACCCAAGGTAGCTAATTCCAACCAGCATTACTGCCAGAGCTAAATGTGATCTGAGCAGAGATTCCAGAGAACTGGAACTAACAAAGAGAATGTTATCTGAGACAATTTCTACCATAAAAAGCCAGGCAAAAATTATAGAGATTAAAAAGAACAAATGCACTTACATATTTTCCCTGTTTTTCTTTACAGAATCACAGAATGGTTGAGGTTGAAGGGACCTCTGAATATCACCAGGTCCAAGCCCCTGCTCAAGCAGGGACACCTAGAGACAGTTGCCCAGGACAATGGCCAGACGGCTTTTGAGTTTTTCCAATGATGGAGACTCCACAACCTCTCTGGGCAACCTGCATCAGAGATCAGTTGCCCTCACCATAAAAATGCATTTCCTGGTGTTCAGAGGGAACCGTCCTGTGTTTCAGTTTGTGCCCGTTGCCTCTGGTCCTGTCACTGGCCACCACTGAAAAGAGCCTAGGTTTATCTTCTTTGTACCTACTCTGCAGATTTTTATATACATCAATGAGATCCCTCTGAGATTTCCCTTCTCCAGGCTGAACAATCCCTGCCCTCTCAGCCTTTCCTGATAGGAGCGATCTTCCAGTCCCTTAATCATTTTACAGGCCCTTCACTGGACTCAATCCAATCAGACCATACCTTTCTTGTACCTGGGAATCCAGAACTGGACATAGTTTTCCAGGTGTGGCCTCACCAGTGCTGAGGAGAGGGAAAAAAAAAGATTTTATTACTTTAATAAATAAATAAACAGTGAACTTTACAATAAAAAAATTTCAACTGATAACACAAAATGAGTATAATTATGTATTTCCATTAATATGCATTTTATCCTCTTTTTTTCTTTCTTTTACTATTTCGTCAGTGTGCAGTCATAGGAGACTGTCACCTTATATTTGATTATATCACTGGTATTCTTTTATTATACTTGAGCCTAAAGCAATATACTTGTTTGGTTGAATCATTGAGATGCAACCTCTTAGCACCGTCAACTTCCCCCTGCAAGACATAGCAGTAGTGAAGACACCCACAGATGTAATGAAGTCATTGCTTCTTTTCCCTGTGTAAGGACAAAACTGTAACTAGAAATGTCATATTTGTTTATAATGTAGGGGATTAATAATGTTTATAATGTAGGGGGTGGAGGGGTGCTGTTAGTACTATTGTTTTTACCAGGAGAGCAATTAAACTGAGCCTTTAGTACACTAGTCATTCCTGGCTTTGTTTTTTCATCTTTCCAAAACCTGTTATGTTTATGACGTTACTTAAACTATTTTCTACCCTTTTCTTATTTTAATTTCAAAATTTAAACTTTTAAGAGACTTCCATCTATAACAATGTATGTGTGTTGGATATCAGATCTCCATTGCTCTTTTTATTTTTAATAAAATGCTTCCATCAGTAGGTCTGCATGCCTCTTCAATAGCAGAATTTTGTTTTAATTTTAATACAATTTTACTTTCTTGATTAAATATATATTTCATATAAAATGCAAACCTTTGATCTGAGTATACTTGATAAAACCAATAGCAGGATTCTGCAAGACAAGGCATTCCTTCAAAGCATTTCCTTTGCTAAGTCTAGATGACAACACAATACAGATCAACAGGCTTCCCAGCCTTTGGGTTCCATGGTTTTAATAATACCATCCAACTAGAACAAGAGATTTTTGAAATTGTTTATGCATGAGGAGAAAGTACATAGCTTGATAAATACATAGAGGTTTGGGTTGTTGTTTTCCTTGATGTGCAAAGTTCACAGATGTTCTTTTCAAACAGAGATCTGGCATCATGATTAAAGCACAATGTATGCTATATTATTTGACTAGAGGTAGAAATCAGGTGAATGATATCACAGAAAGACATAAATATTGAACAAATAAGTTATCTCTGAATTCTTTAGAAGGCTGATGTTATGTGTGTATTGGGGATTTTTGAAAGAAATATGACTTGGAAAGAACAGTTGTTGATGCTCTCAATCTGCTCCAATTATTGTCTCAGTAAAACTCTCCCTGGCTGACTCACAAGCGCAGTAAAACAATGTTTTTGAAAGTCATACCTATAGCTATGCACTACTGCAAATACTTTGTGGATGGTGAACTTTAATGAAAAACAAAGAATCTTGTTTTATTGGAGCAAATTAAGGGAAGAACTTTAATTTTCACTTCTAAAGCCTCAAGGGTGGGTCCCTCAGACCCCAGTGGTCCCCCAAGAGGACGGAATTATTGAGACAGAGATTGTCAAATGACAAGTTTTGCATGGGAGGCATTGAGCAAATATTAAGGTGTTCTGGGATATTTTCATTTAAAGCAAGTATAATTTTTACAGATTTTAACTATTGGCAACAGTAGACATATATTTTCCCAAAGCCAGAATATCTTCTAAAGATCAAAGCAGAGTATGCAAAGAATATACAAGAAAATCAGCTTCATTAGCTAACAAAGGTCTTAAAATATCTCTTAGAAACTCATGTTTGTGGATAAATGCCAATGGCAGGGATTACCCTTCCCTACAAGATAAAAAGAAAGCTGAGTTAAAGGTGCATAAATGTATTATGAGGTACCTATGTTTACCTGAACTTGATTCAATAACCATGTATTCACCACCTGGATGGGGCTGTTGCAATATGATCATGATACTTTACAGAACCGACATATCAATTTTGCTGGTAATATAATACCTGCATTGCTGAATACCTAATTTTATAGTCTTGCCTTTGATCAGTAAGATATGGTATCATTGCTGTGAAGAAACACAAGCATCATCTGCTGTTGAAACTGGATCATATGCTACGTAGCTCATCTAGTCTGCAACTAAGGCTCAGATACTCATAGATGTTTAGGCACATAAGGTAGGAGTGAGCCTGCCTGAATCTTGAGTCCCACTGTATTTGTGTTTCCTGTCAGATACCTAGAAGTGTATCCATGTTACCCTGTGTATCATCTGGATCATCCCTCTGATGAACTGTGTTCTCCCATGGTACTGTCTAGAGAAACTAGCAAGCCTAGGCCTTTGAGGTTTCTCTAAACAACTGGCTTATAAGGTATTTACTGAATCAATGTAATTAAACATGAAACCTATTAGAGGCACTTCTACTCTGGCTTCCTTCCAGCCTTCTTTTGAATCCTATCATATTCATGGGGTTTTGAATATGAAAATCAAATCTCAAGAGATCTTGGCAATAATTTCATATCAGCTGAGCCTGGATTTTATTCTGTTTGATAATCCAGGAGAAAATATTTTTCATATAATCCATGAATAAAAGACTCCTTTTAGAATTCACTAATATTTATGACTTTTTATCTGAGGCATTAGATGTAAGATTTATCTGTGATATCAGAATGTCAGTGAATTAATATGGAAATAAGACTGCTGTGGAGTTTCCATACCGTATCTGGTCACTTCTCGTTTAAGAGAAATAGAAACATCACATGTGACAATCTGACTGCTTTGGCAGACACTCTCTAAAACTACTTGAGCTCTGACCAGGCTTGAAAACTGTCAAAGTATTGTTTGTGTTTGCTCCTAAACTAGACATGACATAAAATACAGTTTCATCCTTAGAACCAGTTATCTAGTTGGCAGCTCAGAAAGTGCTTTGAAAATTGGTATATTTATTAAGATCAGACCCTTTTGAATCTCTCAATTTCTGCCATATCAGTCAAGATTTAGATAGCCCATATTTACTGCTCTGTTTGAGATACAGCATAGAGAGCTTTAACATCCTGCTGTTGTTTTTTCATTAAAGCACAAAGCACTGTAGCTCTTGGCCTTCTTTCTGATGTTATTTAGCTAGTAGGGTTGTCTTGCATTCACCTAGCTGCTCTTTTCAGAACCCTGCTTCCATCAGAGTGAATGGAAGTAACCTTTTCTATAATTGGCTTTCCTTGGAGAAGAGGGGCCCATTTCTCAGGGGATAATAAATGATGTTAATCTTCTGATTCCTCCCATAATACATAGCACCCTCTTTTAAGAAAAGCAAAAAATAATAATTCAGGAAAAATAATTAGAAGGGAAATTGCTTCTGAGCATTTCTGTTTCCATGAAAACCCCTCTCACCCTTAGTTTTCTATTGGACATATCTAATCTAATCATCAGCTGTCACTAAGTAATTGAATACCCTTGAGTTTGAACTGTTACAGAGCCAGTGAAACATGTCTGTTCCTGTTATTTTTGGCTTCAGAAAGAGATGGCTTATATGTAATTGCTCTAGGTGGTTCAACATTCAAACTCGCTTTGCCTGCCAGCTATATATATGTGCATATGTGTGTATATATTTGCACACACAATAATACAGTGAAATCAATTATATCAGAGCATACTGCAGTATTTTCTATTCCATTTAGACATATATTCATGTCTTTTGAATAACTCATTTATATCATAGAGCCAAAATCTCTAAAGTCTGATGATGCCTGAAGGGCACTTTATCACTCCTTTGTTTGTCCTCCTGATGCTTCATTGCTTATCATTGTTCAAAGCTTTGATGTTGAAACCCTTATTAAGCTTGCAACCTTGTTGAAGCCCTCAAAACATTTCACTTGTCAATTTTCAATTGTCTCTATAATTAAGTTCCTGTTCTCTTGTTATGACAACCATAATTTACTTTATATCTATTTTTGCCTCTTCTCATACTTCTTTGAATGATCTTAAGATTTAGGAACAGAGAACTCAAGGGACCTCCCTGTCCGTAAGTACAGCCTCTGACCCTGCAGGTGATAAGATCAGATGACCACAGGCTGAGTTTCCCTCCTCTTTCTCCTTTTCAACAAGCCTCTTCACAGAAATCTCTGCTCCTCTAGAGTATCTTCAGGTCCCTTATCATAGTTTCCTTCAAAAGAAACAGAAATGTAAAAAACATCTGTATATACATACACACACGTGTGAAATTGTGTGAGAAGAAAATATATCATGTAAATCTCAAAATGCATTGCATCACACTGACAGCTGCAGATTTCTCCTGACATGTCCATTTCCACTCAGGTTCGGACATAAAATCTAACAACGTTGCTGAAGCGTGAAGAGGCTAGAGATTTCAAGCTTCCTGGGGAAAAAACCCCAAACTCTAATTTCATGACTGGCAAGCAGGGCAGAAACAAGTGTCTGCTGGTTTGTGGACCAGCAGGAGGAGTGGGTTTCTGACTCCTAATTTCCTCACATTTTTTGCTGCCCTCCCACCCTGCTGCCACTCACATTTTGCCCTTTACTAGTAGAATTTCAAGAAATACTTCTAAGTGCTAAATACATAGCAATGTAGAACAAAAAGTCTGCACGCCCCTTAATCTGTATGGAAGAAGATCCCTGATTCAGAAGAGCTTTAGGTGTTTGTGGGGTCAAGACTGTTCTCCCAGATTTTTTTTTTTTTTTTTTAGTTCTTCTGTATCAGGGTTGTTTGGGTTCAGTCTCTGATATAAAAAAAGAAAACCAGTTGGAAACTTCAGGAGTTTAAAATTGCGTCATGAATTAAATTTCAGTGAAATTATTAATGCGGCAGTAAGTAATTAAGGGCCAGCAGTGAGACAGGACACGTTCTCAGAACTAAGTTACAACTTCATTCTTTTATATTAATATGTATATATTATAGAGTGCATTAGGAAACCACTTAAAATAAATTGTATTATCATGACTTGAAGAGCAGAGCACCTGCTCAGAGTGGTCTTGATTCAAATAGACGATCAGCACTGGGATTATTTCCACAGGTTTCAATAGACTGCAGAGGTCTGTGAGGTTTCATTGTTTTATAGTCATCCAGATGGAAGAATTTAGCAGGTTATGATTAAAGAAACTGATTCCCACCATCTCCCATGGAAATTTAGCAGGGAGACAGATTTGGGCAGAGTTTAGGTAGTTAAAACCACCCTCCACATCTTGCCTTCTCAACTGCCACATATCCTGGAGGTATGAAGAGACTCCTCCTCTAACCTTTATATTCCCTGGGTACCTGTTGCTGTTCCTTGGCCCTTGCCCAAAACTGCACCTCAGAACTGAATTCCTCTAGGGGGTGGTAGGTAGCACCCTGACTTCCCAGAAGACTTTAGTGGATTTAACAGACACACTGAAAAAAATCTACTGTACAGGTATAAGAACACATAACACAGTGGTAGCTAGTCCTTTATTTCAAAGGTCAAAACCCCAGCCTTTTATTTACTACCTTAGAAACTGCAGTGGTAGAAGAAAGGACACAGAAAAGGCAAAAGGAAGCGGGAGAAGAGTGTTTAGGGGCTAATCACCAAAACAAAAAAAGAAAACATCTGGACCCTGGGCTTCACTCTCAGGGCTGCTTATGAATTTATATTAAATATTTTCTCTCCTTTTCTGTTTGTCTTTCCTTTGTCTTTCTCTATCCCATTTAAGCTTGAGTTCCCTCCCACAAAATGGAAGGACACCAGCAGGACAGTTTAAATGTCTGGCGATGTTTCTCCACCATCTCAACCACTGAATAAACTGCAACTTGGTGGTTAAACCACTCCCTTGGCACACTATGAAGGTATTGGATAAAAAGTGGGAAGATCACCTCACCTCGCAGCTCCTGGTATTTTGGCAACATGGTGATCATGCTTTGAAATAAACAAGTGATCTCAGTATGTTCTTAGACATAGGATTATTGAAGCCTATTTTCAGTATTGGGCTTGAAGCTTTCCACCCCAAGAAGAAGGAGATGTCTTTCTGGAACACCAAGTAAGAGCTAAAATCCACAGAAGTGTAAGGTCTGACAAAAAACAGTAGTTGTGAGGCTATTCTTACTGGTCAGCTTTAGGCACAGATGCACTCAGCATATTGGTTGTTTTGAGGTGCTTCTCTCTGTCTAAGCATTTTGTGTTTAATCCAGACATGTAAATCAAGTGTACTGGATTTCTCACTGACACAATTAAAAGTTATAGGGATGAGAGGACATTCTTCCTGGCATCTACTTCTTAGTGCTAAAAAGCATCGTAACATTTAATTGACCTAATGACCTTAGCCACAGAGCTAATATGCTTCCAGATGTAATCTTTGTGTGCCAAAGTTCATGCTATTACAGCTCCTACATTAAAAGGACAAAAATTAACACAGTGACAGAGACAATCTAGATTTTAAAATTTAAGCATTTCAGTGATAACATGGCAATATATATGCAATATTTGCCCAACAGTATACCATCCCTCTGCATGGTACGTATGGATAGGTAGGAAAATAGAGGCACAATGCTGAGAGTGAAGGAAGAAACTAGCCAGATGAAAGTGTAAATTTGGCTGTGGAAGAAGACCCCTGTGATACAAGAATATTTTGTTTCACCTAGTTAGTCTAATCACTGTACTGTAATGCCTACCAACCTGGACCTCCTATTTCCAAACACTAACTCTAAATATTTTAATTCTCTAAGCTGCTACACAAAAATATGGATATAGAGGGGTGCAGATAAAGAAAAAAAGAATCAAAGACAGGCAGAGAATAGAATTCAAAGACAGACAAAGAATAAATTACTTAATAGAGTCCTCTTGAGTCTGTTCATTGACAGATACAAACTTTTAGGCATCTAGGGAACAAGCCAAACTAGTCATGGCCTAACTTACAGGCAATGTTATTTTCTGCTGCTGCTGCTCGCTTTTAATATAGTATCTTGATGATTTTAAACACCAGTGAGTTAAACAGATTGCTGTCTTCTCTGGTCTGGAACTTAAGCACAAATGTCCCATCTGCACCTTGTGTTCATAAATCTCTCCTTTATTGGATATCTCCCTTGCAAAGGTAGGTGATTTTCTATCTTATAGGTATTTTTCATGCAATTTTACTTTAACACCAACACAGTAGACTGTATTTTGCTTTTTTTTCCCATTGCCTTTTTGACTTTCTGATGTTGTCTTTAGTAGCTTGTGCTGACAGTCTTTAAATCATTGGTGCTTGTCATTAAATCAGAGAGATTTCCACAATGCAAGGCAAGATCCTGGGTCAAATTATCGCCTGATATGCTTACTTTACCTGGAAAATGACGTGGTTTATTAGGCAAAAAAAAGTTTTCTGTTTTCTTCTGATCTTGTTATTTTATTGATGCCCTGGTCATTGAAGTAAGTCTTTGATATAGAGACTACATGCAGACCAAAACAGGTGTTATTATTAGTAGTATCATCTGTCAGATACTGTAATCCACTGAAATTATTGAGGACATTTACACACTGAAACTAATCTAGATTAACAACTGCAGGACCAAAGTTAAAATTTTACTCATGACTCAACAAATAGAAAATAGCTGAATGCTAAAAGTGGAGGTATATGAAGTTATATAATTATATTTACACTGTGAGGTCAGGTGGGGCTTTCTGCACTGTTATTTTGACTCCTTTCCCTCTACGAATTTATCTGTTCAGTAAACATATGCACAATGTAACTGCCTGGTGTAATTCCTGAATTAAGAAAATTGATCTTTAGATATATTTGCATACAATGAAACATATTTTGAAAATCATGTATGCTGTATGCAGACACAGATAAGAATTGCAAATGAACTTTGGGCATTATGTATTGAAGTTAATCAAGTCTAGTTGTGCAAGTGTGCAAAGTTTTGCCAATAAGTAAAGCTTATTCCAGGAAGTCCCCTGAACAGCAGAGTCTAGGCACTTTATAAGTATTTGAAGAATGTGATGCCACATGCTTTTTTTGCTCAATAAACTGAGGATTTAAGTTCTTGTTTATAAGTATGTTTAATCCCACTGCAATATATGCCTTCAGGATTTGGAACAAAATCACAGAATCACAGAATGGCAGGGGTTGGAAGGGACCTCCGGAGATCATCATGTCCAACCCCCCTGCTTGAGCAGAGACACCTAGAGCAGGGGCGCAGGACCGTGTCCAGGGGGATTTTGATTGTCTCCAGGGAAGGAGACTCCACAATCTCCCTGGGCACCCTGTTTCTCTGGAGTTATTACTTTATTTAGTTCTGTGTTTATAGTATAAGATACAATGAGTTGCTTGAAAAGCTTTTGCAATAAGAAAGAAAAAGGAAATCACAGAGCAAAGAATTTGGCATAGTTTCAAAGAACTGAAGTGTAACTGTCTTATGGTACATAGAATTTGGTAAGGAGATGCCTCAACTCTGCTTTTAGTTATGACTTCACACAGCAAAACTCAGCAGTAACAGAATTTTTCCACTTTTGGTTTTTGGTTTGTTTGTTGTTTTTTTTTTTTTAACACTCAGGGTATGTTGCTTTCCTACAATTTTCCAAAATGTGTATCTCATTCCCAGGTGAGCATACCCTAGTGTTGAAAGACAAGCAATGAAATTGCCCTGAAGGTTTTCCTTTCATCTGCAGAGGCATAAGGGAGCATCAGACCTATCCCTTTAATCCCCAAATCTTACTTGCACATAATGGAAGTAGCATGTGAGAGTAACTCTTTGAAGCCCATTCACAGCTTTATTAGGAAAGAAGAATTACAATAAGACAAACCTTGTTACCTGTATTGAAGACTTCAGCTTATATCGCCTTTATTGCTGAGCATCAGGCTGAGCAGCTGCATACGAATCTGCAAAAGACTTCTTATAGGAAGGTCCTGTGTACTTGATAGAATATATTTATTTCATCAAAGCAATCAAATTTAGTGTTTACTAAGTATTCACTCTCCAGTGGTGACAGTTTTAGTTGATAATAACACTAAATGTCTTTCTTTATGCTATGGAAGCATCAAATGCATATTATGTTCCCTAATCTCATCTAAAACTGTAAACAACAGTACAGACTTCTGTACAAATAAAAAGACATAAATGTGTTTTAAGGAAAAAAAAACCCTTGAACTGAGTTTCAGTTGCAGTTCTGCAATATGTTTTCATGTATTAATTCAAAAGATCATAATACATATTTGTACTGGAAATTTAAAATTGTACACTAAACTTTGTGATACTTTACTTTAGGGCTAGACTACAGCAGAAGACAAATAAAGCTGCTGAAGAATGGAGTGACTGATGTATAACAGAAATGATATGGAGTGGAAGGCCTCAAAAAAAATCTGTGACAGAGTCTGACCTTGACCTTGATGGTTTTGACCATCCTCACTTGAATCAGTGTTTGCTCAACGATCTCCAGTTGTGTGACGCCTTTTGTTTCTGGCTGAGTCTTTCAAAAATCCTTGCATATTGAGGAGTTAATCGACAAAGCTCGAGTTAAGCAGTGCAAAGATTTAATGCACTAATTACGTAGGTTATCAATTGATATCTTAATTGTCTGAAGTATTAATCTACCTGAACATTATGTAAAAGTTCTGTTCATTCCCACAATTATTCAGTTTTTCCAAATCATCCTGTCTTAGCCACAGCAATAATTCATTTGGAAGAACTCTGAGACAAACATTATTTAAATCACTTGACCCGTTTACTAAGTTGCTGAAAAATCAAAAGGAGCATTGTTTGAAATATCATTTTTTTTAGTAGCATGAGTTGAGTTAGGGAGTTTTTATAGACGCCTGACTACATAAGGACATTGAGAAATAAACTCTACAGTAGAAGGAGCAAAAACAATAAGGAATGTGGTCTGTGTGAATAGCTATTTTCCTGGTGAGCTGGCTGAAAGAAAAATCTGATGAGATAAGTTAAAATTATTTTTTCTCCCCTTAAAATAAAAATTAAAGGGAAAAAAATGGTAAAAATTAAAAACCAGAATATGTCTTTGAGTGATTCTAAAACAAAATATTTCAATTTCTTTTCAGGTTACTTTAGCAAAGCAATAAAACAGAAATCAAGAGATAGACTTAGCAAACACCCACAAAACCAGACAGGAGAAGAAACAGCCCCTCACTTCTCACTCAAGGACACTCATCCACAGTATGCACAGATCAAGTTTCATTTTCTCCTCTGCTTCAGGGGATGTAACTTTCCAAGAAATATGCCTCAGCTGCTGTGCTTATTTTGGCTGGGGCAATTTTCTTCACAGTATGTAGAATGGGACTACGTTTTGGATTTGCGCTAGAAACGGTGTTGATAATACAGGGATATTTTCATTCTTGCTGAGCAGTGCTTACACAGAGTCAAGATCTTTTCTGCCTCTCACCCCACCCCACCAGCGAGCAGGCTGGGGGTGCACAAGAAGCTGGGAGGGGGCACAGCCAGGACAGCTGACCCCACACCATATGATGTCATGCTCAGCATATAAAGCTGGGGGAAGAAGGAGGAAAGAGGGGAGGGAATGTTTGGAGTGATGGCATTTGTCTTCCCAAGTAACTGTTAGGCATGACGGAGCCCTGCTTTCCTGGAGATGGCTGAACACCTGCCTGCCCATGGGAAGGAGTGAATGAACTCTGTGTTTTGCTTTGTGAGTGGCTGTGTGGTGCTTAGCTGATGACTGGGTTTAAACCACTAGAGCTGCTAGAGAACTTGCTGACCTGAGTAGGCTATTCTCTGTCTTTTACTTTCAGGCTGGTCAATTTGATCTGAAAAATTTACGAGTTATTTTGATCTGTGACTGGAAGCTAAGTGTTCTCTCTTGCTATCTCTTCGTTTAAATCCCTCAGGTGGCATCCCACAAAGCTTTTCTATTCTCTTTCTCCTGTAACTGAATTCGTCTTTCATTATTCCATGCAAGGTGGAACAGTTCAAGAATAAGGCATGAACTGGCCATGGCTTCATGGCTCAGTCACTAGTATGTGAGAATTTAATTCATATGACTCTCACTCTATGCACAGAAGGGCTTAAGTTCAAGGCAGTGAGTTTTTATGAAAGCCTCCTAGTGCTGGCTTAGAAGATATTCGAAGGAGGAGAGCCTCCCTTAGTCTGTCCTGTTGGATGCCCTATAACATGAAAGAGGCAGGTTCATATTCCTTCCAGCAAAAGAAAAATATGAAACAGAATTTCTCCTAAGTATTCAAAGAATTCAACAATCAGAGAGGGTCTGGGGTCCTACACACTCCATGTTGGTCTTAGAAATGCAGTCTTGAAAAAAGGAAACTACTTAAATAGTAAGCCTGCAAATAGATTGAGAAGGTGAGGCCAAACAACTTATATTTTTCAAGGAATAATCTGTTTGCAATACAGTCTTGAAATAATATAGCTTATTTCAGTCTATATTTTCCTCAAAATTTAGCATTCAGCTCTTGTCCTAAATTTTTCTTCTCAATGTCACTATTTTCTTTGTATAAACATCTGAGAGGTGACCATTTCACATAAAGAAGTTTCAAATGGGTCTTTCAAAAGTGAAACAGCTCATCAAAGACACCTTATGAGATAGTCACTCCCAACCAAGATATATAGATTCAAAGGAAACCTTCCATAAATTTCAGGATACTTCTGAACGAGATCATATTTATTTTAGGGTAAGGAAAGTCATGAAAATGACTACATTTTAAAGTAGTTTTGTGATCAATATTTATTGTGTCCTGTAATATGAATAGCTTCCATACTTCTATGTAATATATATATACACAGATTCTTACAGATGCTTACATTTTATTTAATTCAAAATATGCTTGTAGAGGTAAAAGCTCAATAAATCAAGAAAAAAAAGGCATATACCAACAAAGTGATAAATGGAGAAAATAAAATCTCACCATTATATAATTAAAGAGGCATCACTCAAAATGGTGGATGTCTTGTATGTTTGTATACACTTTTTACAAAACTCTTCCATGAAAACTGTTATTAGTGTCTGTTAATTCAAACCTGTACAGCTAGGCCTTATTCCCTACAGACTTACCCCAGAATAAAATAAATTCATTGACTTCCTGGCCAGTTGCAATAACAGCTTGACACCTATTCTAGGCCCTATTGTTTGTTTCCACCTGTTCTCACAGTGAATCAATATTTAATTTTCAATTTACTAAATTCAGACGTTCAAAACCTATCTATGTTTCATCAGGAAGACTGCAGAAAACACCAAACCCTTTTCCCACAAAGGAAAAAATGCATTGGAAAATGCTTTGTCTGAAAATGTTATTCCCATTAAAAGTAAGAAAAATACTCCCATTTCATACAACAGGACACTAGCAAATTACAGTGTTTCCAGCTTGTTAGAGATAAACTACAGTTGCAAGATAATTTCACCCTGGATTCTTAATTTGACATTTTTTCCCAAAGGGTACACAACTCTCTTGTTCTTTAAAATATGCTAAAAAGACAGATTTTATAAAGCTGTCCATAGAAAGAAGTATCAACAGAGTGCAGATGGAAGATAGATTTTTCTCTCTGCCATGCAAACTTTTACGATTTATGTGAAACAAGAAGGGCAAAGGCCATTTCCAACATGGAGATATATATATATATTTACACATTTCTGGGTTTTTTTTGTTTGTTTTTGTATTCCTTGAGCACCTATACCTGGAAATTAACATATCAGATTCAGTGAAAGGCCAATCAGTCTAAACCACAGATTTCCTATTTAAGCAGAGCTACCTCTTATCATTACTTACAATATGATTCTATGATTATATAAAATAATGTCACTTTAAGGAAATGACGGCTGTAGCAGCCAGAGCTTGTCTCTTTCATTACTAGTAGGGCAAGCAGAATATCTCTGTACTGGTTTCAGCTCAGATAGAGTTAATTTTCTTCCTAGCAAATGGTATAGTGCTGTGTTTTGGATTTAGTATGAGGAAAATGTTGATAACACACTGATGTTTTAGTTGCTGCTAAGAAGTGCTTACACAAGGTCAAAGACTTTTCAGCTTCCCATGATCTGCTGGGTGCACAAGAAGCTGGGAGGGGGCACAGCTGGGACAGCTGACCCCAGCTGACCAAAGGGATATTCCACACCATATGATGTCATGGTCAGCAAATAAAGCTGGGGGAAGAAGAAGGAAGCGGGGGACATTCGGAGTGATGGCATTTGTCTTCCCAAGTAACTGTTAGGCATGACAGAGCCCTGCTTTCCTGGAGATGGCTGAGCACCTGCCTGCCCAGGGAAGGAGTAAATGGATTATTTGTTTTGCTTTACTGGTGTGCACAATTTTTGCTTTATTTATAAAACTGTCTTTATCTCAACCCATGAGTTTTCTCACTTTTATCCTGCTGATTCTCTCTCCCATCCCACCGTTAGGGAGTAAGCAAGTGGCTGTGTTGTGCTTAGTTACCATCTGGGGTTAAATCACAACAGCCTCACATTGTGGTACATTCATTCATACATGCTTCTGAATAATTGAGTGAATTTTCCTTTGACTCACTATTTAATTCCTCTTAACAGTGCCTCCATGTCTAAGGCAGCTTGACCTGATTTCCTGAAAATTTAGGACAGGAAGATAGACTGTACACAGCTGAGTCTAAGCTGAAGTGTCATTTTGTCACACACAGCTTAAAAGACCCTGTTTGAAGAAATCGCATTACAGGAAAGCAAGCTCTCTAGGCCAGCAATAAAACAGAAAACTGCTCTTTCTACATATACTTAATATATCACATCCTCCACGGGCTACTGTAAGCATAGGGATTTGGTTTTGTATGTGGGCAAGTTTGCTGGAGAATGTGGAGTTCCGCTCATCAGATCTCTAACACCAATAAAATGGCTTGCCCTAACTCAACTCCTCTGAAAAAATAGGGAAAAAACCCAAAGAAAATAAAAGAACAGTGTCTCTCTCCCCTAGGCTTTCAACAAACATCCCTGAGAAATGCTCTGTTGTCAAAAATAAGGCCTTAAGCACAACAAACTTTCCCTTCTCTTAATTTGTAACTTCAGCTTGCACTGCCAGGAACAGTTCTCTTCTCTCCTTTCCAGGGCAATCACAAGGGCAGATTAATTATTCTAGCTCCAGGCTTCAGATTTCTAACATTCAATAGTGCAGCATAATTAATGCAGGTGGTATTTACACATCATTAGATTTTTTAAAGGTTTTGCCTCTCTCCTCAAGCTACCATCCAGCTTATTTGTATGAATGATATTCCTTGCTCCCTTGCTTCAGTCCTGGGTATCCTTATTCTGTTTAGCCTTGTAAAACCACTCTCTGCAGAGCACTTATTGCCATTTACTAACATTCGATTTCAATCTTTCTTCCCTGCCCAGAGTTTAACTTTGAGATCTCATACAGGGCTTAGTTGTCTCCTCTCACCTTCCTCCCTTGTCTTTTCATACTCCACCCACACACATATTTTCCAGAGAAAATTTGAGTCACAAGATCTGCAGGGATCCCAAGAGATGCCTTGGTCTATGTCATTCCCTCCAGTTCAGCAACCGCAAATAGCCTTGGGTGGGTGCTTTTGTCAGATGTTGAACCATCAGACTCAAAACAGCTAAGGCTGCAAGCATCCAGGACAGAAGAAAGGATATTTCAGTAAAGATGGTATGAGCTGAAGAAAGCTTACATAGCATGCTACAAGGGCTTTTTCTGTACTTTAACAGGGTCTATAGAAACAAAGCAAGTATCCTCATCTTTTTGTTAGGGTTTGTTCCAGGTACCTTGAGTCTTGGTAGGAACTAGTTATAGCAAAATAGATCTAAATATGTCCAAATTCCCCACAGGGACTGGAAACACTGGTGAAGAACACTCTGTTAAAAAGAACATGAGGTTTCACCTTCTGATGGACAGGTGGTTTTCCCATCCCACCACACCAACTCTGTCACCCCTCTTGATGATTTATTCTTTTTCTATTTTCTACTGAAGATAAGCTGAAGGCATTCACCATCAAGACCCTTTGCAGGTATCTCCACCTTATCTAAGGAGCCTTCACTCATTGCTGAAATGTCAGCTTTCACTTCCAGTCAGCCTGAGAAGTCAACTTCTCTCTACCATTTGTTAAATTGGGAAAAAATGAAAGAACTTTGATCCTTTTATCCAAACTCATACTTCAGATTAACTTCTCATAACATCTACAAAGCTGTTTAATACCCTCTTTTGCCACTGAGACTGTAAGCTTAACGGTAATTAAACTACAGGTATCTTGGTACAGATGCTTGCCTTAACTTTGAGAACAAAGGTTTTATCATGAGTTACTTTTTAACTCCTCTTTCTTATTGCCCGGTTCATCTGTTGCCCTGGCCTTATACATACTCAGAAAAAAATCTGAAGGTAAGGACTATACCTTTTCTTCTACAATGCCTAGGCATGATAAAAGTTATGATTCATGACTAATTCTGGTCTATCAAGCTCTCATAAGGTCTAGAAAAGAATCTAGCTATAGATCCATGTATTTATATCTATCTAGGTATCTGTTAATATGCATCTGTTCACATATCTAACTAGTCTATTAATGTTAATACAATTAATATGAAAGACAAGCAAGGTGGAAGGGCTTTCAAATTGCACAGGAAAGCTGAATCTGAGCTGAGGTCACTTAATTAGTAACATCAGGATTAATATGGAAGAAAAATTCAGATGGGTCATTTTCTTAATATCTCAAATAAAGCACAGAAAACATAAGTTAAAAAGAAAAAATGAAAGCCTCACTTTGATTTATTTGGTAAGTCTAAGTCCATATTCCTACCACAAATATCAGATGGTCGAAACTTCTGCAGTAGAAACTTAACTCTCTAATTCATACTATTTAGCATATTACTGATTAACTGAAACCTTTTAAGTCTACACTTCACAATATTTTCAGTGTTTATACAGTGCTGCTTGCAAGGGTTCCAAAATACCCAAAGGTATCTACCGCATTAGGCAGGTTTTCCAGTCTTAGGGAGGTCTGGGGCAGTCAAAGAAAATGGGTCCTGAAAAATATTGATAGACAGGAGGGATATTCTTCAGGTGGAAAGTTAGCCTAACAAAGGAAGTCTGACTCTGCTTAGTCAAACAGGGATGTAAAGCTCTTCAAGAAAATTACATAACATCTTCTTGGGTCTTGGCTCACGATATCAGAAATAAGGAAATTATTACAGCTTATCCAATGTTTTCTTCTAACCTTAAGAGTCAAAAGATTAACATTGTGACTGACCTGTGTCTTTCAAAAAAAAGTTATATAAGCTGATAACTTGATGCACACTTCTTCCCCTAAGGCAGAGAAAAGAGTCATGTCCTTGAAGATACCGTGAAGTCACAGCTCCTCTCAGTCAATAACCTGAAAGGGTAACTGATCCTGGAATCGCAGCCCAGCACTGAA
Source organism: Phalacrocorax carbo (assembly GCF_963921805.1). Taxonomy (NCBI): domain Eukaryota; kingdom Metazoa; phylum Chordata; class Aves; order Suliformes; family Phalacrocoracidae; genus Phalacrocorax; species Phalacrocorax carbo. The sequence continues at coordinate 85,607,512 of NC_087515.1, read as the reverse complement.
TGGCTGTTTGTGACAGACACAGGATCTCTCTATGTTGTTCCTTTTCAGATATCAGTTCAGGAATTGTACAATACATATTTTGTTTAGAATGTTGTAAGAACGGGAAGCTGGGAGGAAGACTGTGTATTTATACCTAGGCTCTAGCCTCTGAGTCACGTCATACAGCCTTTTGAACTGAAATGACCCAGCTTGCAAAGATACATTGTGAAGGGGTTGGGTGGGTTTTTTTCCCCAAAGATTGTCTTTAATCTGTTTCATACAGTGGTTGCAAACCCTTTCCCTGCATGAAAGAGTTATTCTGTCCCAGCCTATTATTTTGTGCTTTAATAAAATATAGCACGGGGACAGAGAGCCTTTAGGTCCTTTTGATAGTCTCAGTAACAAGACAAAAATATGGAGGCATTTCCACTTCATAGCTCTGGTTAATTTAAGGCCTTCCACACAGATACCTTCTAAAGTCTTGTCTTTTTTTAAAATGTATCACATGGGCAAAATATTTATTGGTTACAGATGGCCATGTTGTACAATCAATGTGAAGTAGAAATCCATACTGAAGCCAAAGAAAAGTTCAGCCTAAAAAGAAAAAAAAATTTAAAAATTAATATGTGATTGTGTTAAATATTAATGTGTAACAACCTAGGTTTTCTTTAAGCCAAATGTATCTTTGATTCTTAGATGAAGGAGAAGAAAGAAACATCAATGGAAATTAAATATTGATTTAGAAAAACAAGCAGTTAATCCTTTATATACCACTTTTCATTCATAGATCCACCAGCATTTTACAAGTAAGGTAATTAGCACAAAACATGATCTTACAAGCAAACCTCTCCTCCTGAAACTCGTAAGGAAGGCCCAGGACTGCATCAAACCTAGTTCCCAGGTTTGAAACTAGTTCCAGAGCCTGGCCTCACAGCCAGACATGTGCACTGTCGGCAGGGGCGGCAGAGCAACCTGCTCATCTGTCTCTCCTGGCTACAGCTGAGCATCGTCACAAATCAATCTTCTCTGCAGTTTATCCTACTGAGCCAGGCACTAGCATAGCTGAAGTATTGGCATACTTTGATAGGCTTTGTTACAGGGTTGGAGACAGCCAGCTGAGGCTGGTGACTTCTTAAATCACCCCATCAAAATTCAGTGAAGTCATTTGCCTGAGCCCTGAAACACTGAAGTGAAATGTTTTGGCCAGCATCCCATTACAAGTCATTTGAGGAGCTGAGAAGAAAATTATGGTCTACTCACTCTCAAACTTACACTCTGCAGCATAAAATATCCTCTATAAATTGAACACTTCTTTTATTAGACTCAGCTGAGAAAATCCACACACCCCAGCCTCCATCAGTTAAACTAATTGAAGCAGTAGGTTTAGCCTAGTTTCCCATTCAGGACTGCTGAGCAATTGTTGGAAAAAATCAGTCCTCAAGCTTGAAAAAACTTACTTAAAAAAAAAAATGGGGGTGTGGGGGGAGTTGGGAGGGGTGGGCGGGGGGGTGGGGGGGTGTGTGCTTTTGTGATAAATTCTGTCACCTAATTGGAGACAGCTTTGGGGTGGTTTTCTTGTCTCTGAAGGAATTCAGCCAAAGGTGTTTATTATTACATTTTCTCTGCCTGAGAGGGCTGATCCTCAAGATGAAAAGTAGTACTATAAGTGGTATTGTTTAGAGTTATTGCCACCCTTGGAGCAAAGCATATCATGTCAAGTGACAGGGATGCAGGCTTCTAGGTGAAGTATACCTGTAACCATTTAAAACATGCATTTCTTCTGTGCTATCTTAATATTCCTTAACATGAAGACTACTCAGATTATTTTTTATGAAACTGCCACTATGTGTGTCACAAAACTGCATGGTTCTTCAGTGTTTGATTAGTTTTGAGGAAAGTATCTTTCTCAAGGATACCACAAATTAATGCATCTTCTTGTTTTTTCTATTCTTAGATCTGGGTGTTCTGTCAGGTAATACATCTGCTGATATGTGCAGCTTTTAGGACTTCTTCATAAAATAATCAGAAGAGATTTCAGGCCAGGTCCCCAAAACACAGAAACAGCTCTATTGCTTTGGCATGCACTCCTGGTTTTCTGATGCAGTAAATGTATAGTTTATGTTAAATACTCTTATGGTAAACATAAGGATTTGTCTTTCAGATTTATTAAATTATTTTATAACCCATCCTACCAAATATTTTAAAGTCTTTTTCATTTTAATACAAGTTTTAGTTTTACACTTCGTTCATTTGATCACTGCAGTGGAGTACAAAATTGTGCCTTCAGGCACAGCCTGTTGTGAGAAGCCATGTGAAGACGCATTGCCTCGTGGGGCTGAAAAAGATGCTTCCTTCCTTACTGCATTATCTCTCAAAGCAGCCTGGTTGCACTTAAAGCAAAATAATTGATACGCATTTTTGGATGGCTGCAGTATATTCACGTTTTACTGCTAAGCCTGTTTACTGTCAATAGAGGTTTGTTTCTGACCATTAATAGGCAGGTTTCTTAAAGGATGGCAATCACTGGTGCTTTCCCAAGAACAAGGGTTTCTGCTCTGCTTGGCCCTGATATGAACTGTGTGAAGTTGCCAGGTCTTTACTTGCAGAAGTATCACTGAGTCCTTACAGGAGACTAAAATATAAACTCACATCGGTTCTCCAGATCATAGGCAGAGTTAATTTACTTTGGGCTCTGCTTGAACAACTGGGCTGCTTATTCAGATTTTAGGTTTAAGAAAACTCATCAAGGCTTCCTGAAAAAGTCTTCCTCAATGAAGATCACATTATTTTCAGCTCAATTAATTAGCCAATATTGAATCCTGTGGCTTGCTATCATTAGAAAGGAGGATTAGACACCTTACTTTTGATCATGGTCAAAATCAACCAGCAGTCACTTTTGCTTGATGTTCCAGGTGTCTTCCTGTCCAGCACTTTACACCAAAAATTCCTTTTGTCTTTGCCACCACCCTTCCTCTTCCCACTTCCCTCTTTCCTCTTCCTCCACTGGACTGTCTACTATCTCTGTATCAAATAGAGATTTCGTACATGAGAGCCAACCATCTCAGTGTCAACAACAACAGTTCTCATTAGCATCTGAAAATATTTTTTTTTGGTGGTGAATAGAGGTACAAAGCCCTCCAGTTAATATTTCCTATACTTGATAAATTCACTGAGAACAACTTGTTGCAAAATCAAAACAGAGCTTTTTTAAAGGATCCAGTCCTGTTATTCACTGAGCTAAAAAGTCTCCTATGGCCCTACAAAGGTCACCTTGAAATTTAGAGAGGCAATTGCGTGGCCAGCTGAAATTGGCAGTTAGAAAATTAATTCCACAGTCAAGATACCAGACTAAATTAGTATGTTATTGAAGATCCATTTAAGATTCCATTTACTACTCTGAGAAATAATTTGTCATTCCCATTGCTAACCACCACACAGAGCTTATTCCTGACATAGCAGAACTTCTTCTGCCCCTTGCCAGCAATATTAGCCATGACAACCCTGCTTTCACCAAGCCTTTACCTCAAAGGTACCTCATTTTCAGAGCTTTCTTAAATAAGTTCTTGAATCAGGTACCAAATCTTGCTCATTAATCTTGCTCAGTAATATAAATGAACCATTATAGATTTTCATGGATTTTCATAGAATCATAGGAAATTATGGATTGGAAGGGATTTAAAGATCGTCTAGTTCAAACTGCCTTGCCATGGGCAGGGACACTTTCCACCAGACCAGGTTGCTCAAGGCCCCATCCAACCTGGCCTTGAACACTGCCAGGGATGGGGCATCCACAACTTCTCTGGGCAACCTGTTCCAGTGCCTCATCACCTTCATAATGAAGATTTTCTCCCCTATAGCTAATCTAAATCTACCCTCTTTCAGTTTAAAGCCATTACCCCTTGTCCTATACCTACGTGCCCGTGTAAGGAGTCCCTCTCCAGCTTTCTTATGGACCACTTCAGGTACTGGAAGGCTGCTATATGGTCTCCCAACAGTCTTCTCTTCTCCAGGCTGGACAACCCCAACTCTCTCAGCCTGTCTTCACAGGAGAGGTGCTCCAGCCCTCTGGTCATATTTGAGGCCTTCCTCTGGACTTGGTCCAACAGGTCCATGTCCTTCTTATGTTGGGGGCCCCAGAGCTAAACACAATACTCCAGGTAGGGTCTCACCAGAGCAGAGCAGAGGGGCAGAATCACCTCCCTCGACCTGCTGGCCATGCTTCTTTTGATGCAGCCCAGGATATGGTTGGCTTTCTGGGCTGCAAGCACACATTGCTGGGTCATGTTGAGCTTCTCATTGACCAACACCCTGAAGTCCTTCTCCTCAGAGCTGATCTCAATGCATTCTCCACCCAGCCTGTGTTTGTGCTTGGGATTGCCCCGACCCATGTGCAGGACCTTGCACTTGGCCTTGTTAAACTTCATGAGGTTCACACAGGCCCACCTCTCAAGCTTGTCCAGGTCCCTCTGGATGGCATCCCTTCCCTTGAACGTGACAACCACACCACACAGCTTGGTGTCATCGGCAAAACTGCTGAGGGTACATTCAATCCCACTGTCCATGTTGCCAACAAAGATGTTAAACAGCACCAGTCCCAATGCCAACCCCTGAGGAATGTCACTTGTCACTGATCTCCACCTGGGCATTGAGCCATTGATCACAACTCATTGAGTGCAACCCTCCAGCCAGTTCCTTATCCCCTGAGTGGAACATCTGTCAAATCCATATCTCTCCAATTTAGAGACAAGGATGTTGTGTGGGACAGTGTCAAATGTTTTGCACAAATCAGGTAGATGATGTCAGTTGCTCTTCATTTATCCACCAATGTTGTAACACTGTCATAGAAGGCTATCAGACTTGTCAGGCTGAATTTACCCTTAGTGGAAGCCACATTTGCTGTCACCAGTCACCTCCTTATTTTCCATGTGCCTTAGCATAGTTTCCAGGAGGATCTGCTCCATAATCTTGACAGGCACAGAGGTGAGACAGACTAGACTGTAGTTCCCTGGGTCTTCTTTTTTTCCCTTTTTAAAAATGTGAGTTGGGGTACGTTTCCCCTTTTCCAGTCAGTGGGAACTTCTCCAGACTGCCACGACTTCTCAGATATGATGGATCTGAGCAACTTAATCCTCCAGTCCCCTCAGGACCCCCAGGTGAATCCACATCCCACAGACTTGTGCACATTCAGGTTCTTTAGAAGGTCTCAAACCGGGTCTTCTACAGTGGGCAGTTCTTCATTCTCCCAGTCCCTCCCTTTGCCTTCTGTGACTTGGGCGGTGTGGCTTGAGCACTTGTTGGTGAAGACTGAGGGAAAAAAGTCATTGAGGAGCTCAGCCTTCTCCATGTCCTGGGTAACCAGGTCTCCTTTTTCCTTCTGGAGAGGGCCCACGTTTTCCCTAGTCTTTCTTTTATCACTGACATATATATAGAAGCTTTTCTTGTTGCCCTTGATGTCCCTGGTCAGATTTAGTTCTATCAGGGCTTTAGCTTTCCTAAGCTGATCCCTGGCTGCTCAGGCAATTTCTCTGTATTCCTCCCAGGCTACCTGTCCTTGCTTCCACCCTCTGTAGGCTTCCTTTTTGTGATTGAGTTTGTCCACGAGCACCTTGTTCATCCATGCAGGCCTCCTGGCATTTCTGCCTGACTTCCTCTTTGTCGGGGTGCATTGCTCCTGAGCTTGGAGGAGGTCATCCTTGAATATTAACCAGCTTCCTTGGGCCTGTCTTCCCTCCAGGGCTTGATCCCATGGTACTCCACCATGTAGATCCCTGAAGAGGCCAAAGTCTGCTCTCCTGAAGGCCAGGGTAGTGAGCGTGCTGTGTGACCTCCTTGCTGCCCTAGGAATCTTGAACTCCACCATTTCATGGTCACTGCAGCCAAGGTTGCCCTTGAGCTTCACATTCCCCACCAGCCCCTCCTTGTTGCTGAGAACAAGGTCCAGCATAGCACCTCTCCTTGTTGGCTCCTCTAACACTTGGAGCAGGAAGTTACCATCAACGAATTCCAGGAACGTCTGGATTGCTTATGCCCTTCTGTGTTGTCCCTCCAACAGATATTGAGGTGATTGAAGTCCCCCATGAGGACCAGGGCTTGTGAATGTGAGGCTGCTGCTATCTGTCTGTAGAGGGCCTCATCCACTCCGTCTTCCTGGCCAGGTGGCCTGTAGCAGACCCCCACTATAATGTCACTTGTCCCTGCCCTCCCTTTAATCTTGACCCATAAGCTCTTGATCATCTCCTCATCCATCTCCAGGCGGAGCTCCATGTGCTCCAGCTGGTCATTGATATCGAGGATGACACCCTGCCTTTGTCTTTCCTGCCTGTCCTTCCTAAAGAGCCTGTGTCCTTCCATTCCAACCCTCCAGTCATAGGAGCCACCCCACCACGTCTCTGTGATTCCAATAAGATCACAGCCCTGTAGGCGTGCACACATCTTTAACTCCTCTTGGTTTTCCTCATAGTACATGCATTTGCACAGTGGCATTTAAGTTGTGCCCCTGATGTGACTGACTCACTGGCTGGAGTAGCTGAGCATTGGCTGCTGGCACTGGTAACAAACTGGTAGGAGTGGGACAGACTGAGGTTCCCTTCCCCTGGCAACTTTAGTTTAAACTCTTTGCCATCTTGTCAAGCCTATGACCGAAGATGCTCTTCCCTTTCTCTTTCTTTTGATGGACCTACTTGTGTTTAAGGTACTAACTTTGTTAAATACTTGTGAAGTCCAGCCAAGTTAGACTATACGTATTTCCCTGAGGTACAACAGAAATAAATAGTTCATAAGAGCTGAAATGTTAAAATCATATCTGTTTCTATTTTAATTACCTACCAGAGTCCTAATATACAAGCCGGAGGTGATAAAGTTTCACTTAATTTGCAGAGAGATAACCTGCCCTGCTGAAGGAATTACTTGAATTATATTAAGTTTTTTAAGGCATGAGACACACTTTTTTTCTGAAGTACATGTGAAACTCTGAAGCTACAATAATTGAAAAGAAACTGGGAGCTTTGTCATCAGCTCCAGTGGGAGTGAACAGGATATCACTGCAAAACTCGAGACACTTTCTGGAGATTTTTAGTCTAGTCTGACAAAGACGACATTTCATTTCTGGCCTGTTTTGGGGGGGTTTAATTGTTCTTTTATACTCTGTGTTATAGTCTTATGTTCCTAAACCTATTTTTCCCAAATTCTAATTCTGTCCAAAGGTGTCATAAATATTTTATGTGAAATACAAGTTGTCCAAGTATATACACATGCTGACCAACAGTTGCACATAATGCATGGTAGGACCGAAGCAAGACTGAGATTGCTGTTTTACTTGGTTTCCTTACTGGCTTACAGACTTTGTGTAAAGGGTAACATTTCAAAAGCAGCTACTTGGCTTAGGAGTTTAAGTTCCGTTTTCAAAAACTACTTATGCACTTAAGAACCATTAGGCTCAGTGACTTATAATGTGACTTGGGCTCTAAGTCCATTTAGAAAAATGTTTCTTAGTGCCTTTGAAAATCACAGCTAAAGCCAATTATCTCAGCAAAAACTGAGATTCAGACAGGGAGAAAAAATAAGGTATTCTATGAAGAGATGAATGAGAACACTACAGCAGATAAAAGAAAACATATGAGCTGAAAATTAGGTATAAAAATCATCTCAATCAGTTAGAGAAACTATATGCCGGGTAAGTGAAAGGAGAAAAAAGGTGCTGTGTTGCTGCTACTGATTGGAACTGGCACTGATTTCTTTCAGAAATTTTCTTTTTTTTTTTTTCAAATCCTAATTTTCTCTTCACACTGAGAAATTGAACTTGGATATACTGGGTCAGACAGTTGCTCCATAACTGCATTCAGGACAAGTAGCCTTCTTTAGAAATACAGCGTGTATGTTTCTCTCACTTGCTAGGTCTGTGCACAAAAGAAGATGCTCTTGAAGACCAGTTTCAAGGGAGAGGATGGACTAGATGACCTCCAGAGGTCCCTTCAAATCAAAGTTTCTATGACTGTAAAACCATCCTTGTGTTGCTGTTAACAGGTTGTTAGCGTGGGGTATTGAAGCAGTCTCAACATTTAATCTCTGATAATGTACCTTAATTTCACCAACATTTTTGAGGGAAAAGGATAATAGACTTGCTTGTATCTGCAGCTACAATGTAGTTGTGTGCATTTGAAAGTCTTTTAATATAATTAAGAGAAGAATAACAGGTTGCACACACCATGCTGGGGGTGTTTGATCCAGGGAAGTTCCATCCTTTTTTCAGGGGGGAAAAAAAAAGTCAAGGATCTTGAAGGACAATAGGAAACAACTTGACAGAATGATGAAAATATCTGTCTCGCACAGCACCTAAGGGGAAAGGAAAGCACCACCTCTGTCACTCAGAGCTGGAAGAACAGGAAAAGGAAATGGCATCCTCTCCCTTCAGAAACACACCGCTCTTCTGAAATGTGCCATATGACCTGTGAACTTTGTTGTGGCACTTTTGGTTGGCATTGTACCATGGTACTTGCCAGGAAAGGTCAACAAAGTGAAAAAGACAGTGTGTGAATTGATAAAAGAGAAATTACAACAATTTGCAGGTTAAAAATACAGAAAATCAATTGGGCATGCATGTCTGGGCATGAAATTAAGACAACTGTATGCAGAATCAGAGCCATCTCTGTCATCTTTCTATGAAAGTGTTACCAGATATTACACCAGGGATTGTCCTGTTTGAATGAGGATACTTGGTACCTTCTAATCCCTTCACAGAAAATCAGGTGAGTTCTGTGTTAGGGGTGTTGGCTTTCATAGAGTTAATCGGTGATGACTATTCACTGATGACATATCATTTTTCTTTCTTCTCCTCTTTCTCACCCCACCCCATTTTTTCTCAGAATAGCATCTGGTAAAATCGATTTTATCCCTTTAATAACTTCATTTTTCTTTTATTTCTGTAGAGGAAGGCAGCTATAAAAGCTGATTGGTTCCCAGTTAGAGTAGCCTGTAAGTTAGCGAGGAGATAAGCATCCTTCCTATCTTTGTAGGTTTGGCAGAAACAGGAAATTTTCATTTAAAAAGAAAATGCACTTCACATAGAAAGACTGAAATGTTTTAAGGGTTATTAACTGTGTTTACTTCCCTGTCAGTCCCATTACAAGTGATAAAAACTCTTTCTATTCCAAAAGCCAGAAGGAGAATAATTCAACCATAAGTCTATGTATGCTGGGGTGGGTATATATGTGTATATGGTTATACTGATTTTTTTCCTGCAGGTTAGACTGCAGCTTTAGGGGTCCTGCATGTTACCCCCTTGGCAGCCGATAAGGAGGGAGCTGCCTGAGGGTCACTTGTGTCAATGGTGGCAGCATGGGGACCCACACCAGGGGTGTGTTCTTGTGACCCACAGGCCAGGGCAGAGGGGGGGCTACCTGGGAGCTGGGGGGTGTCAGGGGTTGTGCTCCTGGGGATTGGTTGCAGGGGCTGGGAAAAGCATAGCTCTTTATTGATGCTCTGTAAGTGTCTGGTATCATAATTTATCCATTATATTGCCAATATTGACCCTGAATATATACTACACTGATTGCCAGTTAATTATTTGTCGTTAATAAGTCAATAAACTTTGATCATGATTTGGATTAAACCATGTGAACCAAGATGTTTTTCTCCCTGCAGCATAGCCATTGCAGAGGCGCTTTGCCGAGGCAGCAGCTGGAGATGAATATCAGCTCAGAGAGCAGCCAGTTACAAGCAGGATGCCTCTGGCTTTGCTCTGGCATGTTGCAGAAGCCAGAACATGCACTGCCCACCCCCTTGGGACAGTAGCAGCCCATTCTCTGCAGGAATGTGGCTTCTCCAAAAATGCCAAATTACCCTTTCCCCGCATTTGCGTCTCCCTCCTCTTGCACCAGCACCCTTCTGTATGAGGAGCTGAGAGGCTGAGAGCTGAATTGATTTGTATCACTAAGCAAGTCTGTAGTAGAGCTCCTAATCTCCATCCAGAAATCTCTTTGTTGTGTGATTTGGCTAGGGAAAGATTTCAGCAGCCAACTGCAATTTTATTCATTTACCAAATCTGACTTTTGAGAGACAGTGGTGTGTAGGTCATAAGGAAGAACATAATCCATAACCTCAGAGCAGCTTCCATCCAGCCGAGGTTTGGGTTTCAGGTCAGTCTGAATCCTTTCAGGACACTCCAGTCTATAAAGATTTTTGAGGCTAGCAAAGGATTTTCAGCTTTTAAGGACAATAGATATCCATTTTCACAGGTCTACAAGAACTCTATGGTCATCTTTGCTGCTGGAAACTAAACCTATGGCCTTTTATCCAGTTTGACTGGAAGCTGTAGGTTGTGACAAGCCAGCAGTTCTATTAATCATGGGTGTTCTTTTCTAAGCCTAGCTGTTATTTAGCCGAACTTTGTGTCCCTACCTTTGTGAGAAATTGTGTAAAATCCTAACTTTCTGATACTTTGTTTCCAAGGAAGAAAAATTCATGTTGTTTACCCTCAGCCCTCAAAAGTTATATAGCAGATCCCAGCATCCTGTAACTCCAGCCATATATGTATAAACATAGTAAAAAACCCAAGAGAACAGACTTCTAAAGTCTCATCTGGAGAACTAAAAGAATGGGAGAAAGAATACATCCTTCCTTAACTCTCACTGCTCTTAAACTGAGTGATTATTAGGCAAATCCCCTTTTAAAAAATGGTGGGGTTTGCTTCTGCATTTTCTAATGTGTCCTTCTGTTCCTCATAGACAGCTCAGCATCTTTCAGCCCGTTCAGAACAGTCTCCCCTTGAATGTGAGATGACCTTGATATTATCTTCATTGATTCAGTCCCTAAAAAGGTGTCAATAAGATAAATATTAATGTAAATGGCATGGCAGTATCTGCTTTGGCTTTAACTGTTGTATGACTTAACCCTCATACAAAGAAAACTAAATGAGATGGGCTTTAAAATGCATTGGCAGTTTCAAATAAAATAAACTGATACCAGAAAAGTTGATCATGATGATAAAGACTTAGTTTTGAAGTACACCGTTTCGATTTCTTTTGCTACTACAGATTGCTGTTCATGAATATTTGACTGATCACTGAGCAGTAAAGGCTTATAAGTAAATGCTGACACAAAATTATATCAGAGGCACTCTATTCCTTTTTTTTCCTTAAAAAAAATAAAAGTAATTCACTTATTCAGGGACTGGAAAGTGAGATATGTGCTGATTTTAAACCTGAATACAGAATGTTAGCAAAGGATGATTCCCTAGACAGCTAAAGAGTATCAGCTGATCACTGGAATTTATATGAAAGTATAGAATATTTTGCAATTCTACAATAGCAGGACAACCAATGGAAGAGGACATTTAAAGTCAAATTGTCAATTTTTAGCCAATACTTTTGGACTAGCAATGTTTTATTTGTTTACCTTGTTGGTGTTCCTGCTTGGTCTGTATTTATTTCCAGTTCCTCCATTCCTATCCATGAAATCACTCCACTGAAAGACATAAATAAGACTCAATACCTTCCAGTGAAGAATAAACACATTCTAAAACTCCAGACTGCTTCAAGCCCAGCAGTCTGGTTTGCATACCCTGCCTTATAAAGTAAAAAAGAACTATTAACCTCATCCCACTCAAGAGTAATGAGTATTTTTAGAGTAAGTTTAAGTCACAGGAATTCCCATTTCTTTTGAATCTCTGTGTTGTAATAACTTTTTAGCAATGATGTTTGTAAATATTTCTTTCTCACAATATATGATTCCTGCCAATATTTCTTATAAATTGAGACATTTTATATACTGGAGGAGATGGATATAAGCTATGCAGTTTTATAACAGTTCTCAACTCTTTGTCAGGGGCAAAAATGCAAGCATGACAGAAAATGATTTTTTTTTAAAGTAAGAATGTTCAGAAATATTTAAATATGACTAGTACATAAGGAAAAATTCTTTCATTTTAGTATGAATTGACCTTCCATATTGAGAGTATCATTAGTTCAAAATTACCATTAAAAATACTTAAAGGATTGCCTATTACTTTCAGTTTATTCATCACTGCTTAAAGGCAGAACTTGTAGGCACAACTAATATTAATTGTATAGGAAAGGAATGCCATGGGAGATTTTGGGGACTGCAAATTCATCCTCCTCAAAGAGGGAGCACTGAGGTCATTAGCAATCTCACTATACAGAATATCTTCACAGCACTGTGAGGTCAGAGAAGAGGACATGTTATTTATGACCATCAGCAGTTGCCAAGCACGGTGAAGATAGAGACATCATAGCAAGTGCCTGGGTCTGGAATTTGTCCTTTCCCTTCTTGAATGCAGCTTTTTAATACATATGCAGTGTATTCAACAGAATTATGGCCAGCAATGACCTTGTGCCTTAAACTCACCTATTCTTAGAAATGCATGGCCTGATCTAGGAGGCATGAACTTGGATAGGATGATACATAAAGCATAAATTATAGCTCATAGAATGGTGCTGATTGTGTTGCTTTCATCAGATCAGACATGAGTACATGGGAGCCCATTCACACAAGCAGCAAAGCTTTGCACTGGAGGCCTCTTATTCACCTGTACCCAGGTGAAAGCACAGAAGCTCAGCAACACTTGCGTAAGCCAGAGGTAGAAAGATTGAGTGCTGTCCTTGGAAAATGACAGCTCCAAGAAAGTTTAAACCAAGTAATGTAGCAGGCAAGTGGAAAATTTTAAGTGTCGTGCTTTGGTTCTTACTGAAAAAGGAAGGTGAAATCTTAGCCATAACTTTCAACGTAATGGAGAGGAGAAGTCACTCTGTGGGGTACAGAAAGGTGAAAGAGTGTTGGTATAACAAATGCTGAAACATCTTCACCTGTATTTTAGTGTATAATATACCCTGTGCACTTACATTGTGCTCACTGGGGTTGTTACTGCCTGAATCACAAGGGGAAAATCAGTAATTTTTTATGCTTTTGGTATCTCATTTTTCTGATCCTTCTGTTGTAACCAAACATCTAAGCCACTCTTGTTTTTGTGAATAAAGATTTCAAGAGCTACAGCAATTCACATTGGGATGGATTTTTTTTCCCCTTCACTGAAAAATCAAAACAAACCCAGTGTGATCACAACATTTTCTTCTTCATTGCTCTTGGAGGCAGCCAAAACTTACCTAAAGATACTAGTGATGAAATTCATATATCATAATGAAAAAGGGAAAAAATTCTGTGTTCTTAGTAATGCATTTTAAAATACTGGGATAAACAAAGAACAGCTTAAAAGACCTATTACATCATTTGTACCACCAATAAAAAGCAAAGACCATTTAACATTTATCTGACACAGAAGTCTGTTCCATATGGCAGAAGGTTACTATGGGTCATGAACTACACAAAATGCTGGTCTAGCTGCAAGAATTGTAATTTTATAATGGTATCAATAGCAGAAACTTTATGTTCCTTTTAGCTGCAAGTTTCTCCTAGATGAAGGATATAGACTAGATCCAAACAAGGGAAGAGGACTTCTGTGAATTGCAGACACCTGAATCCAAAACTACAGACTTCTGCTGCATTCCCCAACTGACCTGAAAATTCCCTTTTTATGTCTCAAGTTTCTCCAGCAGCTCCTTCTGCTACCCACACTTCATGGCTAGGAATGAGGCATTACATCATGTGAGTCAACAAGTCAAAGCAATGGTACGTCTCTCTTTTTAGGAAGAATTCCTACTCCTCAGTAATAAAAGATAACAGGTATAAAGCAAGTTATTGCCACCGCTGATGATGTTCTGTGCCTTCCTCAGCCTCAAGGGTTTCAGGACACAGTACGTATGTGTGCCCCTAAACACAAAGCTGGTTAGGAGACCCCAAGCCTGTGCCACCTGTCTCTCCTGTTTTTAACAGTACAGAGGTATCAGGACCTCTGGGAAGCAAGCGATGCCTGGAGAGGCTTCATTTGAGGTTAAGTTTCTTAGATTTAGATGTCCACATATAGATGTCCATATACCTCAGAGGCTTACATTTCCACTGCTGTCAATGGAGTTGGAGAGCAGTTGAGCTGGCCAGTCTCTGAGTGCCTACTTTAGAGTGACCTCCAGGTTTCCTCAACTGTTGGAAGCAGATCTGACTGCAGTGTGAGGTTTGGCACCTTGGGCACCAGAAGAAAAGATCACAGGAGCCTCATGGTTACAGCATTTGGCTGGGAAGGTGCAGTTCCCACTCCTCTGACTTTTCTGTTTTTCTAGCAAGCATTGTGAGAAAGAAGGCTCTCTGCACTTAGAGGGATGCTGCCAGATGAAAAAAAGCCAGGCTCCTTTTTTGTCTTCTTTCATGCCAGTTTTTTCCACTGTTATGTCTGATCACTTTCTAGGTGGTTATTAGCTGATATGACTAGGACCATTCTTACACAGCTCTTTTATTCTGCATTTCTTCCCTGAAATACATTTATAAGCCATCAAACGTCTCCTATCTGGTAAAAGCAAAATACTTTTCACTTTAAGTGAAAGTTGCAGACATTTGTGAACAGGTCATGGTTTCTAAATCAATTAATTTCAGTACTGGAACAGCCCCTGAGAAACCTCTGTCTCCTGCAGACAGAACTATAACTTCGTAGTGGTAACTCCATTGTGAAAACAGAGATTTCCAGAGTGAAACTGTTGAATTCAGTCTTTGTTTTAGACCACAAGGATCCTATTTCACACATTAAGTATCAAGTAGCTCAATTATTTATTACTTTATAGTTTAAACTGGAAAATTTCCCAGATTACTTATCTATTCACAAATACTTGAACAAATGAAGAAAACAAGGGAAGTTTATTAGAATAAGTAAATAACCAGTGAATGGAGAGTTCTTTCTTTTTTAAGTGTGGTCGATGTCCTAGATCACTCTGATTCCTTGGCTGGTACATATTATGTCTAACACACTCATGTCAGCCAGAAATATGGCAAGGATACTTCTCTGTTTGCTGCTGTGTAGCTCACTGCTGTACTCTTGTTAATTTGGACTGAGGAGGTGAAAAGAACAAAAAAACAGAGAGGCTTGGGAAAAAAAAATCAGCTAGCATTGTTACTTTGAACATTTGTTAGTTTTAGAGCAGTGAATAAAAATTCAGTCCATGTTATAGCTTAATCTAGTCAACCCTTGGAAAATGGAACACTTTTGCAGTCGTTATCTATTTTTGCATAAAGATAATTGTTTGTACATTCTTTTTGCTTTGCCAAGAGCGTTGATAAAAAGGAAAGGCTTCTCTGCAGAAACAGTAATACTAACTTGCATTAAGGAAATGGTCTTTAAAAACACCCATCTCTCATTTAAATTACAGAAAGGAAGAGGTAGTTTATCTGACATAAAAATATGTAAAATATAGCTCCCGCTGTGGGACTATCAGCTTATTTTGGTATGTTCAGGATTCATACAAAAAGCTACTTTAATTCATAATGTGTGTCTGCAAAAACCTGGCTGTGAGAGCCGTGCTGACTCATTGTACATAGCTTATGGCCAATCTGGGCAGACACATCTGCTTTCTGAGGGGCACAAATGTCAAGTTTCACAGAGACGGGGGTTGTTTCCAACCAGCACCAACTCTTATTATCAGTACGCTTTTTCTTTGCCTTTCAGCCACAAGGATTTTACTGTCTGGAGACCTACAGCTGCCTGTCTCAGGGCACTCTCCATGTAGCTGCTCCTCTATTCTAACTGCTTCTTCTGATTATAAAATAATGATGTTTCAGACTTCATCCAAAGACCCAAATGGAAGCTCATATTGAATCTAAATTTGCTATATCCTTAGAGACCAAAGACTTCCTTCTTTTACAGACAGATACTGCATATTAGGTGTCGTAAACAGATTAAATCTTTTGGCCTCTCTTCCAGAATGCTTTCAGCTGTTAGAAAACTTAGCTACAACAGTAAATACCTGCATATAGCACTTTGATGAGACTTTTTATATTAAAACACAAGAAATGAAGGCTAATAATTCAGGGAATAAGCAGCATAGTTTTAGGAATTATATTAATCAATAGTAATTAGGCTGATAGATTCACCATCATGAACTGATTAGCCTCTTTCAGTGACCATTTATGGCAGAAATACCAATGGCATCTAGTGAATAAGAGGGAAAGATTAGACAAAAAGTTACTCCTTTGGAGGACTTCAAAGAAATCCTTTATCCTCTGTTCACAGAGAATATTAGGGTCATGGCGATTACAAATAGTTCATCCACCTGCCTTTGAAGAGCTAAGTCCTTGGAGGATTTGATTCCCCAAGACATGTGAGGACATTTCTGTCTGGTTGAATGAATGCAGTGTTGACTGTTATTCAAGGATTATATCCCTTTCCCATAGAAGGGACACAATAGCTAGATGGTCGACAAGGATTTACAAAGTTATTAGTAACAGCACAAAGTTGCCCTAACCTACATATGGGCACACAATTCAGTTTTCATTCACATACTAACAGTATAAAGTATTACCAACACCTGAAACCCTGACCCAGCCTGTACACATTCCCCTTTCTGGTGTTTCTCTGGACTCCCTCTCACCCTTGTATTCTACCTCCCTGCCAGCCCCAACATTTCTGTATTTGAATTAAGTTTGCCTTCTTTCTAAATTATGCCATGATCTTTTGTCTTGTGGGTTAATCCAAATTCCCTTTTTCCCTTGATTCCAGACAGCACGGTGAAGAGAAAGACAAATTCCCTTACATCAGGTTTTGTTGCCTTGTTGTGTGACATAGTGCTTTGTTAGGACCAGCTCCTCAGGAGCCTAAGGACACTGAGTAAGGATACGATGAAGCTCATCTCGCTAAGCACTGCTGGCAGGGGTGCAGACAGGTCTGCCTGTCCTCCTCCTTGGCCTTTAGCTCCCACCACCCCTTTCCTCAGAAGCAGATATTTTTCTGACTCCACTGTGAGCTGGTTCACCAACAAATTGGAAAAGAACCTAATGAAAATACTGGATACTTTTCTGTAGTTCAGCAGTCTAAACAAGCTCATTATGAGGTTGCATAAGAGCTGATAAAAGGGAATCTGCTGCCAGGGACAGCCCAGGGGTGGCAGCACTTTGCCATCAGACAGGTTCAGCCAACTTTGGACTTGGAACACGATGCCCAAACAGTTTGGCATTACAATAATAAACCCTAACATATTAATAAAGTATGTGGTAACAGGGATTTTACAAGGGATTTGTTTTTTTTTAAAAACTATTTCATTAAACATTGCATTAAGCTATTTGCTGTGGTTTAACCCCAGCCACCAACTAAGCACCACACAGCTGCTCGCTCACTCCCTGACAGTGGGATGGGGGGAGAACTGAAAGAATAAAGTGAGAAAATTCATGAGTTGAGATAAAGACAGTTTAACAAAGAAAAAGCCATGCAGGCAAGCAAAACAAAACAAGGAATTTATCTACCCCTTCCCATCAGCAGGCAGGTGTTCAGCCATCTCCAGGAGAGCAGGGCTCCATCATGCCTAATGGTTACCTGGGAAGACAAACACCATCACACTGAATGTCCCCCCTCTTCCTTCTTCTTCACCCAACACTATATGCTGAGCATGACGTCATATGGTGTGGGATATCCCTTTAGTCAGTTGGGGTCAGCCGTCCCAGCCATGTCCCCTCCCAGCTTCTTGTGCACCCCCAGCCTGCTCGCTGGTGGGGTGGGGTGAGGGACAGAAAAGGTCTTGACTCTGTGTAAGCACTGCTCAGCAATAATGGAAACACCCCTGTGTTATCAACACTGTTTCCAGCACAAATCCAAAACATAGTCCCATACTATCTACTGTAAAGAAGATTAACTCTATCCCAGCTAAAACCAGCACACTATTTTACAATACTCAGATTTCATTTCATTTTTAAATATGGCATCTAGTTATATACGATGTTGTAAGATAACTTTTGCAGGAGTTTATATAAGTTGCTAGACTTTATCTCAGAACTCAGTGCCTCACTCAAATACTGAGGAGTCCCCTGGATCAGCTTCATAATGCTCATTTGTTAACCAAGAGCATGGAAAATACCATCCACTTTCAAATACAAATTATGTCTTCTCCCCATTGCAAAATATCAAATTCTCAAAATGGAGTAAACATGTCAAGCACAAAATTAAATTTTGATTTACATGTTTTTCAGGGAGCATCAGTCTTCATTAAAGAAAAGCAATATGGGTAAATCCTCCTTCCTTTTCTCATATAAGTAATTATATTATGGACTTGCTCTAACATACCTGGAAAGATTTACTGTGATTCCCAAAGACCCTGAATGAATCTCAAAATTATCATTTTTTATTTTCTTCAGAGAGGATCTCCTGCAAGATCTTTTGGATTGAGCAAGTAGTTGGAGCTTTCAGTCATAAAGTATGAGGGACATATATTTTTAATTGGTTCATCATGTGATGTTTACACCTAAACCAAAGCAACCTCAGCCCAACCTTAAGGAACAGACCAGAGAACACTACAGAGTATTTGGCAATCCGTAATGTTTGACTGTAAAAAATATTCATATTGCTTTCCAAGTTGTTTGGGTATGCAAAATGCAGTGACAAAAAGAGCAGCATTTCCCATTAAATTCCTGGTGTTACTGCTCCTAGGCTGGTCAGGAAGTGAAAGAGGCACCTTTACATTCATAAGCTTTCTAAACAGCAACTTGAGACTTTAGGTTTGTTCTCACTGCAGTTATGGATAATGATAATGAAATTACTCTTGATTTCCACCTATTCCAAAGACAGGTTTGCCTTAGCAATTTCAGAAAGTTTGCTTTTGTGACTAAGAGGCAAACAAATGCAATCAATTTTATTGTTGTTTACTCTTCTTGCTTCATACAGCCTATACTTTTTCTTTCTTCATGCATACAGAAGTCTAGAGAGCTGTTTGAAGACTGAAAATGTTTCCTGACAAGTCAGAGGCAGAGAAGGAAATAATAAACATATTATAAAATATAAATAAACTATAACATAAACTATAAAATGTCAGTATGATCATTTCATACCATCACGCCAGACTTCACTGCACTTCCAGACACTTTTACAGCTGTGCCCACTGACAGCATTTCAATATAGTTACAGATTGTTTATTGGACCTCCAGCTGTTCTGTCAGAGATTGAATAGGAAGAAAATTATAAAATTGTATCAATTTCTTTATATATTAAATATTAATTCTTCTTCACAGTTAGTATTCTTTTAAGATCTAATCTTACCAAGGGGGTATTTTATTTCCAAGGGAGCCACTGTGTGCAGAATGCAACTATTGAAATGCTTTTGTCCTGTAAATCCTACAGTGGATGTGCTTATGCATTTTGCTGCATACAGGTGACAGTGTATAAGGTAAGATTTGGTGGTAGTTCTTCCTAAAACACAATTCATGCACTTCTACATTTTGCTGAATTGTTATGCCCTTAAGGAGGCACTGGCAGCTACACAGGTTGTAGGCACGGATCTAAAGGTCACAAATGACAGCTGGATACTTACTACTTTCATCCTCAATGGCAGATTGTTGCTTAACTGCCATTTGTGCCTTTGAAAATGTTCCCCTTAAGTGTTTTGCTGAATCAGAGCCTATCTGTGGTCTAGCTCACTTCACACTGTACAGGGTGAAGTCTATAGCTAAAGGCTTTGCAGGATTAAGAAAAGAACTGTTTTCTGATACAGCAGCTCTTTTTCTTTGCTGTCTGTAACTTCAGTGAAGATTCCAAAATGTTACTCTGTTCCAAGAGATAACAGAGACTAAAAATTATATAGTATGGGAAAAACCTTGCAGGATAGTGTAGGAATACATGCGATCACACCACTTATGGGGAATCTCAGGAAAGACAAATAGTTTATCACAGTCAACGGAGACTTAGTGTTTTGATGGTCTTGTTTGGGAAAGAAAACAGAGGTCATATTAGTTAGTTGTCAGTGGCTGACCTTTGTCAATTACAAAAATCATGAGAACATCACTGCAATGAGCAACAGTTGAGATTGTGACATTCCTATAGCCCATGCTTGTTACTTCTATCTACTTTATTATCTCCCGTAAGCTGGTGGGTCAGGAAGCCTTGAGGACTCCTGACCACTTTCAAAGTTCAGATATTGAATAGATGTGAATAGAATATCTGAATAATACATTCACAGATAAAGATCTGGTAAAGTATTTATAATAGGGAAATATATTTGGTGAAGAAAGGACAAGAATGAAAGATGATTTCTGTAGCAATAAACAAAAATGTTTCCTGCTTTTGAAGACAGCCTTGTAGCTACACTTTCCCCAGTACTGAGTTCCTCTCCACTGATGCATATTAACATTGTTGCCATTAATCTTTTCCTGATCAAACGCTGACAATCTCATCTCCTCCTCTTTCTCCACGTTCTACTGTGAGGATCGTTTGGCATTTTAGACCCTTTGCAGATGTCAAAGCCATCAAATAGTCACAAATGCCTTGTCTCTGTTTCATATTATTTATCATGCATAAACATCATCCCATACTTAAGATTTTCTTAATCTGTACAGTGTGTTCATATAAGCAGGACAAAACTGCATCTTGCTGTTATGATTAGCAGATCCTGAGCTGAATTTGAGGTAGTTTTTCTTTCTTTCCCACCCAAAAATAATACTAATATTCATTGGGTTTTGTTGTATTCTGACATGCAGTTTTGATCTCCAGTTTTGGTTACTGAGCTCCAGTTTGGTGTATTTCTGCTTGCTGGGTCTAGCAAACTATTTACTTCTTGCAGTCGGTCTCACTATCATTCTTTCATTATTCATTCAAATCTACCTAATCTTACTAGGATACCAAAATACTTCCTGAATAAAACTACATAGTAAATGTTCAAAGCAGTAAAACATCAGCAATGTTTTCTTGTCCTCTTGTTATATTACTGGCAACCATAATAATTCAAAATATTATGCCATTAGTGGTCAGTTTTGTGGACATTCCTAGTAGAAATATAAACCTCCATCTATTACAATTTTTATTTTTAATACATAAGCACAAAGTGGTAAGCAGTATAAACACATTACCAAAAAAGGTATTCTTTTAAAAATAATTATTATAATGCTGAGTATGTCATATCAAATAGAAAAAGGGATGGAACCATCTTGAACTCATTAATAATAGTTGCTTCAAAACAGAAAGCTCAAGATCAGTTTTTTTCTATCATCATTTTTAAGAGCATTCTACAGCCCTGTTTATACATTGTTGGTTTGGAATCTGTGTTTTAAGGCAAGGATTCTAATCCTAAATCTCCTCTGCCTTATTCCAGGCCAAGTACTACTTAGAGCAGTGAACAATTAGTGGGCATAAAATGCAATTAGATCAGCATAACAACATTTTGGACCCCAGTTTTGCAAAAGATGGAGTGGTTTGTAGTTCAAAGGATTGCAGAAAATCATTCTTCTTTCCATATACCTCAAAAGCCTAAGGACAGTATTGGTAACCAAAACTAATTACAGTAACAAATATCTTCTAAAGGTAACATATTCTTTTTCTTCACTTCAATCAACATTACCAGCCTACCTAATAGTGTTCCTAGCGGGGATTTTTGGTATCTGTATGCTGTTGGTACTCTCTAGACCATACATTAGCAAAGGGCTCAAAAAAATTGCAAGATTTTAAGAAAGGGAGGATAGTTCAGCCTACCAAACGTGCACAGTTTGAAAACTTGTTAAAATTCTACTTGCAGGATTTATCACAGTGGCACTTAGGTTTGTTCACCCAGGAGGGAGTGTGTGGCATCTCCCCCACAGTTCTTCTAATGTTTCCCTGACCTCATCTGAAAGAGACCACTTCAAAGGGTGAGAGTCAATAAAATTGCTCCTCCTGAAGAGGACCCAGTCCTCCTGCAGAGCCTGCTAAGCAGTGCCACTTGAGATGCACTACTACACTGGATGGGTGGATTATCTTCAAGGAAACTGGCTGGAATCACCAAATTCCATGTAGATTCCAAAATAAAAAGTCCACAGGTAATAAAGTCAAACACAGAGATCCATATTAGATCCATATTTATTCAGATATTGCATTATCCTGAATGTGCCTATACCTTTTACATGGCCCTGCTCTTTCACTTTTAGGTGTCCAAGACGTTGCTGGCTATGACTTTGTACAGGTTTACTCCACTTTAGCTTGAACATCTCAGCCACTGCCACAGGCCAAGCCAGAGAAGAAATAGCAAGCTTTGTGGATTTGTCCTCATAAGGTTTATTTGGGAATGGCTATCAGCTTAAGTTCCTCAAGCAAGATAGCAGTCACATTGTGAATGTCAAACTCTGGGATCTCAAATTTCCAGTCAAAATGTCTGCATTCTACAGGTTTACACTGCAGAACTATGGACTACCTCTGGCAGATATATCTGTTAAACAAGAGAGGTAATGCAACTCTACATTGTTTTTCTGCTGCCCAGCATGATCTCGTCCAGTTTTCCAGGCAAAAAACCTATGGCAACAACTCGTCACATGTCCTCCTCATACCGAAGACCTGCTGTCATGGTTTTAGCTGGGATAGAGTTAATTTTCTTCACTGTGGCTGGTACAGTGCTGTGTTTTGGATTTAGTATGAGAATAATGTCGATAACACACAGATGTTTTAGTTGTTGCCAAGTAGTGCTTATACCAGTCAACTATTTTTCCAGCTTCCCATGCTCTGCCAGGTGCACAAGAAGCTGGGAGGGCAGGAGACACAGCCATAACAGCTGATCCAAACTGGCCAAAGGGTTATTCCATATCATATGACGTCTTGCCCAGTATATTAACTTGGGGGAGTGGGCCCGGGGAAGCAGCGATTGCAGCTCGGGGACTGGCAGTGTTAGTTGGTGGGTGGTGAGTGGTTGATTCACTTGGGTTTTTTTTTACTTGGTTTCATTTCTCTCTCTCATTATTTTCCTTTTCATTATATTATAATTATTGTTGTTGTTGTTGTTGTTGTTGTTATTACTATTACCATTACTATTACTATTTTATTTTAATTATTAAACTGTTCTTATCTCAACCCATGAGGTTTCTTGCTTTTGCTCTTCCGATTCTCTCCCCCATCCCACTGGGGAGGTGGGACTGAGCGAGCGACTGTGTGGTGCTTAGTTGCTGACTGGGGCTAAACCGAAACACCTGCCTTTCACCGGTACATCCATACCCACACAACAGAACCAGCTATTATCAGAGTCCAGGTACACCAGATGCTAATCCCAGTGAGTGAGCACCAAGGTAAACAAACCTATTTTGTAAATTTTTATGGGATTTACACACAGGGATAACACCAGTATTAAGTTCTTCAGCACCATTAAGACTGGGCATGCCTAAGGACACAACAATAAATGAAACTAAACTAGCAGGAAATTTCTAGGTAAAAAATTGAGGATCATTTCAGGCAAGCACCTTCTGGATAAAACACTACTGGATTAAGGTGTGAATTTCCTACATTTTGGATTTAGACATTCATCATCTGCCTGCTTTCTGTGTAGCAAAGTCAGTTGTGGAGCTACTTCTTTGTCCCTTTTGAAGCCTTAATACAGAAAAATATTCTTTTTACAACGAAGACAGTACCTGGAGAAGCAAAAGTTGCCCTCTCTAGACAGCAGTAGAGGAGGACAGAAAAGTCCATACCTCACCTTCCATTTTCTTCACAGTCTGAGCCTACAGCCTTATGGTGTGAACATCCTGTGTGGATTATAGTCTATGGGTTTGTCAAGCAGTGATCTGAATCTCAGATATCCTATTTCTAGAGCAAAGAGATAAACTACCATCAGGAGTACAGACAGACTCCTATGCTATAATTTCCTATTGTTTAACACTAATGTTGTTGAACATAATGCTTCAAAGCTTTTAATCTTGTTAGTATTACACAGTATCCTCACCTAGTCTGCAGAGGCATTAACTTTTTCAGGAAAAAGCCTGTACAATTTAGTCCTTATTTTGTACAAACCAGAGCATTTAGGTTGTAAAGGATGAATAGCCAACAGCTGAACAGCATTTTGCACATTTATGCCCATTCTTGTACTTCAAAGTGTTTGTGTCTTTTCAAATGCAAGAAAGCTGTGGAGAAGGTAATAGGAAACTATATCACTGTAGTTCCTCATTGTAGATGAATCAGGGACATAAACAGAAAGATCAGGTAATTGCCCAAAACGATTGTCTCATCAATGCCTCAAGTACGAAAGCTTTCATTTAAAGTGATGAAAATAACACAAAATTATGCACATAAGGAAGTAATGGCATGAGGAAGAGGAAAAAGTACTCTTTCGCAACCATAAATATAGAAGCATCTTGCAACAAAAATGCTATTTTATAGGTATGATATTATTCAATAACAAAAAATACCCAAACCACAACTACTTCTAAATGTCATTCAGCATATAACTGTACTGAAAACCACAGTACAAAAAGCCAAGAACATGATCCTGTCTGTGTCACTAACCTGAACCTAAGTGCCAGGAAGGGATTTGGCTTCAGGTGAAGATACTGTCATCAGGGAGTCTTTATGTGGGTATCTGTATATGAGCTAAAAGTTTAAGCCCCCCACTGGCAGATATCTAGTCAAAAGAATCACAGTGACTCCACAATAGACACCAGCATTCAATCAACTGAATTGCTGCCTCAGCTGTACTGACAAAGAACTAAAATTAGTTGCCTAATCATAACTATCTCATACTGTTTTGGGTGTGCTACAACATCCCACCTGGCTTCTGCTTACCCCTTGAAAGGTCACAAGTCTGTTTGTCTCATGAAGAAGGCCCAGGGTGCTTCAAATGGCACAAGGGGCCCATATTTAGTGAACTGCATTTTTTTCTTAGGTCTTTATTAATTAAAATAGGAATCATGTTTTATTTAGTTTAATGTTTGTGCTTCAGTTTGTTGAGGCAGATCTTCACTAATCATATGAAGAACTTTGGCCGTAAGTTAGGGCTTTCCTTAGGCACCAAACATTTAGGCATAAATACTTTCACAGTGAATAAAAGAACAAATGATAAAATCATAGAAATATGTCCAAGTACAGATCTTATAATGGTTTATTTTAATGCAATGGGCATTAAAATAAACATGCCCATTAAAATGCAATGGGCATTAAAATAAGTATAATTTATTTTATACTACTTCTTGCTAATACCAGTACATTAACATATAATAGATATAAAACCAATGGAGACATTCCTTGAAAAGCATGATACAAAATCCATACATCATACTGGAAGAACCAAAAATAATGAATCATTCAGCAGAACTACATTATGACTCCTCTGAAGGGTATGGACATTACATTCAGTGTACACATTCACTTCCTCTCCTTTGTTTTATTCATCACACCTTTTAGTCAGAGACAAATTACAAATGATATTGAATCAGTGCTGACATCTGGCCATTAAGGGGTCTGCATCAGTAATACAGGACAAATTCTGATCTGGGATAACTCCATGAATGTCTAGCAGAAATGATGTATTGAACTTAATTTTAGATTCCAGTGTTAGTGACAGGTGTATTCAGTTCAGAATCTGATTCCCCCTAACCTGAGGATGGAGCCAAGGCCTTTCCAGGACTCTGGCTCACTTTCATAGTAGTTTCCACTTGCACTACAAGCTGGGCAGATTCTGAAACCAGCTGGAAGAACAATGGCACTGTAAATTATTTTCCTTGTAGCTATGGCCTCAGGGACTGACCACACTGATAATTAAGATACTTCTTGAGTTGCCTTGAGCTACCCATGTGAGCTGCCCTTCCCTACTGTGTCATACCCTGAGATCTGCCCAGAGGCCAGTCACCTTGTGTTTCACAGAAACACAGAATCACAGGTTGGAAGGGATCTCAGGGATCATCTAGTCCAACCTTTCTAGGAAGAGCACAGTCTAGACAAGATGGCCCAGCACCCTGTCCAGACAGCTCTTGAAGATGTCCAACGTGGCCGAGTCAACCTGTTTCTTAGGTTTTAAGCTGGAACTTGTTAAGAGCCAGTCTACCGGTCTCCATCCTTTCTGAGCTATATGTAGGGGCCAGACTGGAAGGACGTGTGTTAGAGAAGGGCTAAAAGTCAGGAAAAAAGAACTGTGAGACAGCTTTCAGTTGGCATTTGCACAGCTTAATATGTTTTGAGCATTCTAAAAGTACCTGAAAGGTAAATAGAAACACAGTAATTCCTACATGCTTTGTCTGTTTCAGTAATTCCCCATAAAAGCACTTCTATTGTTGAGCTATTAGATACTGATAGGCATTTATTACATTTCTTTTTTACATTACTCAGACATCAAACATTATGTGTGGCTTTAAAAAAAACTTAAGCTTTTTTCAGAGTCTCTGTGCTTTCTAATGAATAGAAATATTGCAGTATAATCACATATCTGTTATCAGTGACAGTATTAACCTTGGCCAAGGAAACACCTTCAGAAAAATATTTTCATGTTTCTGATACCATTCTGCCATATTCTAATTAGACAAACAAGTGATATTTCGATCATGAAATCTCTGACAAAGACATAACAAAAATGACATGTTATGGAGATTACTCTTCTCCTCTGAAAACAGTCCATAACAAAATCCATCCCTTTTTCAAGAGCCTGTCAGACTCTTTGATAAGAAACATTCATACAGTGATTCTCCTCTTTATTACATTTCCAGTTTACCACCGAATAGTCTATCTTCTCCCCTTTCATAATTGTCTTAACAATGCTGTTACAACAGCTGTGATTGCATGTATGGCAAAATGACATTAGGGAAGTGATTTGTGTGTTTCTAGAATGTTTTAAGGAAATTAAACTGTTGGAAAGAAGAAAAATGAGCTATGAAAAGCTGGTGTGAAGGCCCTGAGAGCGATGGTAGGATTTAACTGCTCTGACCAATTGCATACTCAGTAAAAAATACTGAGTCATGTTTTTCTTTTTTGATATTTAGGCATTTCTGGATTGCAATTTTTAGTAACATATATACAGATACTTTTTTTTTTTAGACTAAATAATAGTCTTCTCCCTTGAAATATTTTTGCTAGGTCCGGCACCACAGTGAATTCTTCTTGATACCCTCTCTAATACTGATTTTTGTATTCATTCTAATGAGGAAAATTGTTTTGCCCTATTTCACATTTTCTGTCATTTCTCCATTACACAGTAGCAGTTACACAATAGCAGTTTTTCATAGCAATGTATTTTTCAAATGCAAATAGGTAGATTACAGATGAGAGGCAGAAAGGATGCCTTTTGTGAAATGCACAAACTTCTCACTGCCTTCTCTTTTCATCAAAGCTATTAGGCTTCCAATTAGCCCAAGAGTGACAATTTCTGTGCATCATACTCATTTTCTATTCTCTTGCATTTCTATTTTTTATTTTTATTTCACTTCAACTCATTTGATACTTGTACAGTCTTAGATTTTTTTCTCAAATTCAGTGCATATGCTACACTTTTTGATTTTTTTTACTTGAAGATTTTTCAATGCATGATAACTGTTTTACAAGCAAAAGAGTCAAAGGATATTGACATTAGCTTAGCTTACCATGCCTATGTATTTATCAGATATTCCACAACAGAGTTTTGCAGATTTCTCTCTGTATGTAAATTATGAATTCTCTACTTCAAAGGCACATGCGGCATTTCTTTTCTCATCTAAAAATGTATAACATCTCTGGGGCACCTCTATCAATTGTAGAGATAGAAAATAGAATCAGGATAGTACACTATGTTTTCAATTTCTTTTACTTCAGTGTAGCAGATAAAAATAAGGAGGAGCAAATGATTTATGGCCTCATAGTTGTAGCACTGCTTCCCTATGCTGCATATTGACTATATGCAAAGCCTAGTTGGGGGTAGGAATGGCAAGAATTTGTTCAAAAATGAAAAGAAATTGTGTTATTCACTCATGTCCATTTGTCTTGCTTCATATACATTCAAGTATTCTTAACCTGTATTGATCACCATATTATTCTGGTATATGTTAAGCCTGGAGAATACATAGGTGCCACTTTCCGTTCAGTCAGAAGTCTAGAACAGAATTAGATACCCTGCCTGACCAGCTTTTCTGCAGTAAAATGTCAAAATATGTATGTTGGTATTTCAGAAAGGGGGAGGTCCAAATAGCATGGTGTGCACTTATAATGGAGTATGATCATCTTTGAAATCATGTTAGTTCTCAGGTAAGATGTCATGGTTTAACCCTAGACAGTGACTAAACACCACTCAGCCGCTCACTCAACCACCCCCAGCAGGATGGGGGAAGAGAATTGGAAGGGTAAAAGTGAGAAAACTTGTGATTTGAGATAAACACAGTTTAATAATTAAAATAAAATAATAATAATAATAGAAATAAAATAATAATAATAATATTAGTAGTAGTAATAATTAAAAGGAAAATAAGAGAGACAAATAAAACCCAAGAGAGACAAGTGATGCAAATGAAGACAATGATTCAACACCAACCAACCTATGCCTGGCCCGTCCCCAAGCAGCAGCTCCCCACTGACATCCTCCCCAGCTTTTATTGCTGAGCATGACATCATAAGGTGTGGGATATCCCTTTAGTCAGCTGGGGTCAGCTGTCCCAGCCATGTCTCCTCCCAGCTTCTTGTGCACCCCCAGCCTCCTCGCTGGTGGGGTGGGGTGAGGGGCAGAAAAGCCCTTGACTCTGTGTAAGCGCTGATCAGCAAGAACAAAAACATCCCTGTATTATCAACACTGTTTCCAGCACAAATCCAAAACATAGTCCCATACTATCTACTGTGAAGAAAATTAACTCTATCCCAGCCAAATCCAGCACATGAGATTATTAGTCTGTGATTAGTTTGTACGATGATCTGTGGACAGGAACATCACTTTCTACAGGATTTGTATTGTGTCTTTTGCTGCACACAAAAAATTACGGAATTGGGGAATACTTACCTCCCTATTTTGTCATATATCTTTTATCCCAGGAGAGAGCAAGTAGTGCTGTTAGCTCTATTAATAACATCACAAATCTTGCTGATATGTGCATTTAAAAATTTCTTATGGTCTCCTGTGGTAATATTCTGAAGTCTTCAAAAAAGTTTTCAGTTCCCTTAAATTTTATTGTGATAAAGCTTAATTGACTGCAGTTGGCAACATTTTGTGTTTACTGGTGCCCAAGAGAATGGCAGACAGTAGATAAAGAAAATTAAATAGTGATAGAGATATAAACAAAATGTTTTAATGGGTACAAGAAGGAGTAGTTCAGGGTAAGGAAAGAAGAAAAGAGAGAAAGAGGAAGAATAAAATGCTAGATGTAGGATAGATGATTCAAGAGACAGCCTTAAGGGAGACAGGAAGAATTTGAGATGGTGCAGGGAAGGTCTGGACAGAGAAGAGTGTTAGGACAAATCTCCAAGCAGGTGTCTACGTTGCTGAAAATACAGTCAAATTTCCAGTGACCATTATCAATGCAATGTAATTGAAAGCAATGGTTCAAAACAAAACTAATAGGAACATCCTCAGTGACTATACTTTGCCAGCTAACATACGCCACAGTTGTATAACCAGAGGAACTGGGATGGAATAGATAGAATCAAGGCTAGATCTGAAAAATGTATTATCTAAACAGACAGGAAAAGAGCACCTTATCATTCCTTTATTACAAATCATGATCTGAAATACCATGAGATTAAATAGCTTGCCTATATTCATTTTAATTTATTTATTATGGCAAATATTTATTAAGCATTTTGATCAGCCCTACCAAAATCCCAGTGTTCTCTGTCTTTCCTGAGCTAAATCCACTAAATTCAAGGAAACAGGAGAAATGAGAAGCAAATGAGAAGACCAAAAAGAAATTGAAAATCAAGATAGAAAGCCTCTTAGGAAAGAGAAAGGATCATTAGGCAAGAACTCAGATATTGAATATACATACTCTTTAATATGAGAACGGGATCTTGCCACTTCCAGCCAGGCACACACTTGCACAGATCATAGCCTCTCCTGGCACAGTCTGGTGATAACTGTAGCCCGTGCTGGATGACACCACCAGTGCCAGAACTGCAGCTACTGCTTTTAGTGAGGAACCCTGAAAAACTGCTTCCAAAATTGCATGGTAGGAGCTTGAAAACAATAGGAATTGAAAAAGAGTTAAAAGAGCATTATGATACTTTTTGTTATCCTGCCTAGTAGAAATTCTGTATGGAGAAAAAGCGGAGAATAGCAAACTGGGCAAATCTCTCTAGCAAGCTTATAGATAGAAAGGCTGGAGTGTCTGCATGAATTCAGAAGTCGTCTTTAGTTGATTGCCAGGCATTTTCTTTTTGCCAGATTGTGGGTAGCAAAACCCAATTATATATTGCTGGGAGTATCTTCTATAAACAAAAGGGTCTGATTACCTTTCTAAGAAACTTCAAAACTCTTGAAAACTTATAACAGACTTTTCTATTTTAAATCAGAAAATATAGATTCTAAGAGTCATGGTCTAGCTTGAACAATATAATTCACAGTCTTTCTCCATTATCTGTTACATTTTCCATGTAGCCTTTTTTAGAAGGCTGAATAGCATTTTCTTACCAACTTTCATTGGTGACCCATGTAATTGCCTTTAATCTTTTATATTACATGAAAAACTATCTTCTGAGCTGTGTGATGACAGCAAGACAGCTTTGTTTCCAACCCTTTCAAACAACCTTTACTAGAAAGAAATCACTAACAGGTATTCTGTAGATTACTGATTTACTCAGCCAAAAAAAGAAATGAGAAACACGAACTTTAAACTGCCTCTTTTCCCATAAAACAGCTTTATTATCAGCTCTGAAATGGATGTGTCTGCACTCGTAATAAAGTTTGATAAAATACAGTCTTGTTGACCTGAACAAAGCTTTTGCTGTTTTTCCAGTTCATCATTCACAGTGGTATCTTTAGAGAGCCTAAGGTTTTTTACATTTTTAAATGAAAGCTCTTTCTACAGATAACCTATCAACACTCCAGCTATCTGCATGACTTGTCCATATAGTCACATTACTTGAACATATTCAAGCTATTTGCATGTTGACTTATTTGCTACGAAAGATGGGACCTTCCATCATTTGCTTTGCACAATCTCTTTTTTTCTTTGCAGGTAGGAAAACATCCATGAAGAAGAGCATTCCTAGAGACAGGCAACAGCATGAATTCAGTGCATCGGGATCCTTGGAACCAGTATCCTGGAACAACTTTGCCCATCAGGTTTTGAGGATTTACTAGGTACCAGGAGAGCTGTTATATTTAGTTGCTTATCTGCTTTTGTCCGCAGTGCAGAACTTGCAAAGATGTCTTTCATTCTGAGGCTTATCACATTAAATATCACCTGATCTGAAGATATTTGAGGATGTAGAGCCTCTTGCATAGAATAAATGTCTTATCTAAAAATAGCATCACATTTCTACATGGTCCTTCATTTTGTGTTGCTCTACTTTGTACATAAATTAAGGCACAAAGAAAAGCTAAAGTTCTGTCTTCATACTGATGGAGGGAAGAAAACTCAAAGCTTAAAAAGAAAATCCTCTGACATTCCTATTCAAAATCACCCCAGTATGTCCAAATATTGCATTGAATAGAAGGTGGCAGAAGATATCCTTCAAAGACTTCGATGGAAAACAGAAAAAATGAAAGCTGGAATGTCGTGCTGAAAAAACAGATATAACAGCATAGATTAAAGCTGTAGTATCTCATTGAATATTCACTTTCATTCTGTGGGTTTTAAATAAGGCCTTTAACCCAAGATTCCCCTGTGATTAAATATTCTTTAGTGTATATTCACTACATCTTTTAAATTACCATTTCCTAACATTTTAAGAAACTAATGGATTGCTAAAATAAAATTATTAGTCTAAAGCAGAATGATATTGAAACCAAGTACCACCATGTGTTACATTGAATACCACTGTGGGTTAGCACTGACAAAGCACTGGACAAAAACAGCCTGCTTGCCTGTGTTGTATGAGCATCTCAACAATGAGGAAGTGTGTCATGTAAATGTCTGTCCACTGCTGTCCCTTTCAATTCACAAAAGCTTTGTGTCACCCGTATCTGGAAATAATCTCCAACAACATATACTTTTTAACACCAAGCATTTGAGCTGGATCCTCATACAAAAGCAACACCTAATGCTGTACTAAGGAGTCATTATTGGCAAATTGTAGCTACCGTTCCAGTTCACAGAATCACAGGTTGGAAGGGATCTCAGGGATCATCTAGTCCAACCTTTCTAGGAAGAGCGCAGTCTAGACAAGATGGCCCAGCACCCTGTCCAGATGACTCTTAAAGGTGTCCAGCATGGCCAAGTCAATCACTTCCCTGGGGAGATTATTTCAATAATTGACTGTCCTCACTGTGAAAAATTTTCCTCAGGTGTCCAATCGGAATCTCCCCAAGAGCAACTTGTGTCTATTCCCCCTTGTCCTCTCCATGTGACTCCTTGTAAAATGGGAGTCTCCGTCTTTGTAGCTACCCCTTAAGTACTGATACATGGTGATGAGATCCCCTCTGAGCCTCCTTTTCTCAAGGCTGAACACACCCAGTTCTCCCAGCCTATCCTCATATGGCAGCTTCCCAGTCCTCTGATCATCTTGGTGGCCCTTCTCTGGACCCCTTCCAGCCTGTCCACATCTTTTTTGTATAGCGGGGACCAGAATTGTACACAGTACTCCAGGTGTGGCCTGAGTAGAGCAGGATGATGACTTCTTTATCTCTGCTGGCGATGCCCTTTTTGATGCAACCCAGCATCCTGTTGGCCTTGGCCACAGCAGCACACTGTTCGCTCATGTTGAGCTTTCTGTCCACCAGGACCCACAGGTCCCTTTCCACAGAGCTGCTCTCCAGCCAGGTGGATCCCAGTCTGTGCTGCACTCCTGGATTATGTTTTCCCAGGTGCATGACCTTACACTTGTCTCTGTTGAACTTCATAAAGTTCTTGTTGTCCCACTCTTCCAGCCTATCCAGATCTCCCTGCAGAGCAGCTCTCCCTTCCGGAGTGTCTACTTCCCCACTCAACTTGGTGTCATCAGCAAACTTCACCAGGCTACACTTGATGCCATTATCCAGATCAGTTATAAAGATATTGAATAACATTGGGCCCAGTATCGATCCCTGGGGGACTCCACTTGTGACAGGTTGCCAGTTTGAGAAAGAGCTATTTACCACCACCCTTTGGGTGCAGCCTGTCAGCCAGTTCCCCACCCACTGCACAGACCACTTGTCTAGGCCATAACGCATTAATTTCTCCAGGAGGAGACTGTAGGGGACTGTATCAAAGGTCTTGGAGAAGTCTAGGTAGACAATGCCCACTGCCCGCCCCATGTCAACCCAGCAAGTCACTTTGTCATAGAAGGCCACCAGGTTTGTCAAGGATGATCTGCCTTTAGTGAAGCCATGTTGGCTTTTCCCAATCACGTGCTTTAATTGACTTGTGATGGCCCCCAGAAGGATTCGTTCCATAACTTTCCCAGGGACTGAAATAAGGCTGATGGGCCTATAGTTACCTGGATCCTCTCTCGAGCCCTTCTTGTAGATAAGGGTAACGTTTGCCTTCCTCCAGTCCTCTGGGACATCCCCTGTTCTCCATGACTTCTCGAAGATTATGAAGAGTGGCCTTGCAATGATGTCAGCCAGCTCTCTCAACACCCTCGGGTGGATGGTGTCAGGGCCCATTGATTTGTGGGGGTCAAGCTCCTGTAGTAATTCATATACTAACTCTTCCTTCACCGATGGTGGGTCGATGTTTGGTTCAATCGGCAATTTTGTTCCCAAAGCCTGGGACCCTACAGTGCTGGTAAAGACAGATGTGAAGGAGGTGAATAAGGTGACAGAGGTGAAGAAAGTTCTCCTAAAGCATGCTTTGGTAAGGAGCCTTTTCCCTGAATACCTGCAATTTTCTCTGTTTTCATAGTGATCCTTATCTCCATTTTATTTACAGGTAGATTTATAACTTCAAGTTGTGCCCATTTAACAGTGGAAGAGGAGAACATGTAGCAAGGCCTTCATAGCAATGCAGAAACATAGGGTTAAGGTGAAGTACATTTCTTTAAGATATAGTACTGTTGCCTGGCCATCTCTAAAGAACACTGTTAAGGAAATGAGGACATATTTCCTTTCCAGTCTATTATTTTTTCTTTCCTTTGATAGAACCAGATCTATTGACAATGCTAATAAGAATTTTTTCATCCCACACAGAGGGTAGAGAGAACAGAATTAAATATATTTAGGAGCTTCATTCCTATCATTTCAATGGTTTGCTGTATTGAGGGCAGCCAGACTTTGAGAGAGACAAAGGGAAAGGAAGGAAGGGAAGGGAAAAGGGAAATTTCTGTGGTTTTGAGGAACTGTAGAAAAGACAATTACTTCCTCCAGATGCCCTTTATAAAGATGTTGTTTATAAAATCTGGGACAAAATAATATTGCAAAAACTTACATACAGAATAATCTTGCAGTTTCAGGGTATGTGGTCTTTCCAATTAAATGCCTTGGTGAATCAATAATTAATTAAAAATATGAAACTAACTACACATTCCTAAAAATTACAGTTATACTACAGATGTTCCCAGCCTGGGAGAAAGAAGGTAATGTAATGAATTGCCATAATCCTACCCACCTTCTCTTTCAATATCACAGTTTGCAGTAGTGGATAGGATTAAGGTGAAGTTTATTTTTTAATCATCTTTTTTAAAATATTTTTACCAAATTTGTGACATCTGTGTCCTTGGCCCATTCATAATAAAAACCATGAACATTTCTGTCTCCAGCATGTTTATTTCTCATTGATTTGTGGAACTAGAATGTACACTTCAAGGTATGTTTCTCCTAATGAAATTGCTAACATGGTGTTTGGAGAAGCAGGCTTGTTTGTTTGTTTGTTTTTTGTTTTTGCTGTTTTTTCCTTGGAATTCAGATCTAATTTCTTCCAGATGTCTGTTATACTAATGGAGAAAAGAAGAAGTTCAGTAAAAGAAAATAAAACCAATTTAAATTTTACCTGTCATTGCTTTAAAACAATTTCAACAACTGCTATGTTCTTTATGAAGGCTGTAAATTCTATTTTAGCACTTTTATAATCGCTTAAGCCACAGGCAAAGTGTGTGCAAAAACGTGATGAAATTATGCTGTGAAACAATCTGACAGGACTGCAAAGATACCATGGCCACTCCACTGCTACTTTTCTTTAATTTCTATCCCTTTTCCACCCCCCATCCTCTATGCCAACAGGTAAACTGCACAGAATAAAAGAGAATGTATGCTACCAATACTGGCTAAAATTTTCAGGAAGGAGTTACAAAATAAAAATTGATTTCCAAGGGAGGATATAAAGGTTACCTTTAATAAGCCTAAAAAGAACACGTAATTCAAATGTTATTTTCTTAATATGATGGAAAATGCATTTGTATATACAGTTCTACAGTAAAACATGGAAGACAAATTTTGTAGAGACAAACTGCTTTTGTAGTAACCATGATATACTGTGATTAAGCAGTTCTTGATTCTCTAAGATAGTGTCAAAACTGTATCACTGATTCGAATGGTGCTACTCATAATTGACAGAGGAGTGTATGAAAAGATAAGAATGACATCCAGCAATACCTAGTCTTAATGTTGCATTAATTGCATCAGTGTCTATGAGCCTTTACAACTCTAGAGACTTTTTTTTTTTTGTATTATTTTAATGTAAAATGCTTGAACAATTCCAGTAGGATGCCCATATACAGTGCTTTCACATTTTCTACAGGTTCCTAATTGTGGCCAAGACTTTACATCTACAACATCCATCAATCTAATTAGGAAGTAAAGAAATCACATCTGTAGTATGCAATGATATGTGTCTTTGTAGACGAAAAGCTTTTAAGAATTAGAATAATGATGAGACGAATGTCCTCACATTAAAGCTTAGGGGACCTCAGGGTAAGTGAAATACATTAAGTAGGTACTTATGGCAATTATGTTTAAAATAAACCTTTCATATAAATCAGCAGTGGTCTATCAGATCATTCTCTTGGATGAGCCTCTGTGATAACTAGAGTGATGTCTAGAGAGCCTATTGCAAATCATAATGCCAAGCACTACAGAGATACAATTAACCTACAGCGGTAAACAAGTTCTTATCAGTCCATAATTTGATGATGTAAGGTATCCACATTTCACAGAACAAATGTTTATTTACTATTTAGCATATTTGCTAGTTAGACTTGTTTAACTGCAAGCAATTTTCTGAACTCTGCAAGAAAGCAATAGGTAGGACTGTAAGACATCAACATGCACTTCAGCAGAATCATTAGCTAATGTCTTGCAAAACAAAATGAAAATATATGTAGATGCTAAACATGAGAAGATGAGTCTATAGTCAAAACACTAGAAATTACTACTTCCAAGTTTTGGGGTGTTTTGGATTTTCACTTCCAGAGCCTGATGATAATTTGCTGCATTTTGTAATGCAAGTTACCCTGCACAGGAGAGCAGATACAAAGGCATAAGCAAGGCCTCTCTGGATGTGTGTTAAAACTGCTTCTAATGAAACCACCTCTCAAAAACTCATCTAAAAAAGGGAGCTAAAGCTGGACAGCTGTGAACCAAGCATAACATATAATTAATGATACCAGCCTTCCTTGATGGACCAGCTAGGCCCTGATTAGCTTTTTGATCCATCTGTGGGTGAAACCTTTCATGAGATGAAACCATTTTAATGGAAAAACTAGTGTTGGGTATTAGTCATCCTGGTGAGAAAAGGAGAACAGACAGAATCTATATGAAGACTACCAAGTTTTCTATTTATGCCCTGAGGTAAGAAACTGGGTTTTGTACTGGAATGCTAAAAATCAGCACTTCTGAGACACCCAATGTCCCCCTGAAGCACAAGAATGTACTAATCTAAGAGTCACAATAGGGGAGCCATAGTTCTGTAACCCAAACAATGATATTTGAAAACTGGCCTTCCCTATCTGAATCTTCAACTTTGATTGAAACCTTTATGCTTTGTGTGATTTCTGTCATTCTGTAAAGTGAAGTATCATTTCATATGCAAAGATGCTTAGAAATGCATTTAAAAGTAACCTGAGAGAGACTGTTCTCCTGTGTTCAAATACCTGATGATAGGGTTGTTAATTTTCAGTGAGGAAAAAAAAAGCTTAGTGGATTTCTTTAAAATTAAACCCAATTTTTGCTTAGGATAGTAGCAGAAAGTTACCAAACAGTAATGACAGAGTCTTTTAATGAACATAGTCAGCCTTCTGCATAATTTCAGCCTAATTAAAAACTACAGCAAACTAAAATGCAGAGTTTATTATGTGACTTGATATTACAAACTTCATATTCTTGGAAAAAAATAAAATGTGCAGTGAAAGGGTAGTTCTTAATGTTATTTTGCTTTTGCAGAACTGGCCAAAAGCCAAATTTGAATGGATATGCTTTATATGTAAAACTTATCATGCAGTTCTAATTAAAATCTGCTGAAGCTTCCAGCCTCATTTAAAAGAGTTAATCTTCTGAATATCCTCCATTTTCTTTTGGTTACATTATATTTAAGGAGAAGCTATCATACTTCCTTAAATTAAATAAGATGGACTAAGTTTTAAAACATCAGGAAACAAAACACAAAATTTGGTTTGTTATGGACAAAAATGTGTGCATTTTTGACAGGATTTTTTAGTGACAGAAGCTTTGCCTTCTGTAAATATTCAACATCAGAATGTGGAAAAATAAAAAGTTTTTTTAAAAAATCAATATTAAATTATTTCTTCTCATTCATAGGATATATGTATTTTTACATATGAGTGTATTTCACTGGGATGGATACTGAAGGTAACTAATACGACAACACATATAAAGTACCTAAGTCTGTTTCTGTCTTTTACTTTTTTAGTTTAAATGCTGGTAAGTGTATGCCACTGCTAAAGTGGTTAACTGTGGGTAGCCTTTACAATAAATACACTGATTTCCTCAGTCTAATTGGTGAACAATAGCTGGCAAGATAGCAGATATTTAGAGAGTTTTAGGCCATTTTTATTAAGTATCCTATTTTACATATAGATAACATATACATCTTTTATTACATATTATTTATATTAAAACAACGTATGGTTAATAATAATACAGTAAAATAGGTAATGAATGAACAAACAAAATAATAGTATGAATATTATAACAATGAAGATAGATAGGGGTATAGATATAGATTATATAGATATAGATATAGATGATATAGATATAGATAGTATGGAAATAGTATTTTTCAAGGAGCTATATGGAAATAATAAGTGACCTGGTCAGACAAAATAGACTGAATTACCATCAGCAGTGTTGATAATGCCCAGCTCTACTCCTCCTTTGCCTCTGAAGGCCACTGTTCAGCCCATGGTGTTGACTTACTGGCAAATGGCACCCAGCTCAGAGTCCCAGCCACACAACGGGGGCAAGAGAACGCTTCTGAAGAGTTCATAGTAAGGTTAACTCCCTTTGGTAATCTAGTGCATAGTTTATGGATATTTTAGGATTTACGATGTAAAAAGAAACCCCCAAAACTGCTTTCTTTCACCTGTGGTTGACTAGGACATCCTGATGCATCCTGACCTCAAGTGGTCAGGGTGGGCTGGTGTTATGTATTTAAGCTGGAAACTCTCAGGCTATACTAATGCAAAAACCTGTATGTGGTGACGAAAGCACTTACAGACTCTGAAGTACCGCTGCATGCTATAGTGCATCTTCTCAGCAGCATTGCAACCAGGTATACAAAACACAGGATACAAAATATTCACTATATTGGGCTTCTAGGGGACTGCAAAAGAAGTGTAAGAGATCAGGCTTAATCTACAAGGCATTTCATGTTCTGAAAAAGCTGTTGCACTGATTGCAAGATGTCTAAAGAATGAGCTAAAGCAGTCATGGCATTGGCAGTGTCAAAAGAGGTTATACCAGCCTGAGTCTTAGTGGAACTCCTCCTTGAAGTTGATCTTGTTTAAATGTGTATTAATGATGCAATTAGGTTTTAATGGTGGTTAAGTAGGAGTGGGCTGTGAAGTTTGCTGATGATATAAGACTGAGAGAGCTCACTAATAAAAGAAAATTTCAGGATACCATGCAGAAAGGACTGAGTGATCTTGCAGAATGGAGAAATAGGAAAGGGAATAAATGTGAGAGCTGATAATAAGTACTTCTGCTATATGTTAAGAATAGGAAATGACTGAAGAGTCATGACTGTTGAAGTATTAATATAGTATAACACTAAAATATGCAAATATGACCTTTGAATGCATCAGGAAGGTCTATCCAGCAGATACGAAGTAAATGTTTGACCCCTTCCCCTCCCTCTCCTCCTACTACTTTAGTCTAGTCTTCCATATTTTAAAAAGATGGATTCAAACTGAAACTAGTTCAAAGAGAGCTATATGAAAAGCCTATCATTTAAAGGGAGAAGAGAGGTAACGTTTTTTTAGTATAGCAAAACAAAGGCTGCAAGGGAATATGCCTAATATCTATAAGTAAATCCTAATGTTAAATAGTAAAGTGGTAAAGAAGTCCTTTAAAGGATAATGTTGTCACAGAAATATATGTGCATATATTTATGTATATGACAATTTATTATGCACACAGGTAGGCTGGAAGTCAGAAGACTGTGCCTTAAAGTAGAAGGTTCCTGAACAGTTTTCATAAGCAAGGAGTTGAAAGAGAAACCTAATTACTTTTAAAGTTTATAAAGAAGATTACTACTTTTGGCCACTTGTCATACAAAGAGATTGGACTCAGTGACCTGGGAAGTGCCTTCTTACCCCACTGTGTTTGTACAATATCTAAACTACAGCCTTAAATATTAGGGGTAAAGTTGCAATGATTAGCTATATTCTTCTAGCATAAAGGCACTGTGGGATCAGAGTAAAGATCAGCTTTCTCAGAGTAAGGAGTTCATTGGCATCAATAGTCAACTGTATAATGAATTTCCCCAAGATCTACAACCTGAATCAATTATCCTAAATTCTTAGCCATTGGGTATTTTGGATAGGATTGCCTCATCTCCTGCAAAAAAAAAATTCTCAGAGGCTTCAGTGTCTACACAGCTATACAATATAGCCACCACCCTCCAGAAAGTCTTAGTTCTGCACTGTGAAGGCAAAAGTCAGAACACGGCTCTGGGGTATAGTTTTTCACCTTAGCACAGACAACAGAAATAGAATTTCTGCAATGCTATTTATTTGCAACAGAAGCAGCTTTTATTTGCTCAATAACTTTGGATCAAACTGGCTCTGTTTACAATTAAACATGTTGCCTTTTTCCCTCTGGCTAATGATTTTTCATCTTTGCCATTAAAAATGAAACTCAGATGTTTATTTCTAGCTTGGCTGCTATTGATAGGACTCTATTTTAGTGAAAACCCTTCTTCATTTACATCTAGAGTCCCAATGGAATTTTGCCTTTTAATACAAATAGGGAGGGTTATGTTTCAAAGATCTCCATCCTTTTACTTCAGGCTAAGTCAACTGGGGGTGTGGGTGTTTGGAGGCTTTGGCAAATCAAGTCCTTACACAGCAGCTCTGTTAATGACAGTGATTCAGAAGGGAACCTGCACCACACTCCCACATCTGCATCAGCTCCCCGCTTCTATCAGCAGGATGTAGAACACATTTATTTTTTGTCACTGAATTCAAATGTGACTGAACATAGAGCAGATCTGCTGAATAGGAGGTGCATTTTTGCATAATACCTTTTCAGAACTGAATAAAGGTCAAAATCTGTTTGACTTACATTGCACGAAATTAATTCAAAGGAGATCATTTAGGACAGAATTCAGCCCCAAGCTGCTGTAAGACTAAAATTACAGATTCAGAAACAAAAGAACACACTACAGTGTCCTTCACATAGATCTTATAAAACTGTTCCAAACTGA
Organism: Phalacrocorax carbo; assembly: GCF_963921805.1. Lineage (NCBI taxonomy): Eukaryota > Metazoa > Chordata > Aves > Suliformes > Phalacrocoracidae > Phalacrocorax > Phalacrocorax carbo. Next base: position 85,566,829 of record NC_087515.1, on the reverse strand, counting down.
ACCCAAATGTAATTAATGAGAGATATTTAATAGTTATAACAGAGGAATCACAAAATCTTAATGCTATCATAACAGGGCTAAAATAAATTAACTTGAAATAAGATTGAAAGCTACATATACAGCTGGGTACCTTTCATGGACTAGTCCCAGTTATAGACAGTTTCACAAATGCAGTCAATGACGCATTGTGTAGAAATCATACTGAAGAGGTACGATGGTCAACAAATACCTAGCATAAACCTCAGGGTTTCCTCACTTGAACTGATTGGTTTCAGCCTGAATGGACCATTCCAAAATATGCTGATTACTGAGATGTAAAGGACTGGTATGGTCCTCATTTCCTGAGAGCTCTCTCCGCTCCCAGCACACACATACATTAACACTCACATTGCAGTGGCTTGAATTCAGTCTATGAATGATCTATAACAGAAGGAGCAATCAAATTCCTCTAAAACCATTAAAGTCACATTTTCATTGTTAATTTGCAGCACAATACCCCTATGACCAATAATTCTGACTGCCACAAACACATAACAATAATACAGTGAGATTGGTTCAAAATTAATTTATACTGGGCTACTTCAATTAGTCAGTGCAATGTGAGCTAACAGATGTTCCATACTGTAATGCAGTATCACAGAACAAGAGTATGACACAGCTACATTGATTTTATCTTCACTACCTTTTCCATGTAGCACCAGACTATGTGCAGTATATAAGACCAAATCCAACTATATGTCTTTAGAGTTAACAAACGGACATGGCAGAAAGTATTAGTACACTCTCTTGCCCTTAGGAGACCACCATGTTGAAGAAAATCCATTATTATGAAGTTTTGGATGGTTTCCCAGATACACTGCAAAAATTGATAAACAGTTAAGAATTTTTCAGCCAAAAGAGGACAGGTGTCAGAGGAAAGAGGAGACCTGTTATGGCACTTATACCATATTTTACAGCAGTGCATCATCACAGCAGTGGCTTAACCCAAAAACACAGCATTATTCAACTTCTGCCTCTGTATATAAATTCATCGATTCCAAGGCCAGGACTCTGCAAACACAGAGTCTGACCTCCTTTTGAACACAGCCATAGGATGCCCTGAACGCATTCCAACCTGTTAGGTAATCCCAGCTGTAGAGACCCCAATTTTTTTCCTGCTTGGAAAACATCCGTAGCTTTCTTGTGATCTGAGTTTATCTTGTTTTAACATCTTTCCCTCAGACCTTGCCAATAATTTTGACTTAGTTTCAAAATTTTGCTTTCCAGGTAAGTGCCTTTAATCTTGATAAACAATTAATTACTTGACAAATTTAACTAGATTAAATTAGATTAAGCTGTTAGAGTTATGAACTGTGTGGGTTTATTTCCCAATAGGATAATCCCAAGGATTATCATGCAGCCTTTCTAAACTCTTCACATGTCCGTAGCCCCAGATCAGAGCACGGTGCTCTAAAGCAGTAATATTCAAAGGTGACATAACTTCCGAATCTCTATACGAAAACTCCAAGCAATAACATTGCAGTTCATACTCACCTGAGCTTTATAGTCAAGGCTTCTCAGAATAGAAGAGTTTCATTCCTTTACTGGAAAAACATCCTTTCATGCTAGGCCTATGGCCTATTCCTGGCCATATGTAAATTCAGCTGTTTGTTTGCACCTACCTTGCCAGACAGTCTTGATCACCTTGCGTCAAAGACTTCCCTTTTTATTATTCACTACACTCACAACACTTTTCATCTGCAACTTTATCAGTATCATTGTGCATTTTCTTCCAAGCATTGAAAAAGAATATTAAATATAATAGAATCAAATACTGATCTCCATGGACCTCATAGACAAACATCTGAAGAATGATGATTCTTCGTTTACAGTAATATTTTAAGACCTTTCTGTTGCCCAGGTTTTAATCAATTCAGTATGTGCCATGTTGATTTTATTTCTTAATCAACACATCATGTGTTACCAAATGAAATGCCTTATAGAAGACTAAGTGCATTCCATCAATTTTATTACATCTATAAACAAAACAGGATTTTTGTATCATCTGTTTCATTATTCTGCCTGAGATCGTTATCAGGCTGACAAATCTATAATTACACTTTTTTTGTTGTTTATATTGGTACAGAATTGGATCTCCTGTTTACTTCTGGGACTACTAAAATGCTTTGAGTATTGAAACTCAGTGCTGAAAATCAAGCCTAACAATTCAAGGAGATCATCAGCCAGCTCTGTTAAAAATCTTGGATGCAAATTATCTGGACTTCCTTATTTTTAAATGATTGCTTTTATTAGTTTTTTTAAACATACATATACCTTATTAAACTGCAAGTATTTTATCCTTTGTCTGGTTTATCCTGGTGGTGGGATAGAATTAATTTTCTTCACAGTAGCTAGTGTGGGACTATGGTTTGGATTTGTGCTGGGAACAGCATTGATTCACAGGGATATTTTAGTTGTTGCTAAGTAGTGCTCACACTGGTTGAGGACTTTATCAGCATCCCATGCTCTGCTGGGTGTACAAGAAGATGGGAGGGGGCACAGCTGGGACAGCTGACCCCAACTGACCAAAGGGCTATCACAGAATCACAGGTTGGAAGGGACCTCAGGGATCATCTAGTCCAGCCTTTCTAGGAAGAGCACAGGCTAGACAAGACAGCCCAGCACCCTGTCCAGACGACTCTTGGAAGTGTCCAATGTGGCTGAGTCAACCACTTCTCTGGGAAGATTATTCCATACCGCATGATGTCATGCTCAGTATATAGAGCTAGGGGAAGAAGAAGGAAAGGGGTGACATTCAGAGTGATGGCGTTTGTCTTTCCAAGTAACTGTTAGGCATGACGGAGCCCTGCTTTCCTGGAGATGGCTGAATACCTGCGGGCTGATGGGAAGCAGTGAATAAATTCCTTGCTTTGCTTGTGTGTGTGGCTTTTGCTTTGTTTAGTAAACTGCCTTTATCTCAAACCACGAGTTTTCTCACTTTTACTCTTCCAATTATCTCCCTGATCCCACCATTGGGTAGTGAGCGAGCAGCTGTGAGGTACTTAGCTGCTGACTGGGGCTAAACCACAACATCCTTATACTCCACTAGATTCAAATAACTGCAGAGTGGAAAGTGATTTACCTCTCTTTCAGCAGAACTGTAGAAAACTCGCCTCCCCTTCCTTGCCAGCACTCCCAGGTCCTCACAACTCCATTAGTGCTCCAGAGAAGAAATGATAGGGAGAGAGAAGTGCAACTGAGTTACACACAAACCCTTCTTTTTCCTCTTTAGTCTTGCTCATAAAGTGAAAAGGACAGCACGGTGGCTGCCATCAGGGCTGGGATGTAATGCAGCTGCCTATGGGAGAAAGACAGTCATATTACACCTATCTCTCCTTTTTTCCTTCATTGGCCTGCTATGCCTCTGTTACAGAACACAAACAAATAATCCCTGCAAGTATGTACATAATCTTTACTGATGCATCAGTAAGGGTAAATGCAGCTCGAGCAATGCAGACATTAACAATTATCATTAGCAATATAATGAATGTAACAGCACAAGACAACAATAGAAAAGTGAACACTAGGCTTCTACAAAAGCTTATTAGAAAACAAAGATTCCCCAAATTTTAAACAAACCTCTATTAGTTATGTTTTAGAACAACATTTAAAAGAAAACTAAAGGCATATTTCAGATTTCCAGCTTGGAATCCTAATAATAACAACAATAATAATATAACTAAGCACATAATTATCACGAAAGTAGAGAGAATTATGTTTTAAATCTGATATACCAATGTGTTACAAAATACCCTTCAAAAAGTCCTTTATTAGAAATGTGTATTTTTAATATATATGAGTTACATAACACCTGCATACATACAAATTCATCGATTTTTGTGATGTCATAGATAAAACTTCTTTAATCTAAAGAAGCAAATAGATGAAAATCTTGAAAGTGCAGAAAGAGCAAAATGATTTCTTTACCTCAAATTAGAAAGTTAGTTGATACTGGCAGTTACCTTTGAAATTACTATTCTTGGCAACTTGGTTTTTGTGCTTGTTTTCTTTAAACAGTGACTGGAGATAAAAACATTATATCATCATGTGGAGTTTGGTTGCAATTCTCTACTGTTAAATTTTATAAGATTTATATATTTGTTGTAACTCATTCAGAGCTCTTTAAAACTTGTATCTTTCAAATATATACTGTTTTTCCTGGGTTTTGTTTTGGAGCTTTTTTCCCTCCCAAGGTGTTTTCACTATGTAATTCTGAACAGAAATAGCTTGTTAATATTTAAGTAAGAAAAAAATCTGCCCTTATTATTATTTTTGCCATTTTGAAAAAAAAACCACAAAACCAACCCAAAAAACTAACAGAATAACACTACTTTTGGAGACAAAAATTAGTTGGGTTAAAATGCCAAATTAGCTGGAAATATCTTCAGTGAATTACAGTCTACCTCTCTTCTCTGAAGTAATGGGTTTTGGCTGGATAGGGTTATTTGTATTTGAAAATTTCATAGCAGGTATTGCCTTTTAAAAACATTACTTAGAGTTGTATAGCAAAGGAAAATTTGCAGCAACAGGAATACATTCAAACTGATTTTTCTGAGGGTCACTATTTTAAGGAGATAAAATGACTAGTGCCATGACTCTCCTTCATTAACTGCTGCCCTGGCATATCTGATGGACAAGTTCAATGGGCGAGCAGACAATCACAAGTTTTTCTTAATTCTTGCACAAATATCCACAAATCCCCTGCTGGCTAGTCACATTATTTTGAAATGGAAAGGTAGAAATCTGAATAGTTGTTACTGAAAGTGTTTTTGAAGGAAGTTTTCAGAGAAGTAAGAGGAAGAAATATCCCTCTGCCCACCTCAGGACTGAAATCTAGAACAACGAACTTCAAAGAGCATAATGGAAGTAAGAGTTTCTGCTTATGTGTTCTTTCATTCTCCTCTCTGTCCCCAAAACCCTTTTTACAAGTCTACAAGTACACCCAGCAATTCACCCAGCCACCTCATTCACCATCTGACACCATCACTCCAGCATTTCATCCTTGCAATTCAACTTTTCACTCTTTCATCTTACATTTTATTCTGCCTCATCTATTAGAAACCCTACACTGCTAGAGCACCTGTTTCAGAATGGAAAAAAAAACCTTCATGTCTATCCCATCACAAATCACAGTCATTCTGCTAAAAATCTTAATTTCTTCTGGCTAAGAGAGAGAGGATTAGAGCAAAAGCGCCTTATCTTTACAGCCCTATTCCTCTCCGCATCCTTGAAATTATGTTTACCTCCTACTCAATCCTTAAAACTACACCTCTGCATTTTGTCTGGGAGCATGGGCAGGTGCAATTGTAATGGAGTTTTACTACCATGGTATATTTTTCATTACCCTTTCACCTTTGAGGACAGGTCTTTTTTACACTTCAAAAACAGCTTAGGAGATATGGGTCATAGACTCATAGGTATAGCAAAAGGAGTGAAAGGAAGAATGGAGTTAAGAGTCTATTATATATCAAAAGCAAGAGATTTCACAGTCCCATTAATTTAACTTTTAATACAGTGATGGGAAGGTCATATGAGACAGTACTCCCTTCATAAAATCATTTTCAAAGGACAAGACAGCATATGACTGAAATCCTTGAATAGAGCACTCTGTAGTATTAAATCATGCCACAGACCAGACCCTTAAGAGCTGGGGATGGTTGCCCCCAGCCTGAGGGTGGCTGCTGGCACCTTTGCCAGGCCCTTAAGCTCCAGGAGCCCTTTTCTCACCTCTCCTCCAGATGAGTTCCTCAAGCAACAAGACTGTTCTGGGGCAAGGAGAGTGACTTTGGCGTCTTTGGAGAAGTTTCAATGTTGTCTGAGTTAAATAATCATCGCCCAAAGGATTTGGGCACGTGCTGGGGGGGGGCGGCAGGAGTGTTTCAGGCTGAATTTCTTGAATACATTATTTTTTATGTATAAATATCCAGTGGAAGAGGTTAATCTCTTTGTAACATGGTATTAAACCTGAAGCACATTCAGCAAGAGGGTTGATGAGCACCAGCTCCAGCCAGGTTACCCTCTACTAAGTAGAGTTTTCTTCTGAGAACACTGTAAGAAGACAAAGGAATTAAAATTCAGGCATGACACAGGCTCAAGTAGCTGACTTGCTGGACAGAAGGGAGCTTGCACATCTATCCCCTCTGCTGCTCATGTTTGTCATATTATTTAAATTGGGTAATAACCGTGCTGTACAAATGTTGCCAAATCAGGCTCCTTACCTGGCAAACATGGAGGGAGAGCACTTCTGCAGGTAGTGTTGATCTTGTCAATGGGAGACAGTTAAGTCCAGTGCTGTCAAAATGAAGTACTTTTTGCATGGCCAGAAGCCCAGTTTAGGCATCAGGGTACTTTACGTAAAATATCTGGGCAGATTTTATGTCTATTCTCTACAGGCAGCAGTTTGTGTGGGGCACTTGAGAATCACAATCTTCAGGTCTGTTATTTTCAATTATGAATTGCTTAGGTTTGGACATCTAATACTTCCACGTCTCTCACCTCAAACAAGCTGTCAGTGCTTTACAGTTCCAGTCGCCACAATGTGTTGATGTTGCCAACAGCCTTTCCCAATCCTTCATGGTTCTATTAAATCCCTGCAAAGATTTGAGGTCCAGAATGTTAATTTGATATGAAAAATCGTCTTTATTTCTCTGAGAGTGGGAGATTACACCGCAAACAACCAGCAGTGAAGATGAAAAAGGAAGCAGTGTCTGCTGAAAAACAAGTAGTAGAGCTGCAATGCTGTGCCTTGCCAAGCTTCATTCCTAACGCCAGAGGGGGCCGTGCAAAGGTACAAATTCTGACAACGCACAGATTGAGAAGCCCCAGACTTCACTGGCCAAACTGGCCTCAGCAGCTAATACTGCTGTCTACGTGGATTCAGAACAAAAGAAAAGATTTTTTGCAAGTATTGCTGTGAGGTGAGCATCCATCCCTCCTTTTTTGAGGAGTGAAAACATACCTTCACAGTTTGTGCTTAAAAGTTTTCTTCTTTTCTATCCTCTCACTGAGAATGTAATATAACTTTTTAACATAGCATCCTTTTCTAAAAATAAGCTTGAGTATAATTCCTTGAGTAGTGTTGGTAGTCTGTAACTTATTTCTATTTCATATCCTTATATTTTGAGCAATCTAAATTGCCATTTTTATAGGCAGCCATAAGTTTTTCCTTTTACTTCCTCAGCTATTCACAATTTTACTCTATGGAGATCTTTATATGTTTAATATAATTACTTTACTTATCAACAACATTTGAGCTCTTCTGCAGTAAATGGGGTTTCAGTTTTGGTTTTTTGTTTGTTTCTTTGGGTTTTTTCCATTTTTTTATATTTTCGCCATAGTTTTAAAGGCGTACAGCAATATATAAACCTTCCTGATCAGTATTGCAGAGAAATGTCTTGAATTACAAATTTCTTAAAATAAAATAAAACCCACTTGCCTTAGTACAACATTGTCTTAAGTTTTGCTTTAATTCTTACAGAAAAACAAAAGATCCACTGCGTGCTCATAGACAGTCTGTAATTATTTCTGTGTTTCTCACTGGCATAAATGTTGCCACTGGGTATCTCTGCCAGCTGATGACAAGACTCAATCCTTCACAGGCATCTAAGAACTGACTGTAAAAAATGTAGAGCCTCCCACTGTATGCAAAGCATGTACAACATACACTATTTGAGCCAGTAGTTGGGCACCAGCCTTCAAATTCAAGAGAACTTTAAGATCTGATAATTTGTTGTGGCTTTTAAATTAAAACTCTCTTTTTTTTTTTTATTTTTTAATTTTTCTTATTGACCTGAGCACTCTGTCATTATTTACAGCAGTGGCCTGCTGGATAGAAGACTTGCCATTTTCAGCTTCACTTGTGATTACTATGCTGCAATAGCTTTCCTAATGCGTTTACCTTTTGTTTCCTTATCTGATGTTTACCTACATCACCCTTCATTTGCTGCTCAGGAGTCCAATTAATTTTAAAAAGTCCAGTTTTGTCTTCATTCATCTGTTTCTTATCATTTCTGTGTAATAAATTTAGGTCTGTATGAAATACCACGTCCTTGATTTTAAACAAGTTAAGCATGCAGTTATAATTACTGATGTGCACGCTGGGTTTCTGAATGTGAAAACGATCATCATCCATTTGCATGTGCAATTATCCATTCTGCATATACCATCTGCAGGTGAAGGTTTCACAGGCCACAGTGGTAATTTCACATGCAAATTAGACATGTGACTACACTTGCATGTTTCACATGCAATTACTCTCCTAAGACACCTAAAAATCAAGACCTAAAATAACTATTTATAACAAAGGTGACAATCCAATCCATTAGTCTGAGGAAATTCTAATAATGATGCAACATTGTGGAATATTATGTGGCATATTATTATTACATTTATCAGTTATGTTATAGCTGCTGCTGTGCAAGTGAATAATGCAAAACATCTTTAGCAAATCTGTGGATGGGTTCACACGTATGGAGAAAGAGTAGCTTATAAATGGAAGGCTTTGATGCAAAGTTTAACTTTGTAAAAGCAGTTGAGGTTATGTCATGTGAAAGATGCAAGATGAGAGCATAGGTTCAGTTTTAGGGGAGGAAGCTTTAACCTGTTACTGAGCTGTGGAGGAGCTAAAGATGTCTTTAACCCACTACTGGGCTTGGGCTAGGCTTAAAAATGTGGCTGTTGGATCACTGACTCTTCACAGTCCAAGATGTCTGTATGGCGAGTTTAAGTCTCATGCAAAGATCAATGTCATGGATGCTAAAAACCAGAAGTGAGTGAGGTGAAATAATGGTGTTGATCCTCACTCAGAGGAATTACTTGAATTTCTGGTCAGAAAAGAATGTCTTCATCAGGACTGGCAAAAGCAGCAAGTGTGAAGAGAAAGGATTAACCGAGATGCCTTTGTGCTTTGCTGAAGGAATAGTAGTTTCTCCCAGGTGAACCCAGCAGAGAACTTAGGTTTTTTTTCATTAAAATCCAAGGCTAATTTGATTAAGATTTGGAATTTGGGATATATTTGGTTCCATTCATTTGAAATGACCTGATCAAATTGTTATTCCATTTGTGAGCGTGAGAATTCCTTCCTTACAGATAAGTCACTTGTAAAGCATTTCATATTGAGCATTTGTATTTCAGACAAATTATAATGTGCATTTCAGCATCCTCTTTTCCACAATAATAGTAACTGACTTTCCAGAACTTTGTGAATCTTCTTTTGTTAGAGAACAGTATGGCATATGTTTTTGCTGACACCAAATTTATCCTTGTTAGAGTGTTTTAATTTTTGTGTGGCAAAAGGACACCCCTTTGGCTCATTTTTGGAATATTGAGAAGCATATTGTGAAGATGGAAATTTTCATTCACTATCACTTTCATTATATGACTATAAAGATTTCTTATGTTTTATGTAAGGTGCAAAGAAATACAATTGTTTAGAGGATAAGGTATTTAGAAAGTATCCTCTGCCAGCAACATGTCTTAGCAGCTCAGGAATGTTATGAAAAGTTCAGCAGTGCAAGGGAATGTGTCAGGACATCAGAAATTATACTGTTCAGTTATTAAAATAGTCCCTGGCAGAGTTTTGGCTCAGACCAACTATAATAGTCCTAAGCAGCCCTTTAGATATAACTTGAAGTAGGCACAGTCTGGAGACCATTTGCTTTGTTTCAGCAGTGTGGGTGCTGGTCACCCACAGACACCCTGTGAGCTACCCAGCCACCCTCAGTAGCACAGACATAGCCTAAGCAGCTGGATTTCCTGAAAATTGAATTATGCTCTTGAGTTATTAAACAGTAATGCTTTTATAGCAGTAACAGTCTGAGCATATGAGAGAGACAAGGTGTATAAGGAGACACTGTATTTTCTATCAGACCAATTCATGCAGTGGTGAAAAAAAAAAAAGGTATATTTTTGGGGCTCAAAATGCTTTAAAACGGGTGTTCTAGAAAATGTCTTAACTGACCAGTAATAAAAGGAGGGAAAAAGAGAAAATTATAGAAGCAATAACAACGCTTAAGAAGAAATACAGAAAAACAGCCAAACTTGAGTCCATCTATTGATAGTCTGTCCTTGTCTATTCTTCTGCCTTACACTGTACCCATCTTTGTGATATATGAGAGCTTGTTTTTAGTTTGTCAAGAAATATGACTACAAAATAGAGGCATGGAACTAGATCAGTCTGGGTCACCAAGTCCAGTCATCATTTTGTCAGGTAATCGCTTTCTTAAAAGTATCCCTTTTAAAACTGATTATGCTTCTTGCTTCCCCTTTTCCTGTAATAAAAAAGTGTTTCAGAAACTCGCTGCTCTGAAGCTTAGAAGCTTCCTCCTAAATTCTACCCCAAATTGATTGATTGACCATTCTGACATATTTGTCTTGTGCTAGCATACCCTAAAATGCTTTACCTTCCCTAAGCAGGTGGCTGACCTTCTTATGTACTTGTAGATAACAATCATATCTGGTAGTATTTCACTCACCTATACAATCCAGGTTTTTATTATTTTCCTTCTTGCAAGTAATAAATTAATTTCCCTTATTTCCTCACAGCCTATTGCTGTGTCTGCTGTACTTTAAAATAATCTTTGTTAAACATGGGGGCCAGAATTACAGAATCACAGACTCACAGAATGGTAGGGGATGGAAGGGACCTCTGGACATCATCTTGTCCAACCCCACCTGATTGAGCAGGTACTCCAAGAGCTGGGGGCACAGGAACATGTCCAGGCAGGGTTTGAATGTCTCCAGGGAAGGAGATTCCACCACCTCTGTGGGCAGCCTATGCCACTGCTCTGGCACCCTCACAGGAAAGAAGAATTTTCTCATATTGGGGTGGAACTTCCTGTGTTCCAGCTTGTGCCCATCGCCCCTTGTCCTGTCACTGGGCGCTAGGAAAAGAGCCTAGTCCCATCATCCTGACACCCACCCTTTAGATATTTATAGGTATTGATGAGATCCCCCCTCAGTCTTCTCTTCTCTAGGCTGAACAAACCCAGGTCTCACAGCCTTTCCTCATAAGGGAGATGCTCCTGAACCCTGATCGTCTTGGTAGCTCTCCACTGGACTTGCTCAAGCAGAATTGTGTATGCTGTGTCTGAGGAAGTCCTACTGCTGTTTCTGTTGGTGTCTTACCCATCTTTCCTGGAAATACCTGTCCTGCTGCATCCTGAAACTTCAGTTGTCTTTTTTTGTCCATAACCACATCACATCAGTGACTCATAGTCATCTTGTGATTACTAATACACTCAGTGTATTATACATCTCTCATGTGTTGTCTATTCATTCGCTAAGTCTTCTCCCAGGAGGAGAAGCATGTCCAGAGATGTGTGAGGTTTTAATGGCATTTTCCTTTTTTGTTCCACCCCTTGTTCTGTGGTACATATTGCTGCATATTTTTGGAATTGCCATCTTAATTCTTCTATTTGGATGAAAAAGTGATGACATCGGTGATTGTTGGTAGTTCCTGAGGAGTTAAATCCAACGTCTCAGACCAGCCACTAAGTTTTGTCCTTTAGATAGAAAAATTTTGTCCCTAGTGCAAAGTGTTGAAGTACATTTGTTGACCATGGTCTTATCCTAATATTCTGTCATGGCCATTTATGTACTTTGGCACTGAAAGAAGAATTTGGCACAAAATCGTTGAAGATATAGACAGAGACCTAGCATCAAATAAATACCATATAGCCCACGCAATATCTCTGAGCTGCTCACAGAAGCCTTTATTAGTATGGAAAATAATCTGCAGTATTTCCTACCACCTGTGATTAGCACTGAAGACTTCATACCCCAATACACCTATACTGCCTTGATATGATCTAGAGGAGAGGAATGCATAAGTAACTACAGTTAAATCATTGTGAAACAAAGGTCTTCAGTTTCTTCAGTGAGAGCTGATATAGTTGGTCATGTTTAAACAGGTAGCTCATTGATTTCAGCATGAGTGAGGGTAGAAAGAGGACCCCGTTATCCACAGAGAAGAAGGATGGCAGTTCCTGTGAAACAGGAGGTCTAAGCTCCTGGCATTTTAAATGAGAAGGGAAAAAAGACAAGTTTGACATTTTTTAATCGAAACCACTTTTTCAAGGAATATAAAGGAAAGCCAGATTTTTAGATGACTATCAATTCTGGCAAAAAACATGAACCTTAGTATCAGTAATAAGGGCATCTAAGCACAAAGTTCTCAACATATTTTTAAATTATGTTTTTTAAGTTGTTTCTTCTCAGAAAGAAGAAATTCACTCTGAAATTCAAAACAAGTTAAAAATATGCAAAATAGTAAAAAAATACAATTATATGCATACATGAGAAGAGATTATTTAAAAAATAATTAGTAAAAAAATCTATGTAAAATACCTTGATGGGTTTATTTTAAATATTGGGTGAATTATGCAGTCTGTTTTCTTGTTTTGTTAATGAAGCATCAGGACCTAAAATATATTTAGTGTTTCATGAATATGCAATGAAATGTTAAATATTTGCAATGAGGTTTGGCAGTGTGAACTTTCCTGAAAACTTACTAACCTGAACACTTATAAATACTTTGAATCCACCAAGAAGTCAAACACAGGTGTTGATCCATCTCTCCGCCTTGAGGCAGGATGTCTAGTGGCTTTTCTTCTTTTGTTCAGGCAATGCAGAAGAGTAGCCACAATGGATGAAAGAGTTCATGACCTCAGTCAAATAATGTCTTGACCAAGGCAGACAGAGGCATTCAAAGGTTCCCCAAATAGGCTGATAGGCTGGTAGGACTGAATTGGAGTAATAATTATTATAAAACACAATTGCTTGTTTTGCAGCTGCCACCCAAAATAGGGCCTTTAGTGTGCTCAGTGAGTTTGAAAACATTTTTCAGCTCTGTTAAACACCAATTTATTTATAAAAGATCAGTCATAAATAGAATTAGACTAACTGTAAAACACTGTAAAATGGTAGCAGTTTTGCCAGACAGAATAAAAAACAAAACAAAACAAAACAAAAAACCAAACCCAACCTGCTTTATCATCTCAAAGGTCTTCCTTTACTTGGGAATATGATCAGCCCAAAGAATGGACATAGGAGCTGCTTTTTGCCCTGGTCACCGTGTCAGCCCAATGTAGCACTGGGTCCTTCCCACACTTGCTGTTAGGAATGGTCAGAAATGATCTGGCCTCTCTCATTAGTAAAACTGTAATCAAATCCTTCAGAAAATAAGTATTTTTAAGTCATAGCAACTATATTTCAAACTGCTGCTGGTAGCAGTGTTTTAATCAGGGCTCTGAGTCATATCAGGGCTCTGTGTGGCCCCGCTCCTGGAAAGACACGGGCATAGCTGCACACGGTGCACTTCTGCTGCTGAAGTGTACTGTCTGCCTCGTTATTCCACACTCCCGTCAATTGCTGTTCACACCAAAATCATAGGCTGTGAACTGCAACAGCTAAAAGGCAGGTATTCCTCCTACTTCATTATGCTGCTGAAAGGGAGGCACAGCTTTTTAAGGAGAGTTGGAGTGGGGAGCAGTAATCCTATCATCTGTCCCACCCAAATTCCTCTGCACACGTACATCAGGGCTGGAGGTGTGATGCTACACAAGACAGTGCGATTACTTAGACAACTTGGTTACAGGTAGAAAGCTGCCAGAAGAAGCTGCTCAAATGGCTCAGACTGCGCACTCCAGCTCCAAGTCCAGTGACAACCATTAGACAAGCTGTTTTTCTTGTTGATGCCAAGTGTTTCATCTGGCGTGGGAAGATCTCAGGGTTTTTCCTCCAGAGGCCAAGTCAAAAAGAGCAAATTTCATGCTCCTTGGCAGATCTCTATTTTCTTTTACTTTCAGATTTTAAGATTCTCCAGGTCAGCAAAAATGAGTAAACAAAAAAGAGGGAGGCAGTATGTTTAACCCCCAGTCTGGGAAAACATACACTTGTACTTGCCACTTCCTTCATTCAAAATAAAAAATAATTTACGACTTAAAATAAGGAACCAGCCTGAACCCAGGGTTTAACATAACTAAGGTTTCCGAGCACATATTAAAAGTACAGAGACTGCAGCTTGAGATGAATACCAAGCATATCCAAGGGATTAATGCAAAACCTGCCGAGTGTCACAGTTCAGGCCTGAACCTGATCTTTGGTAACCCACTGAGGTTTGTATTGCTAAAGTAGACCAGTTTTTATAGCAAACCGCAAATGGATGGGGAAATGTGACTAGCATTCAGCAAAGATCATTACTAACTTTCAGTATGCAGTGTCACTGGTAATTATTTAAAAGATCAAAAGTTTAACTTTTTTTTTCTTAAGTCTGCTGTGGTAGCACTAGAGCTTTCAGGCAGGTATCTGAGTACCTGTGTACAAGCAGCTGCACAACCTATAATCAAAGAATGTTCTTTGATGTATAGGGAAAACACATACCACAAGCTGACTGGATAACAGTGAGAAAGTGACGACGGCATTGTAAGCTGCGGTTGCAGCTTTTCACAAATTGTATTATGTCTTATCGGACAAGCATAATTTCCAATAGCAAAAAATGTATCATCTCATCCAAATCCCATTAGAAGATGATAGGTGAAAAAATAGTTAGCTGGTTTCCCTTGCATTCAGGGAGAATTTCAGGTTGTTCCTGTTTGTGTTATTGAGAGTTAAGTTTCTTGACAAATACAAAATCCTGGCAGAAGATGATATTAAAGGTATTTGAGTTAAACTTTTAGTGCTGAATGTATTATCAGCAAAGAGCCTGATCCCATAAAATGTTCAGTGACTTTGATTCCAGTTTAAATCACAGTAAGCTATGATTGCTCAGTATAATTGGCCCCAGGAATCTGAGGCGCAAGATTGCCCTTTAGTATGAAATATTCCCATCCTTGTTAGCACTAGTGCAATGCTAGAAAGCTGTGTAACTCTATAACAGCTTGATTTTATGTACAATGGGAAGAAGAGAATGCTAAATCTTAGAAATTTATAGATTCAGGAATTATGAAAGTGGCTGTGGAAAAGAGTACATTTCAGATTGGTAATATTTTTAGGAAGTATCTATTTTCAATCTGCTTTCTTTAGGCCAGTCCACCAGCATAAATTGCCATGTCACTAGATTAATCCAGTTTATATGATAGTCACCTAGATGAATGTAGGAATGATTGTGTTTGCTGTCCTCAAATCTGTGAGCACGCAGGAAATATTAGACCTCTGTTTTTAATAACATGCTACAAAATACTCTTCCAATTCTGAAATGCCTTATGTAACTTTAAAATATTCTCATGTATGAACCCATAAACACTATAAATAATTCATTTAGTGTTCCAAGTGCAAAACCACCATGACTTCCAATGGTTAAGTAACATTTATTTGCAAGTGTGAAGGTCAGTTGTTGATGGACAGAGTATCAAAGAATTTACTTGAAATGTGATGTGTATGTGATTATATGCAGATTTCCCTGAATAACAGGAATAAATACAGTAACTTAACCAAATCACAGGAACAATCCCTTCTCATTTTCAGATATGTCATAAATCTTACTATGGTACAGAAGCTCATTAATAAGAAAAAATATAACAACCTTTATCAGCATAGCCACTTCACCTTGAATATCTGAGTTCAGATGTGATCAACAGTAAAATGAATAGTCTTTCCTTAGGAAGAAAGATGTACTAAAATAAGCAAGAAAAGAGCAGGGTGGTATGACTATGGCATGCTTGTAAGATGTTGTTTGTACCGATCACACCTGAGATTTAATTGCTTCCATTTAAAGATATGAGGAATCTCACTGTCACTGAGGATGAAAAACATAATAATCACTGGCTGACAGCAGATCCTCAGCAGACGTCTGCTGTCATAGCGCTGCAGCACTCATTGGGGCATGTATTCAACTGGAAAATCTTCCCTTTGTTGTTCTGTTTCACTGTTTCTCATTATGCTCTCCCTTAAACTGTGTTTTGGGGTAAATCAGGTACTAAAAGCAGTGCAGCCTGGCTAGAACGTGCTCTGCCTGGGCTCAATGGACCGGAGTCGTCGGTACTGTTAACACAGTCATGCAAGCCCAGTCTCTGAGGCAGCTTGTTTTGTCACCGATTGCCCAGTGCGCTGGGCTCCACCGTGCCATGCCGGCGGAGCTTCCCACTACAGCTGAGATGCAAAGACTAGGGCTGGAGATATGGGACAGCCGTTTTGGAAACCACTTCTATATCAAACATGGGTGTGAATTCTGACTCTTTGAACAGTATGATGAAGCACTGCAGTACTTTTTCCAGGTTCCTGCTGTATCCTGGTGCCATTCATCAACCTGCCCTTTGTCCTTTGACAATGGAGTCTATATTTTTCCACTATAATGTAAGTTAGCACTTTCCCTGGACGCCATCTACACAAAAATGATTTCTCCTTATAGTGTGGTATATTATAGTAGTTAATTACATTGTAGCATTCAGGGACCATTAGGAAAGACGTATGTCCCTCGCAAGTCTAATTCAATGCTTTGCTTTCCAAAAGGTACCAAAAGCCTGCTTCATACAGGGAAATTATATGAAGTATGACCTGCAGAAAAAAATAAGTAAAGAAATGAAGAAATTTTGGGAAAAACAGAAAACCAAGAGAAACATGAAAGGGAAATTATACATTAGGTTTTTCACACAGTCTAAGCAGGGAAAATATAAAAAATGCATACAAACATGTCTAAAAATAAAACTGCTAGACTGAGTGAATCAGTGAGGAAGAAAAATTCAAAATAATAGACATACATGGCATTTTAATCTAAAGATGATATAGTGTATTTTATCAAGCATAAGGAATACATATAAAAGAATGTGGAGACCAGTAAGCTTTCTGTCCAATCAGGAAAAATTGTCTGAGCATGAGCAGGATAGAACTGCATGAAATATTTGTAACTATTTAACATTATCAGTCAACAAAACCAGAGCAATGAAAATAACTACTTCCCAGCAGGTGGCAGTGAATTTAACGTACTCTAATTCACCTCACCATCTCCTGCAATCTTCATAAAGATTGGTAGATATTCATACTGGAAGGCATCCTCCTTCTTTTTCTGGAAGGTCCCTATCCAAGATCTCAAGGAATGATAGAACAAAATAGGAACCAACAGAAAAATGTCAACTATCACAAAATGCTGCCGCCTGACACTGTCTGCTTAAAAAGAAGGAGCCTTTTCTCTCATAAATACCATGGAAGGAAATCATGCAACATTATAGAAACTTGGCTGTATTATTGCTGCTTCAGAAGTCATACCTCATGTTTTGCTGCCTAAAACTGCTGAGAACTTGAGGGTTTTTTCCCTGCTTAATCTGCTTTCCTTGAAAAGCTTTGTGATTCAGACCAATATCCACCTTTCATATTTTCAAAATCATAGGTAAAATATTTTTAACATGACTGCTGACAAAGCCTCTTTAATACGGTTAGCGTGAGATATATGGTGCGGTCGTGTGAAAGCACAGGGTGATAGATGGATGCTGCACAGGCTTACCAGCCATCCTGATTTGTATGCAACGATTCTGTCCTCATTCTGAAACTCCTGCATTATGCCAGGGATTATGATTGTTCTGAGACTCCTGATCCCTAGGAGAGGCATGCAGAAAAATATCTGAAAGTGCTACAGTGAGGCAAAGTTGTAAAGGAACAGCTGGAGGGACCAGACATGAAGAAGAAAACAGGGAAAAGACAATCCCATAGGCCTTAGACGGATAATTGAATGACATACTCTGTCCCTAGCATTCCTGATATTCTATCATTCTTTCTTCCTTGTCTATTACTATGTCACTGCAAATAATAACCCTCTCTTTAATAATACAGAAGAGATGCACACTTGACTATTATAATGCTTTCTAAATCACTATACCCTCAACATTTATCTACTGCATCCTTGAAAATACACTGGATACTGAAACATCCAGTTAGCCGACATGATCTGTTGTAGAGAAACCTTGTTTACTCCTTTGTGTTTGTCTAGATTTTAAAGTATGTGTTTTAAAAAGTGATCCATATGGCTGTCCCATAAATGAAATTGTTTAAACTTTACAAGCAATTTACAAATTACTGTTCTGTACTATACACATTAGTTCATTAATAGTGGATTTCCATATGATGCCTCCTTATTGCTTTTTTAATGGAAGAAATTTAGCCAGTTGCTTTTCTAATTGTGACTTGATTGTGTTCCAGTTTTTACAATAGACTTGCCTAAGCTGAAATTAAACACAACCATCTCTCTTCAGTGTCAGATCCCCTGAAAAAGTGTATCTGACTGGTACAGCAGGATGGCCACTTCTGCATTCACACAAGAAGCTGAAAGCAGCCCAGCAGAGAAATTGTGAATTTGGGAGGCAATGTTTATTAGAACTGAATGCTGTGGAAATTAACCAGGCATACTGACAAAGAATATTTCAATCACAAAATGAGTCAGTGAAAAATACCTTTTTTCAAGGTATTTTGCTGGGGAAAAAAAAATTAAAAGCATACATAATTAGATTAATTGACAGAGGAGTCTAATATTCAGCTGTTTGGAAGAGTAGCTAAGGCTAACTTCAAAGAGAATGCAGATAGCTGCACAGATATATATATATTTGGACCAAAATCTCTAATAAAAAAATATTAAAATTGTAAATCAGAGTTTCTCAAAAGGTAGGAAATAACAGATATAAGTTTTCCTGTGGAAGGCTGTGTATGTATTATTCAAAGGGTTTTCCTGAAGGACCCTGCATCATGAGCTTTCTCTTCATAGGATTAAGCAGGGATTGAGATATGCAGCATGGTGCGCTCTAGCACTTAAAAGAAAAGATTAGGCAGTAGCCGAAGAAGGTTGTTCTCTTCTATGTGGGTCACTATGCAGAGAGGGACAGAAACATGCAGCTGGCAGTGTGGCAGCAATTTGTTACATGGCAAGGGAATATCCAATGGTGTGATCAAAGAACTGCTCAGCTTCTGAACAAAAGTGGTTTTGAGCTCTTCACAACTCCTCTTCAGTTTATCTTTATTCCTCTCCCATTTCTTCTGTCTCTTCCTTTCCTGCTCCTTTTCTAACCTCCTCCTTTCCTTTTTTATTAATCTCTTCTATCCCTTCCAACCTACCCTGTGTCCATTCAGTCAAGCCTGTTTTCTACGCTTCTTCTTCATTAGTCGGAGCCGATCCTAACTTGGGAACTCAGTTACAGAGACCGGAGCCACAACACTGCTGAAAAGGCAGGAGTAACAACTGACACAATAATATCCTCCTAAACAAGAATATCCTCCTAAACATCTAGGTACCCAGGCTGGACCATGCCTGGATGTTGAGGGTGGCAGGGGCAGGGCCATAGCTCAAGGGGCAACTAAGGAGCAGACTGAAGCAAGAATATCTTCCAGAGACAGAAATAATGAGTTCTAACAAGTCATACATAATGATGCTCATAATATTTCAAAAGCTTATTGCTTATTCAAATTTGGAGAAGTTTTCGTAAAGTCAGAAAATAAAAGAATCGTATTCTTATTACTTCAGAAACCACCCTGCCAAATGTCAAGTCCTTGCTCCATAGCACAGACTTAACCTAATGAGCTACCTTTAGGTAGACTTTAAAATTATTAAAATAATATTAATCTTATCCTCTGAAAATTTCTGAACTATTTCAGCTGAAACTACCCTAAATAAACATACAAACCAGCCCACTTACAACATGAACAAAAAGTGTTTAAAGTTTGGCAAAATTTTCAGCAACTAGAAGGAGTCCTAGCTCAGAAATGAGTGGGAAACTTTAATAATTAGCAGGTGTATAAGCTTGTCAATAAAGCTGAAAGGGGAAATGATCAATTACCAAAACTGACAAATGCAAAAATTACAAAAACTGTGTCTGTAGTACCTGCCTGTCCTGCAGGTCCTGCAGGACAATACCTAACCTGCACCTGTACAAGTACAAAGTAGCATCTTTTGTCAGCTAAGCTATTTTTAAATATTAATTGATAAAGACCTTTTTGCTGTTGATTGTAAATTGTGATTTATGCTTGGATGATTCCCAAGGTCTAGCACAAAAAAATTGTAGTAGGTCTTTGTATGGTCAAAATGACAAAAAAAATAATGTACAAAGGATAAAATATAAATGTATCTTTAAATTGTGTGCAACATTTGCAGACAACACTAATTTTTTTTTATCAGTATCAAAAGGATGCTGATTTTTTTTCTGCAGATTTGCCTCATAACAAGAAAGATATGAATATTACTCAACACAAGAAAAATATGCTCTGATTCACCCAAGCCACTGGAACATCCCAGGAGAGGTTGGTAACACATATGTTGTGGGTTTGATTGGCTGTGGTCTCATAGCTCTGATCAATAAATTAATTGAGCTGTGTCAAATTGGTCTTCTGGGCTTTTACTCCTATTAGAAACAATTCATACTCAAATTTGGAACGAACACGTAGAGGAAACAGGCAGGCTGATGTTGTCTTTGTGAATAGCCTAGATATAATATACAGCTTCTCTCTCATCTCCCCTCAGAGCTCGCTCTGGAAGGATAATGGCAATTTCTTTTCACAGTTTCCACTACCCTGACGTTGCTTAAACTCTTCCATGGTTGGACAGCAACGCTCTTTTTACCCTGCAACAGTTTTAAACATGCTGTCCTGTTCAACTAGTATTCCTCACCTATTTTTCTGTGCTGAATCTTTCATCACCTTCATGAATTTTTTTTTCTTCAGTGCCACATTTTTCACTTTCATTTACGAGGCCTTGCAAAACCTCAGTCCTGTGCTGCTTTCGCTGTATATTACTGTTGCTATACTGTGAAGGTGAAATTCAAATGAGAGGATCAATAATACTTGCATTTTCATAAAAAGGACTAGGGGAGATAATCATGTACATGAGATTTTTTTCTTTTTCCTCATGGCTTTCAGTGGTCTTGAAATATCTCTGAACTGCATTTAGAAGATTTTACAGGCATCTCTGCTCCAGGACTAATGGAACCTTTTTCCTTCAGCTTCACTGTTGACTTAACGGTGTCTCGAGAGCTTTATTTCAAAATAAATTCCAGCAGGCATACAGAGATTGTCAACTTCCAGTAACAGTAAAAGTAAATTTAACAACTTTAAATGTGGATTTCAGGGAAGCAATTCCTCTATACAAGGTTGTAGCTTCAGTTAGTTCAGCATTCGTCTAGGTGTTTTTTCATGCCACATACAGGTCCTGTTCACCTTATCACTCTTTACAACCATGCAGAGTAAGTTTCGCTGGGGATATGCAGTCCTGTACATACTATTGAGGAGCTCCCTTGAGAACTCTTGTTAGGTGCAAGTGTTAGGATCTGGGTTTGTGCTTCTCTTTCCACTGCTCCCCACTCATTAGTTTCATGTTTGGGGAGTCTTCTGCTGTTTTGCATCCAATATACACACAGATTTTAATTCCAAAGAACTGTGTGCACTAGCTCAACAAAGAGATAAGGGCAGATCCTCCTTTAAGTAATCAAAATAACATCAAGATGAAACTAAAGTTTAGGAAGTACTGTATTAGCATTTATTCTATTAGCATCGAGAGGTTTTGTCCTTATCCTCAGCTAAGGCTTTAAAAGATGTTAATTTTAATAATTATGCAGCAACACGAAAGTTTTTATACTGCCATAATGAAAGGAGATAAATGTTGTACTGCTGCAAGTAGTGCAAACCTTTGAGTATAATAAGATCACTAACACTTCAGTTATTAAAGATACAGGTTTTAAGGAAAGAAATTTTATTTGTTTGCAAGGGTTCCTAGGATTTGCTGGTCGAAAAATACATGAAACGCTGTGACCTCCCTGGTAGCATGGATAGTTCTTCAAACTGTAAACATTTTTGGAGAAGTGACAGCATCTTTTGCGCTTTGCACACTGAGGCTACGGACTTAGTAAGATTTCCTTTTAAGGTCAAAGGTGAGAGGTAAAACTAATGACCATGTTTTTTCTCTCAGATGCACTTTTCAGGTGAGATATATGTGCCATTTAGCAAATGTATGGTGGCATTTACTGTCCTGCTCATGCTTAGTGATTCTTTCACTAAAGAGTTAACCGGATCTTTTGCCAGTCAGCACTACATTTCCTATCAACAAATAATAACCTTTAATCTGCTTTTAGAAGTGATTTAAACCTGTGCTAACTGAAACTCTGACCAGCTAGAAAGACTGTGATGGGAAGGCCCCTGAGTTATGGTCTGACAGAAGCACATTTACTATGAA
Organism: Phalacrocorax carbo; assembly: GCF_963921805.1. NCBI lineage: Eukaryota > Metazoa > Chordata > Aves > Suliformes > Phalacrocoracidae > Phalacrocorax > Phalacrocorax carbo. The sequence continues at coordinate 85,544,655 of NC_087515.1, read as the reverse complement.
CTGAGGACATGGAAAAAATCAATCAGACGCCATTATGTCTTGAGAACATCCCATAATTCTTGCAAAGAACAGATGAGTTGTCCTACAATTGTCCCAATTGATGGGAAAGTGTTCATAGGACATTTAACACAAAAAACATTGCAATTAACCATTGAGGCATGTAAGCAGAAGCAATGAGAACATGGAAAGAATTTGCAGAAGAATCTCTTAAACCTGTGGTAAACTAAACCAGGTGGGTGCCACTCACCCAGTTTACTCTGCATAGGACATAGTCTTGTGGACTGACTGTCTGAGCTACACTTTTTAGTATGTAAGTGTTTTAGTATTTGCCAACACTTATAAGACTTTTTTTCTTTGAGCATCTGGCAGCAGATTAAAATGACTGAAGACCAGCATCTTAAAGTCAAAGTAGCATGTAATTGCCAAATTGGACATAAGATTTAGGACTATATTAACCCAACAAAGAAAGCCAATGCATCTTTTTCTATATGAGCTCAGAGGGCCTGTCTATTGCTCTGGTATGGTCCGCTCTGTTTCTTTCCCTGGGTTGGGAGAACTAGGGTGCTTGCTGGAGACAGCAGCCAGGTAGGATTCAGTTGTAAATGTCCTCTTATATATTAAACACTGGAATCAACTGATGATTGATACATCAAAGAATTTTTTAGTGGTAAAATGTATGTAGAATAATTCTTGAGGGACAAATACTTTTGGAAGAATTGAATGACAGTTGAAAGGTTGGACTAGATGATCCCTGAGGTCCCTTGCAACCTGTGATTCTGTGATCCTGTGATTGACAACATGGTAAAAATATTTAGATTGTTAAATATTTTGTATCTAAAATCATGCTGTATTTTCCTAAAGAACATGGTGTTTCAACATTGATATAGGTGGTAATTTCTACCATATGTTTAGGATTAGGACCAGTCTCCATTCTTGCACTCAATAAATCCAACATATTAGTCAAGCCATACTGCTATCCCTTCTATATATGTTCTTTATTACTGCATCAAAACTCTTCCCCTGAAAACTGTTAAAAGACTGATAAGGAATAAACCATTCAAATAAACCATGCAGCAGAGCTTTATGTTAATGATAATAATCAATACTTGAATATCCCTCAAGAAGAAATTCAGTCTATGAAGTTATTTCCTTTGGGAAGGGTTTGGGCAACAGGCATTCTTGTTGCTTAAAACCGACAGCAGGGAGTCTGAAGCAAACTGTTAACACCCTTTTGAGTAGATGTGACTACAGTTTCAATCTATTGAAATTCCTGCTGCGTTGCTTTGTATATAATCACAATCTTTATTGGCATTTATTCATTGTAACTGTACTTTATTCATTTATTCACTTAAATGTTTATACAAAATTGAATATATAAAACTCTGGCAACATCTTTTATGAGCAACAAATAAAAATTAAGCCTGCTTGCGTTGCATGTGCATATCTATTCAACAGATGCCCTGTTATTGTTTGATGGATGTCTGTGCCAGAAAAAGAGCTAGAAGCATATTCTGTTTGGTTTAGAAATAATTGGTCCTTAAAAGATTTTCAGTTTTCTATTCATCAGATACACACACATATGTGTATGCGTACACCCATTTTACAGTAAATGTGTCATTTGTATTTGCCACTGTCAGAATTCTGACTAAAAGGAAGCAAGACAGGTCAGAATCTCTGTTGCTAAAAGTCAGTCTATTTTCACTGCTGCCAGTCATAGCAACAGAGTAGTGCCAGTAGAGGCTAACTGAGAGTATGGCCCGTGTTTCTCATAATTCTGTCAGAAAAAGAGTAAGTTCTTAACTTTAACTTACTTTTTTTTTTTCCCTTGTAATTCTTTCCATGTCAGTCTAGCATATAGGCTTCTATTTTCTGCCGGGGAATAGAAACAGAAAAGTTTTCAAGTTCACATGCGTTATTCTTCTGTTGTACTAAATTCTGCAGTAAAGTTCCCAGGATTGCTGTCAGTGAGATGGGAATATGCCACCAAATTCTGCTTAATCTACTTGGTAGGCCCGAGTCTAGTTTCCCGTGTGTGTGTTCTCAAAGAATCAGAGGTCACAGATATACTCTCCCATTCTGAAAATATGTGTATATAAGCTGTCACTAAACACTACCAAAAGGCATGACTGGTTGCACCAACAGCACGGTGCCTTTTGGTTTGCCAGCCAATGTTTCAAACTGTCCACTTCAGAGAGACAGCATGTTATATCTCCAGTAATGAGACCCATGAATCCTTTCTCTGCGTGCAACTCCTGAGCCTTTTCTCTTACTTCTGTGCTCTGGGTGTGTCTGGGAATTCTTTCTAGTACAATGCCTCTTTGTACCTGCAGCACTCTGTCCCTCATCAGAACAGAGATGGTACACAAGTACAGCGTTTATCTCAGGTTTTAAATGCTGAGCTTAGAAGAGAATTTCTGTGGGGATAAAAAAAATCAAGAATCAAGAATGGCGTTTTTGGTCAAACAGCTGCCTTTTCAGGCACCTAATTTTGAAATCACCTTATGAGACCCTCCTTTTTTTCAGCAAAACCCCTATGGCACCTAATTAATTCTCGACCACAGTTAACAGTTCTGTGTCTGTTTTGTGCCTAAACCACAATGGGACACACAAGTACCTTTACTGTTCCTTAGCTGTGGGGTTCTGATCTAAGGAACCACATGGAATAAATCCACAGGAGGAGATATCCCTGACCACTTGAGAGTCAACACATTCACTTTGCACTGACCTTGAGCCAGGGGCAGTACATATGAATTAGTAGACCACAAATTTGAGCATTGTCTTGCAATGAATATTTTAAAAATTCATATAAATAAGAATGGCATAATCACCAGAGACTACTATTAATATGTCACATCATATCCTATAGCTTGATAGCAAATGGGGGACTGAAACTTCCACCTGTTCTATGAGTGGTGTAGTCCTTTACAAAAAGGTACTGACTTCAGTACCTAAATGCAGAAAGAGTTAATGAGAGCACAAAGGTGCGTCTACTAAGCTTGAATTTAGGCACCTCTGTCTCACAAAGGAAAGGGCTTTAAGCCAAATTCCTCACTTCAGCAACAAATTCTAATTGCCTTAGAGGTTCTGTACACTGGGTTTTGTGAATCCTGTTCTGAGGTACCTTCCCAGTCATTAACATATTTCTCTAATCATTGTGTGGAAAATGTACTTACCTAACTTGTGGCTGGGGATGCTGCTAAGTAGAACTGAAGAGGTAGTTTGGCTCACTGCTGCACTGAGACAAAATTTCCAGTGTGAGTCCAGGCCTCTGAGAGTATCATTAAGTGGGAAAAAAATCCTCTTTAAAATAGTATTTCATGCAGTAATTTCAGACTGATGGAACTAATTCTGGGAATTATAAATTACTCGAAGTAATGGTGATAAGGACTTAAGTGGCAACTAGAAGCAAGCTGCAGATTCATATTTTAGGGCCACTAGGGACCACTAAGCTCATCTAGTCTGACCTGCTGCCTAGTGCAGGCCAAACAATTTCAACTAATAGTTCCTGCAATGAACAGAAATATTCTTCCCTCCAGTGCAAGTTAGCATTACTCAGTCCCTTATCTTGTAGCTGAGCAAGAATGTAGCCCTTAAGAGGACATCCAGTTTTGATTTAAACACTTCAAGCTTGAATAAACCCTTTTCCAAATATAAAGAAAAACCAAAGAAAACACAAAGAAAACCAAGCCTCCACGTTGTTTATCATTGGAAGGTAAAGAAACAGTAAGGAGAGTGGTTTTCTGAATTACAAAATTGTGAGTTGCACAAGAAGCTTTTTGAGTCCAGTGCAGCCAAAGATGTATTTTCTTTGTTTATTTCCTTTATTCTTCTATATATCACTGAGGTTTTAAAGTAGGTTAATTCTGGAGGCTGAAAGGGGTTTCCTAGTGATTCCAGTCAATATAGCTTTGAACATATTCCAAAACCACTGCAATTAATAGAAATCTTTCATTGTCTTAGACATGCTTTGGAGCCAACTCAATGTCTAAAACATACTCTAAAGTATTGACCCACACAATGGTCTATAAGATGAACCCTTTGTGAATAATTTTACACTTAGCAATCACTAAGTATTACAGCTAAATGGCATCTTGAAACTCAATTCGTATCCTACAAAAAATAAAGGAGAAAGTCTTAACCTTATTACACGGTACCTAACATTGCAAAAAGAAGCTTCGTTCTGCTGCCACTTATACTGAAAGAAATAAGAAAAATAAAAGAAAATGCTGAGATAACGAAAAACTGATCATAATATGGATCAACATCATATTGCAAATATGTATGTAATACATAGAGTAGCAGAATCTGAACTAATAATGGAGTGCATTTTATATAAGCACTTCAGTCTCTCTTGGAAAATACAGTGGATAGGCCTTTGTCACAAAGAGGCAATCCTGAGACTGTTTCAGATGAGAATTTGGTCTATTGAACTGATGTGATATGAGGTTATGTGTCCAAAGGATCAAAAATAACTGTCAGAGAAACTTGCCGAGGTCATTTGACTGCCTCCTGGAATTCGTTCCAATAGGCTGAGAATAAAAGAAGTATCAAAAGCTTGGAGATAGTCTGACAAAATCTAAGTGCATTCAAGAAACTGTTGACCTCTTTTCTACCAAAGCTTAAGACTCAATTCTCAACTGCTATATTGCACCCCTGTGCAACCTCTCTCATCAATGGTCTGTGGTAGGATAGAAGGAAAATTCTGTTGAGTGACTCTTCTCTATCACTCTAGTTTCAGTCAGCATGAATAATACAATATAGAAGGAAAAATAATCGGTATTAGTCACAGGGCCATCTATCCCTGATTACCTCCTCAATGGAGTGGTTTAGGAACTAAATTTAAAATGTTTGAATCTCAAAATAATCTCTGGTCTCCCTGATCAGAAAAAATGCCACCCTCCCCTGTCACCATGCTTGCCTTTTGGTATGTCATAACTAGTAATTGTAGCTCAAAGGCTGTCATGGAGTATATTTGTGGAAATTTCAAATTAAGCAAAAAGTCATTTGCAAGGCTATATCCTGAGTTAGGAGCCACCAAACCAGCTCGTAGGAAATGCTAAGGAAAGCGCATCAGACTCTAGGAAAGCTTGCAAAAATTTAAGCCTGATGACATTTTGTATCAGAAATGCCTCATGGTTTGACTGTTAAGCAGAGTGGAGCAGACTTAAATTGTTTCAATATGGAGCAATGTAGCTCTAAGTGAACCTTCATTTAGTGTGTCATTGTTCTGTGGTAAAATGATGGTCTTCTGTTGAGTAAAGGGACTTGATTGGTAGCAGAAAATGGTACAATGAGCAGAAGTTCCAGAGGAGAGCTCACAAAGAACAGATAATATTAGATGAATGTAGATAACAGCCTTCTTTTTTTGACAAAAACAATAGTTTGCATTTTTTAAATGTACCAGAAAGCATTCTTTCACTATCGTCAGTCAGGAACCTAGGCTATTTTCATTAAGGCTTCATTTGTGGTATGAATGTTTTTTGTTGAAGTATGCTAAATGAAGGGAAGAAAATGTTATTTTACACCCTCAGAAAAAACCCAAGAAATTCTAAAGATGTGCCTCCAACCCCTCCTGTGAACAGATTTGAGATGTGCACTGAATGGTTGTCTTAGACTTCCAAATCTTCTGTAGTTTTGCAACCCATTCCTAAGGAATTAAAATAAAATAACTTCTTAATAATCACTGATTAATATAAATCATGTTTTATTACTACCAAGTATACCAAAATATTATTCTACAGTTGCATGTCTTTAAAGATTGCCTCTTGTTATTCATGTGGAAAGTGTAAAAAATAAGTACTTTTTAACATTCCTGTGTCCTTTCTGCAATATCTGTTCATTACTCAAGAGCAGCACATGTTACATGAATTGTATGCTGTTACAGCATAAGATGGTTTACAGTCAATGCCATCAGCTGGAAAGTGTTTGATCCTAGCTCTATGGCTTTCTAGGGATTGTGCGATCCTCAGGGGCTTTGCAGGCTTGCAAGATTTGAGATACATAGACATTTTACAGAGTGCTTTGTGGTGCCTGCTGAGTGGTTTCCCGCACGTTGCATCAATTCACCACACTAATCAACTGATGGCAATAAACAAGAGTCATTTAATTACTATTAAAGACCACTTTCTGCCTCTGGATATAGAGAGGTAACTGCCAGTGACTTTAAAAGGAGGTGCTGATGTGAGCTTGAGCCTAAAATCTAATTCTATGTAGTTTGGTCTTACTCTCTTGCTTAATGGTTTGGCTGGAAGTCCAAAGACCTAGATCATGTTTTCAGGTGCCTTTCTCTGGCTGCAGCAAAACTGTTGTCCAAAAAGCAGATTCGTTGCCTGGTGTGCAATGAGTCAATAATCACACACTCAGGAAAGACATTGCTTATTTATTTCAGGGTTGTGCAAGCCTGGGTGCTCAGTGGTTTTCCACAAATCAAGCATACCAAAGCCTGCTCCTTTGTTATATTTATACAATAAATTAATATATATTCCACCTATCTAATACATATTCATTCTGATCTACAGAGGTTGCATAATGGCATTAAGTCACTCCTTTTGGCTCTACTTCAGACCCTTCTGTGCATGTCTTCCTCTCTTTGGGGGTCCTTGGTGGTCTCTGGTGGTCTTCACAGATGAAGTACCCTAACCCTTTTTATCCATATATGGTTGCATGTCACCTGAGGACAACTCAAGGATATTTTCTCTTGCCATCTCTCCTTTATTTTCTCCCAAAAGGAACATTTGTCCTTGATTAAATGGATAATGTTGATGACCAAGATATCCTGTCTTTGAGTTTAGGTTAAATATTAAAACATCAAACACCACATAAGAAATGCTTGATCAAAAAGGAGTTTAGATTCACGCTAATTGAACAGAGACAATACCTCTTCTTTCCAAGGGGTGTGGTGTTCCCTTACAAAACTGCTTTATCATAATGTTCCATCAGCGTCCTCATGGCCCTATTTCCCAAATGCAGACATTTTCCAGTACTGGAGTACCCTGAGTATACTGGAGGTGAACAACAAAAAAGAAAACTACTTCATTCCACATGGAGCCTGGACAAGACTACACCTGGAAACACTGATGCTGCAGATCCACTAAACCATGGCCTGCAAGGTAGAGGCAACACCTCAGAGGGCATGTTGCTTGGTGTCCCTCTTCTAATATTTTGCAGTGCTAGCAGAGGTCACTATTACTATTATACACCATTCCTATGGTCCACATGCCAACATGGAGCCAGAGTCTGACCACACCATGCCAAACAGGGAACCACCCAGATGCGATGGCATGGCTTACATTCCTCCCTGAAAGCTGTGTAGCAAAGACCATCCTCCTCTCAGCCTCATGGTCCAACCTGCATTTGTGTATTAATTTATAGCAGAGCCATCATTAGCCAATCAACAGGGCCATTCCTTTGAGTAGTGAATTTAGACTAAGACTGAAAAAAAAAAAGAAACAGGCTAGTTGATGAGATATCAATCCTACCTTGCAACTTCTACAGTAATAATTTAACTCTTGGAAAGTCATAGGAAATTATTCAACAGTAAAAATGAAAATGTTGGAAAGCTCAATATTACTTTATGATTTCAAACCATATTGGATTTGATAACTGGTACAACCCAAAGAGCGCTGAAGCTGTATCTTTACCATGATTAGAACAGCAGGCTGAGGAACCCACCTTTTTGCTCCTCACCACTAGCAGTAGCCTGGTTGTAGCTTGGTCTCCAAAGCCTAGATTCACCTCATCTAATTTTAGATTCCCAAACACGGTAACTAGTGTGTCCTGTTGCCAAGTAAATGCAGTATCACCATGGCTAGTAACACTCTACAGGCTTTTTAATAACTGCAAGGACTCAGGATGGGGCTTTTCAGACTCTCCTTGTCTGGACTTGCAAGTTTTGCTTCAGCTTCCTTAGCTGAAACTGCAATTGCCTAATGATGAGGTGGACATTACCAATTTTACTTTAGCCTTGCTTGACTTTGTATAATTTTGGGCTGCAGCACCCGTTGTTGTTGCAACATTGATATATTTCCTGTAATAGGTACTGGTTACAGGTAGCTATTCTAGTAATTAATCTGTGTAGTATGAATTACGTATGACTCCCGAACAGCAATATGGTACAGTGCAGTACGAGTGCAGGATGCTAGCAGGGACCACAGAAGTGTGGGCCCAAGCCCAGAGGCTTCAGGGCTGTACACAGCTTGCCCGTTATCAACTAAAGAGCCCTAAAGCAATGCGGCTTCTGGAGCTGGGTGATACTGGTTTTAGGAGTCACCAAGAGAACAAGGAAACAAGTATCTGACGCACCACACACACCATACAGAATAAATTCAGAAGTAATTTTAAATTCAGGTCAATGAAAAAAAGTTCAGCACAGACTTTGTTAAAAAGCCAAAATAGCCCAAATGTACTCTCAGGTGAGGAGGAAGAAGACATCATCACTCTCCTCCTGTCAAACACCTTGAGATGCTGAGTATTGCAGTAACCAGAGTGTTGAAGTAAAGGGCAAAAGTAAGGAATGGTATACAGTGAGTGAAGAAAAAAAGAGTTAATGAGTGAAAGATAAATAAGAAGATATAAACGTTGTAAATATTCACCCCAAGACATATGGGGACAGATTTATAAATGTGCTGAGTGCTCACATCTGCAAGCGAAGTATACTTGAGCTGTGTTCTGGAAATGCAAAGTGCAATAGCAATCCTAAGTACTCTGAAAATAAGGCCGCCAGGGGGCATATTTTTAAATATATTTAGGCACCAAAAATGGCAAAAATCATGCCTACAGGGACTCTCAAAACGACGTGAGAAGTGAGGTGCCTAACACCCATGAGGAGGGTTTAGCATCTTCTTAGGCTAATGATCTCTTCCTACCTGCCTACCTGCACTTTTAAGGTTTAAAAAAATCTGTCTCTGAGTGTCTGAAAGTTGGCAGCCTAAATGAATTGGTATTTTTGACAGGGTTTGTCTAAGTCACTCCTTGCTTCGGTTCCTTTTCATTAAAAAAGATAATAATACTATCTTATGTCACAGGGTTGTCAGGAAGATACATTGAACTAAAGGTTTTGAAGCAGTTGGAAACAAGGGTGAGAAAGCTATTGAAACATCTTAGCATCTGATCATGTGCAGATTTACCCCACAGTGCAATGTTTGGATAATGTAGACAAAATACAGCTCAAGCTACAGCTAGTCAGGAGAGTCACGCCTGTTAAGAGAATTTTGAGCGATGCGATCTGTGTTTTTCGTCTTTTTCTGGTTTTTGTTTGGGTTTTGTTTTAAGAATGTATGATTACAATTAAAACAAATTATTAAAAAGATATACAGATATCCTTAAGAAATTATTCCAAATGTCACACCATTATCTGAGCCAAAGAGTGACTTCAGCACCTCGAGAGATTCATCATCAATTCTGCTATCCTGAATCACAGTCTTAGTGCATCAAACGGAAATTTAAAAGGCAACTTGACCATGGTTCGTAAGAACATAGAGGAGAAGACTGCTAATATTCAGGACACTTTAATCTGACAGACAACAGCATAACAAGATTCAGTTTCTGCATAAGATGGAAAAGTACAAATTAAGAAGAAGAAACAAATTTTAGCAAGGAGGGCAATTAATCAGTGGTGCAGCTAACCAAGGGAAGCGGCAAATTTATCACAACTCTTTAGTTCAACATGAAGTGCCTTTCCAACAGATGGGATGCAAACAATTAACTTTGGTGCTAGAAAGCAAAAGGGAAGAATGAATCCTACCTGCAGAGGAACTACCGGGTCACATTCTCTGTCCTGCAATATTCAGGCAACCAAAGACGGTGTTGTCTCCTCTGGACTGAAAATGAATGTATCTATACTTGGCTGCCTTTCATGATGAACCAAAGATGAGCACATACCATAAGATGCGGGCTATGTTCTGCATTTGTGCTGAAAACAGTGTTGATAACACAGGGATGTTATTGCTGATCAGTGCTTACACAGAGTCAAGGCCTTTTCTGCTTCTCACCCCACCCCACCAGCGAGCAGGCTGGGGGTGCGCAAGGAGTTTGGAAGGGACACAGCTGGGACAGCTGACCCCAACTGACCCAAGGGATCTTCCATACCAAATGAAATCATGCTCAGAAATAAAAGCTGAGGGAAGAAGAAGGAAGGCAGGGACATTCAGAGTTACTGTGTTTGTCTTGCCGAGTAACCGTTACGTGTGATGGAGCCCTGCTTTCCTAGAGGTGCTGAACACCTGCCTGTAGCAGTGAATGGGAAGTAGTGAATGAACTCCTCAGTTTGCTTTGCTTGCATGCACAGCTTTTGCTTTGCCTATTAAACTGTCTTTATCTCAAGCCATGAGTTTTCTCACTGTTCTTCTACCAATGCTCTCCCCCATCCGACCAGGGGGGAGTGAGTGAGCATCAGTGAGGTGCTTAGTTGCTGGCTGGGGTTAAACCATGACATGAATATAAATTATAACACTGTCTGGGACTTCTATTCTATTGTAAATTAAATAATAAACAGATCAAAGAAGAAGGAAAGAATACATTATAGTGTGAAAATTATTTGCACTCAGGCATATGCGATGGCATTTCTGGTTTTAGATTTTGTTGTTATTTGCTTGCATTTCCTTTCTGTGTCATTATTTCAAGTAAGCAAAGGTTTTACACATTCCAAAGACTATATTCCTGATCAAGGGTAATATTGGTGATAAGAATATGCCATTAGTTTTGAAGGGGCTGTATCCCTTTGTGTCAACCATGAATTTACATCCTAACTTGTAGGTTCCTGCAGGTCAATACTTCTTAAAAGATAGCTAGAAAGCTTTGACAGAGAACAAGCCACTTTATATTGGACACTCAGTCTGGGACATGTTAACCAATTAAGAGTGATCATGACTGAGATGGTAGCAAGTTGTCATAAACAGTTTGAAGATCTCATGTTTCAAAAGATCACATTTCTGTTGGTTTTCCTTTGAATAACAATCCAGAGAGAAATTTAGATTTTATATAAATTCAGGCAGTAACATCTAGATTCTGATTTGTAATAGGTTATTCAGTTAGGCATTTAGAAAAAATGTGACAGGACCTAATCTTGCCACTTATTCATGCTGCAATTAGTTCTGTTGCAGTCACATGATCTGGATTCATCAGACACAGTATTTATATATTCAATATTATTCAAAGAAAGGGTAGGTAATAAACTGGAGGTGGGACGGGAGTACCGCTTCTTTTCCAAATCCATCAGCTAGTTTTGAAAGAGGTATTTCCTCTCTCCACAGCCCTTGTCTCTCTTATGTCCCTAGGCCATCACAGCCACAATAGTAATTACTCAAATTAGTACTTTTTTAGTTTAAAATATTTAGAATCTCAGTACTAACAAATAATCTTAAACCAATTTATAGCATTAACCAATACCATGATTCATGCCTTAGATTAAAATATTAATGTATTTCAACACTGCCTTTCTGACTGTAATCTGGAATATTCCAAATAATCTTCTGGTTTGGGATTTAGTAATAGCTCCTCAGCTTCCTAAAAGCATTTTCTTAGAAGAATGGGTTAAACTGGACTTTATGAGTATTGACATCCAGTGGGATTAGTCATGTTCTGAATGCACCATGGAGTGTTCTGGGGTTTGTCTGTACTAAAAATATATTAATTACTGTGTGGATTTTATTCAAGTGAAACTTTATAGCCACAATTCTAACCACTGTCCTACTTGTCTTCTATCTTATGCCTTCACCAAAAAGCTGAAAGTTTTCCAAATGTACTTTCTTAGAAGTTTCAATCTGTTAGATGCAAGTGAATTTTGTGACTACTGTTTCTCTAATGATTCATAAAATATATAAATGATTTTAGGTGTTTAACTTCAACCAGCATAAGCAATTCAAAATATTCTCCTACTTGCCCTGTAAACTTGCAAAAGAAGATTTGAACATTGTCTTATCATTGACTGGAATGAAAGCCTTGGACTCTGTATATACCTGAGGTGGAAATTTCCAAAGCACCAAGTGGCTTTTTTTCACTACATCTCCTGCAGTCAGAATGAAGGCAATTTCTCAAATTCCTCTGTGGACTACTAACTTTTGCTTGTCTGCATACACAGACTTCCCACTCTGTTGCATATTTTTCTAACATCAAAGGAGTTTGAGGCTTTTCACATCTCCCAGCTGTCTAGCCTATGTGAATACATGATTTGGAGCCGATACATGATCATTATTACTAGCTGTTATGTGGAACCATACTGGTGGTCCATGACTCTTTTGTCCTACGTACTGTAACATGTGAGAACAAAAAGATGGTTTGTGACTCCAAACAGCTTATGGTCCTTCCAGGCAAAAGCATGAAGTCAGGAATGTTAGAGAGGAGCTCAAAAAAAAGAGCCAAATCTATAATTATACATTAACAGTTATAATGGATACTGAACAAAAGAGAACAGAGGATTAACTCTCACATGGGTGAAAAGACTTTTAAAGCTTAATATGTCCCTGAAAAGACACTGTAAAAAGGGTTCCTATGGAGTTTAATGCTGTCCTTGTCTCCATTCATTCGATCTCATATATAAAGAGCCATGTCTCAAATAGAAAACATTCATTTGTCTAACTGTAGGCTCTGCACAACCAGACTGGGCTCTAATATGAAAACGGTGTATTTCTATTCCCCTCAGTGTTAACAGTAAAAATTGCTAGACAAGCTGAGACCTCGGATATTTTCTTCCAGTAATGCATTCAATAACATTTCCAATATTCTGCCATCTGTATCAATCTGAAATTAAGCTATTATGCCTGCATTGTAGGCTTCTGTTGGCATAGCTTTGTGAGCCACTGGTATGAAAATGTCTTCCAGAAATTCCTGTTATAAACCCACTTGCATTAAAAAAAAATAATCAAAAAACCCCAGAGCTTTCACCTGTTTAACTCATTTAGCTATTTAGCTTAACTCAGAGGTAATCAGATAAAGTATGCAGTACACAGCTTTCACAAGACAAGCTGCTTCCTTACTAGGAAAGAATTGCTGCTATGGCACACTATTGGAGGAATACCTTTAAACCACTCCTAGTGAAGACATGGCCCTTGGCAAACAATTCTCTTGATGATACACAAAACCAAGTTTGCAGCATAGCTGTATTGACTTGGTAGTACTAGCCAATGTTCAAAGAAATTGGTACATTCTTTGCTTCCAGAATCACCAGATTTAATATTGAATTATTAAAGAAACGAATCTGTTGATGTGTTTACACTCCTTTTTTTCTGCATTAAGCTTCATTTTAGTACACCACTACTGGAATATATATGAAGTATCAATGATATAATACTGGCACACAAGATAGGAGTCAAGGCAGGAGAAATCCATAATTAGATTTTTCTCAGTACATCCATCTTCATTTATCCAAGAGGCCAAAGTCATTATTATTTACTCAAGAATCTCCTTGGAGAGTAGAACTGTAAAGATTTACTGCATATTATGAGAATCTGTAAGTATATTGAAGTTCCCTAGTTCAATTATTTGTCCCTTTTACATTTGATTAAAATGGGAAGAAAGTTATACCAGTGCCTATATGTTTGGTTTCTGATGATATCTTCCCTCTCCTAAATCGTTCCTGTAATGGATAAGGGGTAACTGTATTTCATTTCTTCTCTCACACTTTGTTTCTTTTTTCACCAGCTGATATAAGCTTATCTGTAAAGTTCTTTGTGCTTGGCATGAGAAGACAATCAAATCTGTTGAGAAATTCATGACAGAAAGTCTTAACTAGAGAAGTTGTACTTTTCACAGCCATCCTTTGTGCTCAGTGGAGATGGAGGCTTGGATACAGAAAAGCAAGTCTCTCTTATAAGCAGTGGTACTCCAGACCAGTTTGGATCCATGAGTGAAGACCTTGCTGTATCCTGGCCTGTTAAAGCAAAACACTTTTTCAGGATCAGTCCTATGAGCCATAGATCAGAAGCATATAATTTTAGATTTTAAATCTTATTGTCCTGTATGATGTGAATCTGCTGGTTAGCAGAGAGCCTTACTCAATACAAAAGGCACTATGCACACACACACAAAACCAAAACCAAAATCATCCTAGTTTACCATAGATTACTTAATCTTACTTAATCTTTTTTCCTTGATAAAACATACTGAGCAAACGAAATATTATGCAAATAAATGAAAGCTATAGTAAAGCCACACTTCCATATAGAAGATATTTTAATAAGTGTTTCATGTTATTTTATCTTAAAAAGAGGCATTAGAAGATGCTATAAATATGCCTACGAATGGGGACTTACACCACTCATATCAGAGCTAAATGCATTCACCCTGCCACAGAAAGTAAAAACTGAGAACATAAATTTATTTCTCAGATTCAAATATTAGTAGTATTTTATGGTATTTTCTACCTTAATCCTATCCAAAGCCTCAGCCTGGATTGAGGTCTCACTCTACAACACAGTTCCTGTCCAGATCGAGGATCCTACTCCTTGTCCCACAACCCTGCAAACCTCAACGGGCCACTGAGCCCATCAAGGTCGTTAAGGCTGATTGCACAGCACCAGGTACGGGCATTGGTCAATCCGGCTGTAGAATCAGGGCCAAGTTTAAGGCAAGCCATAACTAATGAACGTCAAGAACAGTAAGCCAAAGGATGATAGATTTTTAAATGATGCTGTTAACCCCCAAGCCAAAAATCAATTACAAATAGGAAAATGCACACGGAACTTCCACGAGCGTGGCTTCTGGGTCCCCTAAAATGAATGTGGATAAAAACAGAAGCCCTGCCCCTGCAAACACCGGTGGGACTAACGTTATAGAAACAACATCAGTAGCACTGCACACATTTCAGTACTGCACATCAGTTTTTAGTAAGTGCTTAAATGGTCTTACTTTAAAAGCATCCCTGACATAAGTGTTCAGACCACGTTAGCTAAAAAATAAATCCTCATCTTTTTATACGATTTTGATAAATATCTACTTTGGGCATCAGGGAGCTGTTTGGGGACAGAGTTGTTGCATTTTGGGTTTTTTTTTTTTTGTAATTTTGTTCTGTTTCTTTTGACCTGTAAAATACCCCTCTTAAAAAATCGGTCTCTAGCTACATTTTTTTACTTTTAAAACATCTGTTAATATCCCCATGTTCTCCATCGTGTGGATGAAATCTTTTATCAAATTGTGCTCTCTGAAAATGTTTTTGAATTCTTAGAAAAAAAACATACACATATTTTCAGTCTAAGGTAGCAAGCTCGGTAGCCAGCTTTTGGAAAGGCAATTTATGTAGCAATGGTATAATCACAAAAGACTTACCTTTTCTCTCCAATGAGAAAAAAAATGTTTACTGGTCTCACACAAAAGTTTTACAGACGAGATGTAACCTCTTATCTAAGAATAAGCCTATTCACTGCAATGACGCTGAAATGGAAGGGTTAATATTTGTATTCTTCATAAACAAAATGCTGATATAATGTCAAAACAAAAAATCTTGATAAAACCTTCTACATAAACATAAATACTTGTGCATATACATAAAGAGCATGCAAGAATCTGCAAGAATCTGAAGCGAGCCCTGTAATTTCCTGAAGAACTGATGAATTTCCAAAAAAATCATTTTGGTGAAGGTGAAATTTTCTGTGGGCATATATGTGCTTGCTATGATGCAGACAAAATTTGTAGTCAAAGCTAGGAGAGAGCTAAAGTCATTCATCTGAGAAAAGACAGGACCTCAGTGGTTCATTTCCTATTCTGAATCTCAGAGGAAAAAAAAATGCTTACTCTCAGTCTCCATTTCTCAATAATCACTCCAACTACCAGGCTACTGCTACACTGGGCTCAGTAGTCCCTGCTGGAGCAACTACAGAGCAAGAGAGAAACAAAAAAATTAGCTACAATAAAAACTGTATTAAGTATAATAAAATGCTGTATTAACTGTATCAAAAAATATAACCTAATTTCTGCACCACTCAGGCTAGGTAAATTCTTGCTCAAATATGCCATTATCTACACAGAGCCCAACTCTTTCTCACTGCCCAGTTTCTCTTCCCTCCCCTGGCAACTTCCACCTCTCTCAATAGCCTAGAGCCCTTGCTGGAGACGGCAGAAGAGGGATGGGGAAACGACGAGTACAGGGGAAATAACAGAAATCTGCAAGTTAAGAAGGTGCTCAGATCTAAACCCAGGACTGAGTCCAGAGAAGAAAAAAAAAATGAAAGATTAAATCGTTGAGAATTTCCTTGTAAGCAGTAATGGCTCAAAATGAATCACTAAGTCCCGCTTAGTGTATTTATGGTATCACTCCTGCTGGCTTTACAGGTGTCCAAAATTGAACCCTAATAATTTTACAATGTCCCTTCTTTCCCTCCCCTTGCCTACTGTATTTGATGGTTGCACGGCTCGGTTGAGCCTGCAGATACCAGAAGACATCCTCTAGCCTGGGGCTGCAACCTGCCTTCTAGGACTTATTTTTGCCAATAGCTGCAGGGGGGCAGAAGCGGGTCCTTGACCTTCTCTCAACAGTTTTATGAAAAAGATGCACATCTCAGTGATTTTTCTTTTTCCCGGGGAGTTCTCGCTAGCTTTGAAGAATAGTGGCTCTCAGAAATACCTTCATGCCAATGGTGAGCTCACAGTGGTTTGAACCAATTCCCACCGTGGTTATAGAAATATTTGTATTGTCTTTAGTGAACTTTGGGTCAGGCCTGTCTTCTGGAATAAACCTGTTAGAAGACCAGAGCAATTCTCCTAGTGACTGTAGCCCTTGCAGCAAATCAGCAGTTTGAAATGCAGAGCTACGTGGAAATCTACCCAATCTCTCTTTTCCCTGGCTTCACAAGTGGGAGCTGTTGATACCTGCACGGCTCTTGGTACAAGGCAGAGTGGAAGAGCATAGTAAGTTAATAAACCACAAGCCATTCAAGAAACATCTAGGACAGAGACACTGACACCAGAGAATCATATAACTGCATTCAGCACCTAGTAAACGTTTACTTGGAGGACTGATGAGGAACGCACCGATGAACCTCTGAACCAACTACTTGGCAGGTAAGGCAGCTCGTGCTCTAATGAATAGCACTATGTTCTCATCATCGCTATATCTTTTCCCCTAACGTACTCGCAGCAGTTTATCAACATTATATAATGCAGGGAGAGTTGATAGCCAGCTTTTGGTGTGCTTGTTTTATTTGACTTACTTGATTTACAAGTCTCCTGCTTACACAATGCACTTTGAGCTGTTGTTTCTTTTATTTTTAATGTTAAAATAATTACTATTGATCCTAAATAAGCGTCTGGAAAGTCCTTTAGGTTTCAGGAGCAGGCTTGAAAGACTGCTTTTAAGAACTACTCCAGTGTATGATTTATTTCTCATACAGTCAACGATTATCACACTCTATATGTTTTCCCCTTGTTTACCGCCTTTTTTCCCTACCACAGCACGGGGTTGTTTTCTCTTGTCGGGTGGGAAAAATAAAGAAAGAAAAAAGGGAAGAGCAGGATAGGCAAGCGCTATCAGCGCTTCTCCCCTCGGGGCTGGGGGAGAGTGCGAAGGAGGGGGGGACCTCCTGCCCTTCAGAGGAGCATGCCGCCCTTCCCGGAGGGGTTCGGGGGGCGGGGGGTAGGGCGCCGCGGGGACGCGCCGGCGGGGAGCAGCGTGCCCGCGCCCACCGGCGCTGCCTGCGCGCCCCCGGGGGGCTCCGGGGCCGCCCTGCGGCGGAGGGCGGCGGGGGGGGACACGAGACGGGGGGACCGCGCGGCCGAGGGAGTGGAGGGATGGCGGGATGGAGTGATGAGGGATGGAGGGATAACGGGTGGAGGGATGGAAAGGTGAGGGATGGAGGGATAATGGGTGGAGGGATGGAGCGGTAAGGGATGGAGGGATGGGAAGATGGAGGGGTGAAGGATGGAAGGACGTGGGTTGGAGGGATGGAGGGAGAGTGGGTGGAAGAATGAGAAAATGAGGGACGAAGGGATGACGGGCCGAGGGACGGAGGGCTGCAGAAGCGAGCGCCCGCGCTTCCCGGCTGCTCCCCCTCCACTGCGCGCCCCCGCTTTGCTCCCCGCCCCCCCCCCCCCCCCCCCCCGCCTTAACCGCCGCGCGTGCCCGCGCCCGGGGCTGTGACTCTCCCTCGCATCCTCCTCCGGCGGCGGCGGCAGTGCCGGGGATGGGCGGCGAGAGCGCGCCCAGGAGCAGCCCGGGCCCCGCCGCTCCCCCCTGCTCCCGCGCCCGCTGCTGCTCCTGCCCCGCCGCCCCCCGCGCCCCGGGGGCAGCGCCGCCGCCGCGCTACCCGCAGCCCCAGCCTCGGACGGGTGAGTCGCCGGGCCCTGCCCCCCCCCCCCCCCAAAAAAAAAAAGAAAGCACCTGCCGTGCGTCCCCCCGCTTCTTCCCCCCCCACGCCCCCGCCTCCCATCCCGGAGCGGCCCCGGGGGTGAGCGCTGGGGGAGTGGGGGGTCGCGGGGGGAGGCACCGCGCTCACGCCTGCCCCCGCCCCCGGGGGAACGGAGGGTCCCGGCCCGGGCTTGCGCCCTCCCCGCGGGGGCGGAAGGTCCGGGAGGGCGGCAGGGATGTCCCCGGAGCTCCGCGGGGGCTGTGGGGGAAAAGGCTCCCGCCCTGCTGCCCCTCCCGGGCACCACTGCCCATTCCCACGGGGGTCTCGCACACGCACGGACGCACACACAGACATCCCGACAGCCCCGCTCCCCAGCCGCGGCCAGGAGCCCCTTGACCCCCCGCAACACACACACACACACACACGCCGGGGGCGGCTCGGGGGAGGGTGCAGCGCCTTAACTTTCGCAAGGGACCATTTGAAGGTGGGGGGGACCCGGCTCAGCAGAGTTGGCCACTTCCCCGGAGTGTCCCCCCGAAAGCCGGGGGAGGGTCCCGGCCCCGGTCCCGGTCCCCCTCCCGGGGCCGCCGTGGGCAGCGGAGCGGGGCCCTTCCCGCGGGGAGCCGCTTCCTGCGGGACTCAGCGCTCGGATGGACTTTTCTGACGCTCCCCCCTCCCTCCAATAAATAAACAATTAAATACAGCTTGGGGGGGAGGGGGGGAAGCCTGTGCGTGATTTGCTTTCGCTGCCCAGAGCCGAGAGCACAAACGATGGGATGCTGTGACTGAAAAGCGTTTTCTGGATTTTATGTGTCATGATGCACACGGTTGGTTGTAGGTAGTGTAGTAACTATCTGTATCCCAATAGTTCCCTGTCGAAGGGTTGTTATGGCAGCAGCGCTTCCCCCTTCTTTTATTTAGCATCTCCAGATCAGATTAATGTTAAAGACCTGGAAAGTGCTTTCAAAAAAAAAAAAAAAAAAAAAAAAAGAGCAACCTTTTGCCTCTTTGCCAGATAGCCAACAAGTACGAATGTAAGATTCACACTAAATCTTCGCTCCCTTCTCCAGAAGCTGGTGCTGTGATAACACTTAAGACTGAAGGAGGCTGGGGGAAAATGTCATTTTTTTTTTCCACAATTCCTGCTTTTTCTTAAATTTTGTTGGGAGTTTTTGCTCGGTTTTGCATTGGTTTTTTTAATGTGTTTCACATACTTTTTGCTAGTTCTTTCTCACAGAAGACTTCTTAGTCCTGCATTATACTGGGTAAAGGGATTCAAGCGGTTCTACAAACAAGAGATGCACACCGTTTGTGGGAAGGGAAACCTTGTAATTCTGTAGATTCTGTACAATTTACAGGATGATGAGTTTTACTCTTGAAATACAGGAAGGAATGTGTGTGAGACTCATCAGAAATGTTTCATCACGTTGTAACTGCCATGACTGGTGACAGCCTGAAACAATAAGATATAAAGGTTATTATGGAAATAAGTTTCTCTGTCACCTGTGATGGTCAGCCTGTTCTCAGTCGAACCACAAATAGTTGTAAGGGAAACGCTCTGATTCTGATATCAGTTTAGTCAATGGGGTCTTTTGGAAACAGTGCTTAAACCGTGAAGCCTTTGATAAGGGTCGATATTACAAACACATGATATTGGTAGAGGGCTATGCTATTTTGCAGTTTTTACTCACCACTTGTATAGGTAACATTTGTTGTCTTCAGCTGGAGTTTGCCTGAGAGGAGGTTGAGCAGTAAATGATAAGTACAGAAAGATTTTTGTCCTGGAAGCTCCCGCATTTTATTTCCGGCAGAATATTTGCAGACTGATATTGATATTGCAGGATGAAATGTTATTGAATTGCAATATCTTGTTTCCAGTTGTACGTTTTGAAATAAGTTTTGCTTATCAGTAGGAAAGCAACATGAGTGTGTAACTGTTCGTTTAAGAATGAAAAAATGCTGTCCCAGGATGATTCGTGTATTGAAACGGACTAGATTCAGGTTAAATAGGTGAACCAAAATGATGTAGTGTAAGTGATCCGTAACTAATTCTCATTGCTTATAATGAAAACAGACACTCTTGTCATCTTCAAATTGGCACAGAGAGATGTTAAAAGAGAGATGAAGAACAGCAAAATATATGTTTTTAATGATGAACTGAACTCTTGAATAAACCTCAGCCATTTCTGAGGAAATACAAGCACGTTTCGTGGTATAACTGTGGCCATGATTCCAAGCCCAGCTAAATCAGTATGAGATTCTCCCCAGGCACTGCTGTGAGCAGAGTCAAAGACATCTATGCTAAACCTTTTTGAGGAACCAGGATGTGAAAAGATCATTTGTATTTTTCCCCATTGCCATAGCTGGAAGGATTTATTTTGTGTCTCATATGGAATATTCCATGCTTTACCCTTCTGAGCTGTACTCGAGCCTATAGTTCTTACCTGCCCAGACAGCTCAGCTGAAATAATTCTTGTGAGAAAGAATAATGTATGTATGGCTATGTGCAGTTTTATTGGACCCAACCAGTTAAATAATAGTCATGTTTACTGGAAAAAGGGTTTGACTTTGAATGATATTTTTATACCTGATACCACTAAAATTTCATTTTAGGTGGTGGGAATAGCATGTTTTTTAAAATGGCATTATTTGTTTTATGGTTCTGATATGAAAGGACTAGCTGAATTTAATCAAGCTGGAGAGCAGATGTTTCCAACTTTGGCCATTTAAAAATATCCTTAGTGATTTAAAAATAACCTTAAATTGTAATGAAGAAAAGACAAATTTGATCACTCTGAAAAGGATTACAGCTGAAGTTATTTGATACAAATGAACCAACAGAATGCACTTATTTAACACTAGACAGAGGTAAAATGAAACAAAAAAGAAAGGCGGCAGAGCCCAGTCATTGCAGGAAAATGCACCGTATAACCTCTGAAAGGCTATTACAAAAATTACCCAAGAAGTTCCAGCTTCAAGGGTCTGACTCCCTTATGGGGTTGAATGTAAAAAGTCCTACTGACTTCAGTAAGCATTAATAGCTAGAGCTTCTAAGAGAAGGGATGGATAAATATAATTTAATTAAGTACCACAAAAATTCTGACAGATAGTTACTAAAACCAGATTGGAAATGTATGGGTTTTCTTCTGTTAGGAGGAAGTTCTGGCTCCACCGAAACTGAATTGGAGTCTTGCCATTGATTTGGCTGGGGCCAAAATGTCATCCTGAGAATTATGTTTCAAGTGACTTTTGAAATACGTTGTGTGTTATATTTAATCTGTTTTTAATTTGTGTCATAGTCTATTAAAATGAGGTTACCTTTGCCAAGCTGGAGTTATTAATTAGTTATTAGCAATCATTTTCCCTTTCCTTTTACATTTTTTTAAATGTCAGTTTTTCAGAAACAGCAAGAAATACAGAATAGTCTTCCTGTAAGAGTGCACTCATAAGCTGAATAATTCAAAGCCTGTACTGTCATTGTGCAATCAAATTTTTAATACGATGCTGTCAAAGTCATAGAAAAGGATAATCAAATGTGACATCATAGAAGACAATGTATATAGCTGACATGACATCCGAATGTTTTAATTTCCTCACTTTATATTTAGTGGTTAATGAAGATAGACTTCTTTCTTTCCTCTGGGGAAGCTCCTAATACAACATATTAAATGTTCAGAAAAATGATGTGTATATTTTCTTAAAAAAAGAGATATACCTCTTGTGAAGAAAGTCCCTAACGTAAAGGAAATGAAATCATAAAGGAGACAATTTAAAGCCTTCACTGGGAAACATAGAACTGAGATAATTTGTAGCTAATGAGAAAAACTATTGCCAGATATGTTTTCTAGAACATGATAGGTATGATCTTGACAAAGGACAATTTATTAACTGTTCCTAACTAGGGATGTACCTCTGTGTAAAAAAGATTAATGCAATTTCATCCTCAAAAAACCTAGTCATTTCTGTGGTGTCCTTCTGCTGTTCTTTCTCTTAAATTAAGTATATGTAATGCTAATGAAAAATACTGGATTGACAAAAATGGAAAATGAAAGTCCGATTATACTCACTCAACATGGAGAAAATGTTTGCCCACCAAGACCTTCCAGGTGGCTATGGACCCCTTTGCTCCAAGTGGTCAATGTAGTGAGGAAATTTGCTTGGAATAGGATTTTAATTGTTAGCCTTGGCTTCTGCCATCCTCAGAGAAACCAGGCCCAGTTGTGGCTCCCTGGGGACCTGGCTGGATCCTGCATGGAGCTCAGTATTCTCAGCACCGGGGCTTTCAAAAGTGCCGAGTGCATTTTCAAAATCCTCTAAGAAATGGAGTGAAATAACCAGTTCATTTCACACAGGCCACAAACCAGCTTTCAAATCACAATGATTTTCCGTCACTACTGCATGTTGGCTGTATTTGAATCAGTGAACTAGAGGTGAAAGGCTCCAAAAATGTGATTACCAGTCCCTTAAGACATTTAGTCCTTTAAGGATATCTTACTGGAAATATGTGCTTGTATTTCACAAACTGGAGCAGAGAGAAATGAATTAATAACACCCAAATATTTTTGTTTTAAAAAAAGCTCTTACACCTTTGGTTTTTGTTTTTGTTTTTTGGTTGGTTTGTTTGTTTTTTAATTTTGTAGAGAGACTGTTAATTCCATGTTGTCAGATATTTGGTTCTGGAATACATGTATAATCCATGAGCAAACCACCTCACAGTTGTTCATATTTTATTACCACATAAGGCTACATTTTTGATGTGACAGTAGACAGTGATTTAACCATGCACTCCCATACCTGGCTAAATTACAACATTCCAATACTGAAGTTTGGGTTGGATTTTGTTTTTTCCCCCTAAAGTCCGCCACTCAGCAGCAGAAAATGTCAGAAAACAAACAAAACAAATAACAAATGCAAATCTATTATTTATAATGGATTTTTATGCATAATGGGTTTTTTTTGTATAAATTAAGCTTACTACTCTTTTGGAAAAAAATCAATATAAAACTACTGTAATTGTTTTATACTACAACGTAAACCTACTATGTAAGTAAAGCTACTGAACTAAACAAAGCTGCCAACTGAACACTGAAAACGAATATTTAAGTGATAATCCAGCTGTTCAACGGTCTCTTGGTTTTTCTGCAGATGTCTTCTTCTTTTAGTTTATCCAGGACAGCAACTACAACAGTTTCAAACTGAGAAAGTGTGTTAGAACTGAAACCACAGGAAAGCTTGTTCTGCCATTCTAGTATTAGAAAGAGGTGAGAGGCAGAGACCTCTAAGGTCTAAACTTTGAAGGATGTGACATAAAACATATGCTCCCTTCAAAATTAATTTTTTCATTTAGGAAATGAGTGTGGGTTTTTTAAAAATACGGAATGTACTTTTTAAATTTTGTATTTATCTAACAACTTTTTTATTGTTTTATTTACCTGATAAAACAACAATCCTAGAAAATATTTTCTGCACTTGATATACGAACTTCTATCCCAAAGCATCTAGCTAACACTAAAACATTAATCATCATTTGTCATAGTAAAATGCCCAAATTAAAAATCTGAACAAATGACAGTTGTAGACTTCTTTGTGATTAGCAAAAAATGGTGTCCATTTTTGTATAGCACTTAATTTGGACTGTCAATTAGTGTGCTTTAATGGTCAAGAGTGAGTGATGCTTAAATATTCTTTAAGAAAATAACTAAAAAACATAAATCTAGTCCAAGATTAAATAGTCATTTAATACATGGTGCCTTTCTTACTGATTTGAACTACAATTCAAGTTGGAGATTTAAACTGCTTTGAAATCTGCCCATACTTAAAATAATCACTAAGCAGCTCGTTTACATTTTTGTCTTCACATTTCCCCACAGATCCTCCTGTAGCTTTTTTCACCCCAGATGAAGACACTGGGTGGGAGTTCAAATATTTTTAAATAGCTTCTAACTAATTAAGCAGCATTAACTCCCTGTATATTCAAAGACTTTCTTCAAATGAGTCACAACATCTTAGGAAGTCAGGTACCAACAGCAGTACCTAAAACAGATTACTAACCAAGGACAGATGGATGCAGGTAGCAAGTAGACCATGCCAGACACCACAGGGTGAAGCAGGCTCATAAAGCAACAGAACCAGTTTTCTCTACTTACCAGGGTAACATTTCAGTGGTTTTGAAATTACAAATGTCTCCTTTTGAAATGAAAGACAAAAACTTAGAAGTCCTCAAAAAACAAAGTTACTTCCCCAAATTGTTTTGGATAGACTGAAATGTAAAATATTGTAATACATGTCCCAATATATCAGAAACAATTTGAATATTTCTTTTTTTTGTGGTTTTTCTTTCAACCCAAGACTTCAGCAAAATTAGTTCAATTTCGTGGAGCATTGTGATTTCAGCGGAACTGCATATTCCGACAGAATGTTATTTCGTGAAGTTTCTTCAGTGCTTAAACTACAGAAGAAAGACTTTCCTTAAAGTTAAGGCTATGGTGAATAAAAGCATCAATCCTGAATCGTTTATGTAGACACAGAGCTTTAGGACTGTGTGTATTCCAAGAAATTGGCTGATTGCGTACATCGAGATACTCATATGACAAGTATTCTGGCTTTATTGGAATTGAGTCCTCACTATTCTTTGGCAAAGCAGTGGAAGTCTTGGCCTAGCAGGAGAGGGTAGAACTTGATTTGGAACTCTCCATCAAAATTATTTTTCAATAGCAGTAATTAATGTTTCAAAATTAGAAGTGGCATTAGTATGGGTCAGTAGTAGAAGATCCCTAATTTAATTTGAGAAATGGAAAATCATAAACTTTTGAAATTAAACTTTTGAAATGGTGACTATTTTATGGTCACTACCGCTGAGTATTGCATTTAAATGGAATGGGAGGACATCCAACTTCATTTAGAAAGCAATCAAGTTATTATTATTGCCTCTATTGTTGTGTTTGGAATAAAATTTGCCAGCTAAACAGCCAAGGCTATCAGCCTAGGCTATACCAATTTTACGATTTATTTAAGCTGGCAATACAAGATTTTCACAAACTAACTGCCTAAGACTATTATTCAGCAGTTCTAAATACCCATAGTTTAAAGGCCACTGTTTAAGTATAACAAAGTAAGCTTGGTCTGACACAAATGCTAATTAGTTTATTGCAACCACCAGACTTAAAAAAAAGTTTTTAAGCAACACCGTTTAGCTGAATGGAGAAAGAAAATGAAATAATATCCAATAAATGCCGTTTTGGAGCATAACAAACTTGCAGTAATTAGGGGAGTTTTACGTGCAAATGCTTGCCCCAAACAACATTGGTCTCGACCACCTATGCTAAGAGATAACTTGTGTCCTATATTAAATATTAGCACTGATATTAGAGTTGCAGGTGAGGAGCTCAGGGAAGTAATCAAACTTCATTTCCCAGACACTCTCCGTGCCTCCCCTATAGGTGCTTACCGGCCACCTTTGCTGTGTAGCACACGTGAGAAGCAAAGCAATGACCAGCTGCCTCCCCACCAAACTTCCTGGGGGGGACAGGCAAAATTCTCCATTACTCAGCCTCGCTGAGCCTGGATGCTCTGTACCTGCCTTCCTGCACTTTCTTCCCTCCACACCTGCTGGGCCTCCAGCACTGGCCCTGTGCCTGCTTGCAGCAAGCTGATAGTATTTGAGATTCTAACTAACTAATATTTAACAAGAAAGCAATGAGAGGATTTCAGAATAATATTACAAATATTTTAGCAGTTAGAATACACATAGCTAGGCAAAGTGTGTTTCCTTAAGGCCTCATTGAGATGATGAGTCTTTTTTCCACAGGTATCCTAGGGCAGCCAAGTGCAGGCAGCTGAGAGCATCCCTATTGTTAAAGCAATCTTGACAAACAAAACATTAACAACAATAGTGACATCTGTTTTTTTTAGATCTTTCCAGACAAGAGAAGTTTAAGTCTTGCATGACAAGTGGTACCAATAGTTGGTAGGAAGGAATTCCAACCTGAATGTACCTTGGGGCGAAACACAGCAGCACTGCTATGAAACTTGGGGCTGGGAATTTTTACCTGGTTCATAATATCCAGAATAAGCCTGGGAGTAGTTTAATTCCATGCAGTCAATGAAATAAATAGCGGAAATGGTTGGGGGGGTGTGTGTACATATAAACTACAGTATGAATGAATCAATTTAGTGAAAGGACAGAAGTAGTTGACCAAAACCTGTGAAGTACAGTAGTGGATAACCAAAGAAGACGCCAGCTGTCACCATTTTTTCACATTTATAAGATATGATTACAAAATGTGGAGACAAATGCCAGTCTTAGAAGTACAACTTGAAACTAGGAGACTACCTGTTATTAAAATAGGTTGCTTCATCCCACATCATCTTGACACTTTCAAACAGGCCTAAATTTAATTAGCTTTCACATCACCACATTCCTCTCAATCTTGTTAGGAGGAAAAACAGACTGGCTGCGGAGACAACTCACTTTCTCAGATAATGATTTTGCGACCATATTATGCACAGTGTTCATTGCTGAGGGACAAATTCTGTTTTCCTTGACACCTAAGATACTCAGTGAAAAAAATGTTATGAGTCTGTTGTGTAGTTAGTAATGAAGCACTCAGCCATATGATAATATAATTTTGTTTATGGGAAACTTTACAGTTTCACCAGTTTTATATTCTGAAAAGAACAAAAACATAAGTTGAACGTCTCTCTACAGATTAAGCAGGTTTTTTTTTCAGTCAGTAATTCTGCTTGTAGGAAAATCTAGCTGTAGATAAATTCAGAAGATTGATCATGATAAAACCAAAATCATTTGTTATTTTATTTGATGAAGAAAACTGCAGTTGAAAGCTATTTCAGAATAGAAACTTGAAAAATATACCCTTTTCTCTTTTTGAAAACAATTTTTTCTTGAAATTCGCACAATTCCAAGAGATGTTTTGATGTAAAAACATCAAATTGTCTTTCATTCTCCTCTGAAAAATTTTCAGTCAGCTCTAGATTTACAGGAAAGAATATGGTATCCCACTGGATGTTGCTGGGAAAACCTGCAGCTTTCTGTGTTAAGGTTTATAAAGGCAATAGTCTAATCTGCTGAATAGAATCACTGTATCTTAATCATATTTTTTAAAGTATGTATATACACAATTATATAGGAATATACATATATATATACACACACACACACACGTATACATACCTATATGTATGTGTATATACTCCTATTCTTGTGGTCCACAATAGCAGCTGAGCTCCTCAGGCACTCTACCTGGTTAAAATCCTCCTCCCTGAAAGTCAGCTTTTATTTTTTGCCTTTTTTTTTTTTTTTTTTGCTAATAGAGCAATTTTCTGTGGTGTATTTATGAATTTATCTCTTTGCCTGAACTTTGTTGTATTGGCCTAATTTGTAATTCTTTTTGCTCACATTACTATGCAGATAATATATGTTCCTTTCACTGGGTTGTTCTAGAATAAGTAATTTTGATGTTTGTGCCCCATTTCTGGAAGTGCTTACTGCTGTGTAATGGTTATGGATTATCTGTAGTTTTCAGGTAAGTAGAAAAAGTGACTCCAGCATTATGCCTCTCTGAAGATCAGAGATGCACAGCTAGATATGGAAGCTAGGGCACTACATTCCCAGTCCCCAGATCCAGCCGTGCTTCCTCCTATAGTACAAGATTGTTTTAGCATAGCTTTTCCCCAAAATATGGAGAACACTTCTGATGCAATGAAGGGAAGGTATTATGTGACCCACTTAGTGGATGAGGGGAAGGCTGTAGACGTTGTCTACTTGGACTTTAGTAAGGCCTTTGACGCTGTCTCCCACAGCATCTTCCTGGAGAAGATGGCTGCTCACGGCTTGGACAAGTGCACTCTGCGCTGGGTCAAAAACTGCCTGGATGGCCGAGCCCAGAGAGTGGTGGTGAATGGAGTCAAACCCAGCTGGTGGCCAGTCACGAGTGGTGTTCCCTAGGGCTCAGTGTTGGGGCCGGTCCTGTTCAAGATCTTCATTGATGATCTGGATGAGGGGATTGAGTGCACCCTCAGTAGGTTTGCAGATGACACCAAGCTGGGTGGAAGTGTCGATCTGCTGGAGGGCACGAAGGCCCTACAGAGGGACCTGGACAGGCTGGATAGTTGGGCCGGAGCCAACAGTTTGAGATTCAACAAGGCCAAGTCCCGGGTCTTGCACTTGGGTCACAACAACCCCATGCAATGCTACAGGCTTGGGGAGGGGTGGCTGGAGAGCTGCCTGGAGGAAAAGGACCTGGGGGTGCTGGTTGACAGCTGGCTGAACATGAGCCAGCAGTGTGCTCAGGTGGCCAAGAAGGCCAACTGCATCCTAGCTTGTATCAGGAATAGTGTGGCCAGCAGGAGCAGGGAGGTGATCGTGCTCCTGTACTCGGCACTGGTGAGGCCACACCTTGAATACTGTGTTCAGTTTTGGGCCCCTCACTACAGGGACATCGAGGTGCTGGAGCGTGTCCAGAGAAGGGCAACAAAGTTGGTGAAGGGTCTGGAGAGCAAGTCTTCTGAGGGGACGCTGAGGGAGCTGGGGTTGTTTAACCTGGAGAAGAGGAGGCTGATGGGAGACCTTATCGCTCTCTACAACTATCTGAAAGGAGGCTGTAGCGAGGCGGGCGTCAGACTCTTCTCCCTAGTACCAAGCGATAGGACGAGAGGAAATGGCCTCAAGCTTTGCCAGGGGAAGTTTAGGTTGGCTATTAGGAAAAACTTGTTCACCGAAAGGGTTGCCAGGCATTGGAACAGGCTGCCCAGGGAGGTGGTGGAGTCTCCATCCCTGGAGGTATTTAAAAGAAGGGTAGACGTGGTGCTTGAGGATGTGGTTTAGTGGTGGACTGGGCAGTGATAGGTTAGTTGGCTGGACTCAATGATCTTAAGGGTCTTTTCCAACCTTAACGATTCTATGATTCTATGTGATAATCAGGCTATTTCAGCAGCAGTGAGAAAAGGTTGGTACAGACTTGAGAGAATAGTCAAATATCGCTCTATATAGTAAAGAATGCTATCTCCTGGTATGCATATTTTTTTAAGCTTTCTACAAAGTACTGCTTCAAAACAGTATTTTCCTCTTGCTTCATTACCACCTGTTTTCCTTTCTAGTCTGTTCCCTCTTAGTCATTACTGATCTTTCCTTAACTTCTGTGACACTTTCTTCCTGCCTTTGTTTCTTTTATTCCTCAGATTCATTTTATTTCAGTTCTTAATTTCCATCTTTTCTTTTGCATCATTTCCCAAATTGTCACTTCTTTCTTAATTATTGAATAGTTATTTTATTTGCCCCAGGAAAAAAAGAGGGAATTTGAAGTTTTCACTAACAATTATCTGTGATGATTGAGGGCAAAATCCACACAGAGACTTAGAGCCAAACACATTAAGCGTTTTAGGCAGCAGAAATGTAACTTGGATGTATTTGTCTGTATTAGCAAGTAATTCAGCACACTACGAGCAGACCAGTAGATCAAAGCAGCTGGTGCTGAGGTCCTTATATTTAAGGTATGTGATCAATGTGTTTTACCATGGACTAGATTTAGTTTGGTGTCTTGGACCAAATGCTATTACTCTGTGTATAGTCTGACGCTGTTCAAAGAACTCATTAGTTCAGATCCTTTTGTCTCCACTGCAGGTTATAGTACATTTGGTACAGATTGTAAGCAGACCCTCCAACTTTTTTTGCCTCAAGAGAAGTCTAATACAGGCACACCAAGACTGCTTTGCAATGTATGGTAATTGGGTTTCACTGCACACCCACACTACTTCTCCCAGTCATATGGCAGTGCAGTCTCCTAGGCTCTGAACAGAAACTGTACCACCACCTTGCCCTGGAGACGCCCATTCCTAACTCAGTTTTTAGTCTTAAAATCTTTATTTGTGGATGTCCCCAGAAGAATCTTAAGTCTTCTGGAGACTCAACAAGTTCAATGACTTCGTAAACCTTTCATTGTGCTGCACAGGGACTAAGTACTGCAACCAGGTACCCACCCATTCCTTGGGCAGCTCTGTCAGGCACTAGGCTAAAGAGTCATTCACCTCTTCTTTGTGGGCAAATAAATATTTAATTCCCCCATTCTGACCATGTAGTGACATGGTTCCTACAGGTGTGGCCAGTGTTCTATCTCAGAATGGTCTCTGGGAGTAGCAGGTTGCAGTGCCACAGCCAGAGCAGGGAATCAGCAGAACTGAACCCACACTGCCAACATTTTGGACAGAAAATCTAATCACAGCTTTATTAGGGGAGCACCAGCACATCTCTTTTCTTTTTATTTTTAAAGTTTCTAACAAGAAAAAAAAATATGTCTCCTTTTCTAACAAAATCTGAACCCTGAGTAGATAAATGCACATCCTTCAAATCCAAAGCAGGGTGCTTAACTTCTGGCTGGGTGAAATTTAAAGCAGACTTTGATTAGCATTCCCCTCTGTGTCAAACTGCCTGTTCAGCATCATGATTTTACATAGCTCTCTGCTCTGTGCGCAGGTTGCACACTACCCAGTCTCTACTGCTTACCTTCCTAGGGGACAGTGTCCAGTTTATAAACACTTAAATATGGATGCTTCATCTAATGTGGGAAGAAGACTCCAAAGCGAAATAATGAGTTGCTCTGCCTTCTAGTACCCAAACATCTTTTTGGATGCAACCGTCAAGCATTGCAACATCTAACTGACAGGTAATTTGTTTATAAAGACTTGTTCTCTACCCTGAGTTAGGCTTCCTGCGCGAAGCATAGGAGATAGATGAGTAAGAGTGGGATCCAGAGAAATCAGCAAGCAGAAGGAGGGGTAGCTTCAGGGAAATACGTTGGGACAATAATACATACACAACCTATACCATAAAGGCATCTGCTTTCAGTGCTGGGTAAGTGTCTGCTGTCCCCTGAAAGTATGCATATTATCTAGACCTGCCTTTTCCCCAAAATAATTAGAACATGCTGCTAATTGATGCCCAAATATCCAGTAATTAGAGCACTTACCATTTACGTGGATGACCTTTTAAAAACATACCCACACTTCTGAGTTGGAGAAAAAAATCCACTCACAGGCACTTTCAGGTCAGAAATGTGCCCTAACTACTTACTGAATGGTTATTTTGGGATGAAGTGAGTGACTTTTTCCTCTTGAAACTTTGCCAATTTGGATAATTGATTAAATAGATAATGGAGGAGGAACTTAAACCTGACCCCCTTTCTTCACAGAAGAGTGGACTAACATTGGTCTGTGGAGTCAATTGCTTGCTGTTTGGCTGAATAAATATTTAAAAGCAAACTGAATGGTTCCAAGAGGGGAAAATGAAAAAGTCTTGCCAAATAACAAGTACTTTCCGGTTAATGGGAACCTCTGGGAGGCAAGCAGTCTCAAATCTAATATTCTCTATAGATCAGATGAAGTGGGGTTGTCTGTCTCCCAAGAGAGAATTTCATTTACTGTGGTTTTAGAAAGCCTTGATCCTGCCCTTTGTTTTTTTCATGCATGTGATGTCTGCTCTGGCAAGCATGTTCTCAGAAAACATATTTGTGCTCTCTATGGGGTGAGACTGCTGCCTCTTGCGAGCGAGTTTGCGCTCTGAGAGCCTTGGCAGGGTCAGGTCTTGATGGACCTGGCCATGAGTACCGCGAGCTCGGACATACTGGGCTGCAGTTTCATGAGGAATAGAAAGCATTGGTGGTGTCTGAATGCTCAAGTCAGCATTGCCCAACATGGCAACTAAATCCCTTGATAGGAGCCTTTAGAAATATAGAGAGATACTAATAATAGAAACCTTCAGCAAATGCAATGTTTTATAGAAAGACCTTAGTAGCCCGTTTGGGAAACAGATGATCTTTCTTCTTTCACATAACAGATATAGTGCAGTGAGTGATAATACAGCTTTCCCACAGTACTTTACCACTTTTTCTCCATTTGTTTGTAGAAGGTGTTTAAGTCTGTGGCAAAGGTAAGTTAATGTCCAAGGGACTCGAAAAATGCGTTAGTCCCGGGAATTACGCTTTGGACAAAGTAAATATCTATCACTTTCCCATAGATACTAATTACTGATAGATTATTTACTCAAAAAGATCTTTGTTTTACCAGTCCTATGACATTCTTCCTATTTAAGGTCTTTAAGTCTTCATGTCAGAGACTTTTATCACGTTTGCTCCTGTATCACTGAAAGCAACTATGTACTAACATAACTCAATCTAATATAGCTCTTACATCTTATTTTACAAAGGAAACCCTTACTTAGGTTTCTGTAGCACTAAAAAAGCTTTGCTGAAGTCCTTAAAAATCTGATTTATTCAAGTTGAATTAGGCATTCATAATTCCTAATGCTCCTTGAGCCATTATCAAATCGTAGATATGATTTCAGTGAAAGCCCTAATGTTTGTGGTAAGTCTTCTCTGGTATGGGTAACGGAAGAAGACAAGCCTTTGAAATATATTACTCCCTGTTTAGACTGAAATATTTCTGAAGCAGGAGTAAGTTGACAAGAGCATTAGTATTCCCTAGATAATTATTTTGTCAATGGCTGCAAATCTGTTGGTGGTAGGCAGGCTGTAGGCTGTCTTTCCTTATTAGCCTTTTATGACCTAATCCAACCCAAAGAAAAGTGGTTTCATGCAAAAATTTTATCTAAATTTAAACAAATTGGAAAAGATTATTTTTCTAATTATAGTGTGTAATTTCATAGTTTCACGTACGATTCCTTTTGGATGAGTAGCCTGCAATTCTTTGATAGAACAATTTTGACTTGGATTCTTCCTAGGTTTACATTCCTGTGACTAGAATATACCTATTCCACAATATCTTAATCTTACAAATTATTATTGGGTTTGTGCCTCTTTCTAAGTTCTGGAAAGTCTAGATTGTCTTTCTGAATCATAGATACACCAGAATGGTCACTGTTTCCTGTTAGACTCAAATCCTCAGCTACTGATCAGTTGTGCAGTAATATGCCTGGGAAAGCCAACTTCAAATATTTGCATTTTGAAATCCCTGTGTTTTCTTTAAAGGCAGTGAGTGAAGCTAGAGATGTGCCTCTGACTGTGAAGTACTTAACTAATTTAAAAGACAGCCTGCCCTTCAGTGTGAAGCCACCTAACATTTTAGGTTTAAGTACAGATATGGCAATGTATTTTAATTTCTGTATTTTTCCTCTTCTTTTTGTCACTAATACTCTGCATCTTTGCCTCTCATAATCCTATCTTCTTTAGCCGTATTTTATCACTCAAGGTCATGATCCTACTTGTAATACTATGATCGACCCAAAGTTGTGAGCCTGGAGAGGTTCAAAATGTATTCATGGATGGCTTTCCTCTCACCTAACTTTAGCCACCAGAAACTAAGCTAACCTTCAAGGCTTCCTTTGTAGTTATGAAAGAGAAAGACATCACCAGAGAGCAATTCATTATGCTTTCTGGACATCTCTCTTAGCATGGGATGAATTACACTGTGAAAGTACTTGTCCCTCCCTCTATATAGGAGAGAGACTATAAAGGAGCTTCAATGAGTACCATGGAGAGTATGTCTAACTTTTCTAAAAAATATGACTCTATTATTTAAGAGTGTAAATTATTTTTATATAGGTCTTTCAGTTTCCAGTATCATCACCTGTGGTTGCCTTGGGCAATGTGTAGAGAGCAGGAAAGGAGCCAGATGAGCCTGCTGTGCTACCCCTGCAGTTGGGAAAGCAGAATATGGTACAGAGAGATTTGGGCTGGCAGCACAGAAGCCATTGTGGGACTAGGAGAAGCACAGCTGTGTTCATGCAACACTGCACACTGAGTTAAGAAACGCTGCTGAAACCAGCTCAATTCACTGGCACAATACCTGAATTCATATGAATTTTGTTTATAGCAAATAGGCCAGTGGAATTGTCTATATATTTAGGAATTTTCTTCCAGTTTCTTACTTGGTTTTGAACAAATCATCACAAAAAAATTCAGCAAGTTTAGGGACATCTTGTACAAGCAATTTTCTGTTACAGAATATATGTTCTCCTGAGAAGCAGTACAATCATTCATTTTGTCCTGCCATTTCTATATGTATGCACATCCATATCAATGAATAGGCCAATCAGGGAAAATGTAAGAACATCCTGATACTCGTTTCTGGAGTAGTAGTAGTAGTGCAACTTAATTTAATTACAGAAAAGTCCTTTCATTAATTTCTGTGAATGAATACAAACTGAATGCTAATAGATGAGTGCGTACCATTAATTACTGCTAAAATGAAAGGATACACAACCTAAATTTGGCAATAAATGCTCACAGCACTATTCCAAACAAGATTTTCTGAAGCAGTTCATGACATATCAATACTTCTTTTTAGAACTGCAAGGCTATGGAGGATAAAACCGCAATTTTCTCTGAAAGCCTGCAAAGCAGGTCTGACTTTCTGTGCGGTTATTAGCATTTTGCCAGTTGAATGGATGTCATTTAAATTAGGCTCTGTAATATTAATGCTACATACTGTTTTGTAAGAGGAAGTATTTTGACTGAGTAGGATCAAATTTGTCTTTGCTAAAGGAAATGTCTTTTACATTGGGATGGAGGCTGCTCCCTATATTGGTGCACTACTCTTTTTCACAAGGACTTCTGTATGTTGTTTCACCTAAAAGTCCTTCTAGTTTGGGAAGTTATTAAAAACTGTGTGTAAGGAAATCCTAAACCAATTAAACGTAGGGGTTAACTAATTTTATCACTGTTATTCTCAGCAGAGATGAGTTGGGAGCTGATCTGCTGAGAGGGAAGCACTAGCGCCCCTCCCCTTGAACTGTCGGGACAGCAAGAGCATTTGAGCTTTTTCTACTTCCCTAACTTACCTTTGCTCCAAGAGAAGAGTATGGAGACAGCAGGTTTGAGATCCTGGCCTGTCTTCTTGGAGTAGAAAGTTGACTTCAGCTCTTTCATATATACACAAGTGCCTTACTGGACTTTTGGGTTAAATCTAACAAGACACACAATAAAAGGAACTAAAATTGGTTTTATAGCAGCAATATCTTCACATTCACTTTACTCTTATAAATTCACTGCTTAATTTCCCTACTGCTTATGGCACATGAAAGGGCTGGCAATACCTAATCTCATTATTTTATGATATGTGCTGTGAATTTTTTATCTTAATGCTCCAACTTAGAAAATTAGAGCATTGCATGAAAATCTCAAATGCCATTAGACAGAAAAAAAAAGAGAAAGCTAGGAACATACACAGTACACTTTCTATGCAAAACCCTTTCCAGCTTCTAAGCCAACTAAATATTATTGTCTCTGAGCTCTGTTAGCAAACAGATACTATTTGAAGTATTTAGGTTAGTCTAGAGGTTTTAGCCTGAAACAAATTATGAGCAAGTTATATGAGTATATGCTAGAGTGAGCAGGTGCTGAATCACAGACATTATAACTTTCAGCTGCCAGAGTGAGAAGGGTAGGTGGAAGTTAATCAAGTTAATCATATCTGTAGCCAGAGCTATAGGATGATGTGTTTCCAAATTCCAAGTTTCTAGGTACCATGAGTGTAGATGATAGCTTCAAAATACATCCCATAACAAAACAAAACAAAAACCCAACGCAACCCAAAACAAAACAAAAAAGGAAAGCACCCACATATCTTTCTTTTTTATTCACATGATTTCTGAGCCCATCTCATAGTCTCATATGGCTTGAGTTACCATTTTTGAGCTCTTTTGGCAGTTCCATAAAACAATCTGTAGCACTGGGCAGATAAGATGGAGCCTGGAGACTGATGACGATTTTGAATGAATCCACTGAAGTCAGATAAATTTGTGCTTCAAAAATGGGGCAGGAGACTTTTCTGCTTTACACATACTCTTTATGTAATTTGACGAATCTCCAAGTAATTTTTTTCTCACTTCTTTTGAGAACTGTAAAGTTGTGTAGAAATAAAAGTATCTTTTTAGCTTATAGAAGCTTTACTTCCTGTGATGAAAAAACAAGGGCAGTAGGAAGAAATCCACTCCACTTCTGCACAGAACAGTTTTCTTGGCCTAGCTGTAAAGAAATTATCTTTTTTAGATATAACTTGAACTATCTTAACCTTGGTGAATCTTAATCCCAATTTACCTCCCATACTTTGATGATCATACACTTAGGCAGGCAGTGCTATTGACATCGGTGTGACTACTCACTAGTAGGAATATAAATCAGGGTGAGTAATCAGCATGGAAACCTGCAATGCTATAATTGTAATCTTTTGCAAAGTAGTACTCTCCTTGACTGCTTATCTTCTTGCTTCGTACCTGAAGTTAAGCCTTACACTTGAACCTTTGGTTAGTCTGTGTGTCTTTCTGTTACGGGATAGGGTGTGGGGAATTGGTGATGCTGACTCATCATCTGACACCAGGAGCTGCAGCTTTCCCAGAGCAGCTGCTTTTTCTAACAAACAATACTTTACATTAGGCCTTTGATCTTCTGCATATTTTACTTGCTCATTAGGTCTTGCTCTTTGTATATTACTGTTTCATACATTTACTTAGTCTACTGTATGTTCCCAGATGGTCAAGTATTTTCATCTGGGTTTTCTGTTTTGCTTTTGCAGAAGTTGCGGAAAGTTTTGGTCAGCTTGAGTGTATGCAGGTTTAAATTATAATTTAAGAA
Organism: Phalacrocorax carbo; assembly: GCF_963921805.1. Classification (NCBI taxonomy): domain Eukaryota; kingdom Metazoa; phylum Chordata; class Aves; order Suliformes; family Phalacrocoracidae; genus Phalacrocorax; species Phalacrocorax carbo. The sequence continues at coordinate 85,507,784 of NC_087515.1, read as the reverse complement.
AATAATGGGAGAAAGGGGTCTGAATCACTGGGTGCTAAACTGTAATAAAAATAGCAGGGTGGGGGGCTGAATACTAGAGGTATATACTTCTTTGCTGCAGTTTTGAGAGCTAAATCAGTATTATGAAGAGCTAAGAGTCTGCACATGAGCACATGCCACTTACTGGAAACTGTTCCTCTGACTATCGCTTTCACTTGGAAACTACTCAAGTCCTTGGCTGTGTACTGCCAACATTCATTCTGAGCCCTCCATATGGACAGAGAAAGTATTGTTTAATATCTTGTGTATCTGATGATTTCCCACTTTCACAGGAGAGGTTCTTGTCTGAGTTTTGCCTAAGACTGAGTTTTGCCTAAGAAAAAAAATTAGTAGTATTTCTGTCACTTGCACTAAATGTTTACTAAGTAATTTCCTTTATCATTAACCACAAGGGATTGTATCTGAGTTCTAGCTTTATGTAGTTTTTTTACAGTTTTAGGACTTGTCACTCCAGAAGTATCTGTGCATTCTTAATTTGTTACCAACACTGTCCTGTAACAAATTAAAGATATTAACTACCTGATATTTTTATAAATTAATGAATTTTTATATTTTTACTGGTAAAAACCCCACAAACTACAATAATTTCCATTTTGCATTTTACTCCCATCCTACATGCTAGACCATAGTATTCTAAAGACATAGAATCAGTAATTTCATGGCAATATGAAATACAGTAATTTGTTTCTTTCTAATATTTTCAGGAAAACTTTTGGTTTGTAGTATTTTTTTCGGATTATTGATTTTTAGGTCACACTGATTTTGTTACATTTTTTGTTACAGTCTCATTTAAATGGGGTCTAGTTCACAGGCTCTTTTTTTTTTCTTTTGGCAAATGGTTGTGAAAATAGAAAAACTCTGTTAATTTGTTACCTAACCAGTTTGTAGCCTAATAGTTTATCCTTTACATGACTCAAGGCTCACTGTGCTCTTGCCTTATGTTTCTATTGAAGGACCATCAACTGACTATGCAGGTAAATATAGATTTTTAGATAGATTTCACCCTTTTTGCCTTTCTCTGGTACAAGACTGAGAAAGTCCTTGAAGAATTTTGAGCATTGAGTTACCATCCTTTTGTGAGCTAGTTCTTGTAATATGCCACTGGATGATATTCAGAAGACTAATGCTGGAGATCGGACTTAAGAGTAACCGAGAATATTCAGTTTCAATACATATTTTGAAAGATCTTATCTTCTTGAATGCTAGTTGTCATTTGCAGATAACATCATCTTGCTCTGGACATTGGCAAATACTATCAAAGGAAGTGTATTTTGCTTTGTACTCTTTCTGTCATTTCAGTTTAGTAGTCTTCCATTTAGGGAACCTTGCAAACACATAGAATAAGTGCCAGGCCTCCAGGAAACACCTTCACAGCATCATTCCCATTGCTCTGTGTGATCCAATTGCCTTGTGGATGGTCAGAGCATCACAGACATGTTGGAGCATCCAGAGAAAGAAACAATCCTTGATGTCCCGAAGCTTTACTACTCCCTGCTGCTTTGAAGCTGGTAACACTGGGTCACAGCAGCCAGCAGCGCAGCTCCCCCCAGGTGCCCAGTGGAGCTCGTCTGCAAATGCCCATCAGCTGGGGAAGCTGTCCTGAGGAACTCACCACAGAGATGAAGGGAGAAATCTCAACCTCACAGTCCTTCACTAACACCATGCCAGGCTACCAAAATAGTGTTGGAAGGTGCAGGCTGATAGATCTGCTTCTTCACAGGGACCACAGAACCAACCCTTGTATATATGCCTATTTCAAAAGGAGTGAAAAGACCCCTGTAACACCTGTCCTCCAAAAAATTCAGACCACCTACCGTTCACACTTGTGAATAAATTTGCTTTCTAAACTATTTTCTAATTAAGGAAATGCATTTTTCCCCAAACCCAAAACAAACCCCATCTCCAAATTCCTAGCCAAAATATTGCACAGCTGTCATTTGTTGTCTTTGTAAGACAGTGTTTAAGGGGACTTAACTGTTGCATTCAGTGTGATTTGATATCTGTGCATTACAGCTATAGTATAGTTATCAGTCCATTCTCCAGAACTTGCCAAGCCTTGGTAAAAGTGATAAATTTCAGCCCTTAATATTAAGATTATTTTTATGACTGTGTCAAGATACGTTCATTGGGTAAAAAAGTAGTTCTTCTTCATATAGATGTGTAGTGAGTGCTAAATGAAACCGGATTATGCTGAATATATATGTTTATTTTAAATAATGTGAATCTTTGCACATACATAATTATATCTTTAATGTTAATTTTACAAAATTGCTTGGGTATGGTCAGCATAATCTATTTTTTATCAGCACTTCAAATTTATTCTGCCTTTCATTCTTACTATCTCTTTACAGCAAACTCATTTATTTAAGAAAGTAATTAAACTCATTCAGCATATATTTTTGGAGGTAGTATAAAAAGCTCTTGCTGTGATGCTAAATGTAAGCCATTTGTTTTCTGGGTGAAATTATTCACTAATGATTAAGAATCCATTTTTTAACTCTAACTTTAGAACTTTCTCAGTTATACAGCTAGCATCATTTTTAAAAACATGTTTTTAGAGAGTTCCTTCTGAATGGAGATAGTTTATGCCACTATTCACACCACCTGTTTTACAGAACCTTTAACTCCACTGACTGATATAGAAGAAAAGCAAATACAGCTTGAGTGATTTAAAGAATAGAAGTTTTCTTACTCTTCATCTGTCCTGAATAGGTTTTGTGAGGGGCTTTTGCTTAGGTTTTTTTCAAGGAACAGAATTTGTAGCAAATAAAGACAAGTTTAAGATGTGAATTTATTTTTCAGAGCTCTGTAATTTGACCTGGACTCCTAAAATTTTACTGTAGTTGAATGCATATGGACAGGCCTGCTCTGCCATTTTCTCAGGGAGGTAGCATTTCCTTGTGAAACCAGCCTGATGAAGGTTTCGTTTGGTTCATCTGCTTTTTAAGAAGGTTGAAAGAAACTTGGTTAGTGAATGACAACTTTATGTCCAAGAGGATTTTTGTCACTAAGAAATTACAGTGAGCTTATCATTCAAAGTGGATGATTTAATGATCTTTCAATATTTTGCTAAGATGTAGGGATAAAAAGATTTTTTTAACAGACTAGAAATAATGGCAACATGTAACACAGCAAGATTGATCATTCAGAGAAGGGTCTTAAAAAAACAAAGTAAAAAAATTGAAATAAAACAGTTTTATACTTAGCAAAGAGAAAGAAGGAATAAGAATATTGAAGACTGCAACAGCCACTGCAGATGAATAGTTGAAAACACAATGATGGAATTACCAAAGTAATTTTTAAATACGTTTCCAGTTAGAGAAATAGAAATTGCCTTTAAAATTAGTAAGAAAGGAAGGTAGATCTATAAAAAAATCAACCTATTAGCATAAATTCTGAGGGCCATATACCTAGCTTACACAGCCTGGTTTCTGAAGTATACAAGTGCAAAATTCCCCCAAACTCCAGCCAAAATCTTCTCCTGAGGGTAGTCGCATATTAAGTACTTGAAAAGACTCAGCTGGACTTTGCTAAAAAAAAAAAAAAAAAGGAAAACCAGAAGTGGCAGCAGAAGTGGTCACGTCCATGTCCTTTTCATTGATGGCAGATTCACCCAGGCTACCTCAGTCTAAGAAGGAAATTTTTGTTCCCTTTTTCCCTTACCACTTCTGAGAAGGGGGTCATAACCTACAGGATAGTCTCATTTGTTCCCCCAACATATCCATGAGATGAAATTGCAAATATTAAACAATGAATGGATGCTAGTTACCTCACTGTATATGCATTGCTCATTTCTCTTTTCTAATGGGAAAAATCATTTTATACTGAAAGCAGGAAAACAAGGAAATGGGCACTGTCAGGGGGTGGAACCAGATATAATTTCCAGTTAGATGCCCATCTTTCATGCCTATAGACATGGACCAATGCCAGCTTAAAGTGAAGGCTGTTCTCTGTGCATGTACAGAGTTGGATGAGCTAAAAATTGCACACCAAACTTCTGTAGTGTGTAAATTCTTCTTGTGGGGCTGGAAAGACCTTCCAAATTCAGGGATCTAATCACAAGACTCAACACATTTCTCTGTTCCAGAAAATCTAAGAAATCTTGTATACTCAGATATATTTAAAGAAATAATACAAAATAAATTAAAAAATCATTTGGTAAACTTCTGAAAGTAGTCAAAGACATCACTTTCTCTATTAAGGGAATTAACCCAGTTTTCAGATACTATGCTAAACTGTTGCTGAAGTATGATGACATTAACAGTGAGTGAAACTTAAATTGCACAGATAAAGTTAAATAAGAGGAAGAGACAGTCCTCTCTCTAGAGAACTATGGGATCTGTTAGAGTCTGTTTATGCTTTGACTTAGGGATCATCATTGTCAGACAAGAGGTAGCTGATACCAAGATGTGTAATTCTTGTGTCCTGGTCATGACCACTAGGGAAATGTTAGACTGGTGAAGAAAGGGGAATAGGAGGGAAATCTCCAAACCAAGGGATTGTGTTTAACCCGGTAGGATTTTATCCTTTAGCTCCTTGCAACAGCATCTAACTCTATAGGACTAAAGCTGGCGAAACAAATTAATGAATAATAAAAATATTTTCTGCTAGTTCTATTTAAAGCCAAGTATAGCAGGTGGAGAATTGTTTCTTTTTAATCCTAAATGAGCAGCCAAATTAGGTTGAGGTGGGGGCTGTGTCTGGATACCGAATTAGGCAAAATAGTAATTTCTAAGTCTTGCCTTATTAGCAAAGACATACATTTTTTCATCCCAGTTTGAGTCTTGCTGATGTTCTTACTAGCACGGAATAATCTGTTTAATGTCTCTTCTGCCGTTATGACATTTTCAGTCTTCCTTTTTCTGTACCTTTTTTAATGATCGTAGCATTGAAGGCTAAGAGGAAATATCACATCATCTAGCCTGACCCACCTTCTTTTATTGTTTGATATTCACCTTCATTATCTCCTACCTTTAAAGGGTCAATGCTAGAGCCTGTAAACGATCGCTCTTGCTTTCAGCTTGGGAAATCTGAGGCACTGTTACTGCATTCAGTTTTGCTCTGTTTTGCTGCCCTTGGTTGCCACTAGGTAAAGCTTTTCCCATTCCCAAGAAACCAAGTGCCTCCTGTGAATAGTTCCCTTATACAAGCTCCCTTTGTCTGAGGTCTTCTCACTCAGCAGAATCAGCAGTATAATGAAAATGTCAGTTTAATTTTTAGTAGGAAATGCTTGACTTTTTTAACAAGAGAGGAGCACTCAATGTTGAAGCAGCCATGAAAGAAAAACTCTTTTCATGGCCACTGGAATTAGTGGACAGGGACAGTGAGGGAGGGAGCAAAGGGTGGGAAACTGGCTTTCTTCCAAAACAAGAGAAATCTACATTTAAGAACATAATTAAATGATTTAGTATTACTTTGAAGAATTAACACAGCATAACCTTTTTAAATGAATAAAACCTAAGTGTATAATAATCCCATGTGAAAAATATAGAAATGAATGAAGTATTAATGGATGAATTTACAAACATTTTAAACTGTGAAAGCAAGCAACAACACAATTGCCATCTGGGTTTAAAACTACAAGCACGTGCACATAAGCCCAATTATCTACAATGAAGTAGCATTAGACAAAGGAAATGAGAAAACTTTCAAAAAATTAATATCTTGTCAGTACACTGACTTCACTGCTTGCTTAGTAGAAAAGGGTGTTATCAGTTTTATTTCCTTTGAGGATAGGGAAGAAGCTATTATAGTGCAGAATCCCTTGTGCCTATGAGAAAAGAGCTGAAAATAGATTGAAAAATGTGTGGGAAAAGCAGGCATAATCAGAACTAGTTACTCTACAGAAACATTTCATTTTTTTTATTTCCCAGCTAATGATACATTTTACACATTTTTCTGTTTACCTAAAGAAGCCGCTAATAGTATTTAAGTAAGCACAGAAAGGAGAGAAACTGAATTATGGTTAGCTTGCAGAGAACTCAAATGCAATAATTGCTTCATAAAGCATGCTTAAGCAAAGATATTCAAACCCAATAAAAGGGGCATTCCTATAAATACTAACAGTGTCTAATTAACAGAGAATCATAGCTGAATCTATTACATACCCCGAAGGTTAAATATTGTTTTGTGTGCCTAGAAACAAGTGTGGGAGGCAAAAAATAAGAGCGATTCATCACCAAGGCACAGTGAAACTTGTCAATAACAACCTCGCAAAGGCCACAACTTTCATCATCTTTATAACCGATGGCAGCGTAACGTAGGATGATTAATGTAAAGCATGTCTCCTGGGAATGGAGGGTTGTAGTGAGGATAGGTGGAAGTGACTGTCAGGTAACTGGCAACATTTATCTCGTTCTAAGACACGATTTTTCCCTTTTCATGAGCAGGCCTGGCATCGCTGTGTGCTCCCAAATATTGAAAGCCTGTGCGATGCCCAGACTGGAGAAGGAAAAGGTCAATACACATTTCAAGGCATGGTGAGCACCAAAACAGGAATTTAAGTCTATGTCACCAGGGAGGCAGAGATTTCTCTGCTGGTGATTAGGGCTTTTTACAGCAAGAATAAGACTGGAGTGTTGAAGAGGTATTTAGTAGGGAATGACAAGGGGAAGGATTTGGGACGTAATGGAAAGGCACACATACTGACAGTGCCAAACTCATCGTTCCCAGCTAAGCCTTCTCACTTCTTACTCCTCCATGGCTTTCTACATGAGGAAGTCAAACAGAACAGCTGGCTTTATCTTGATTTGTTGCATTATTGCCTAGGCTGCTTCCTTTGGCTGCTTTCTGACTCTCTTGGATTATAATGTATTTTCACTGCAAAGTTCATGATACAACAGGAAATATAGCACAGAATGTATGACATGGAAAAGCGATTAAGGAGCTGTTGGCAACGAAGAAGGGAACAAGTCAAACTAGCAAGAGAACAAGCAGGGAAAATGATCCAGACTGCTGATATCTGTCTTATCTACTGCTACTGAATAATACCTTGTTTTGATTGGAAGTGGCCAGGAAACCAACACAATCCCTCACAGAAGTCCCACTTTGGTTGCTCTTTTCCAAAGAATAAAGGCAAAGTATGAAAATGCCACAAATTTTATCCACTTAATAGCTTTTATTATTGCTTTTCAAGTGTTCATATGTTGTATCTATTTTTCAAGTTAACACATAGTAGCTTTTTGCTTTAGCCTGTTGTAGTATTATTGCAGCATGCTTCCCTTGCTACCAAGAACAATATAAGCTGAATATGCCATCTTTGACCCAAATTACAGTTGCTCTGATTCTCTGAACAGATGGAAACACTGTTGTATATCATCTTTTTGTGAAAAGGAGCTCTTCAAAAAAACCAATGTAATTGCAAAGTTAATCTAATAAATGTAAAAAGACCAGACAAACTGCCATCCTTTCCGAAATGCCCTGAATTTTTCTTTTTCCATACTCCATAGAAGTCATCCTAAATTCACTGGAAATGGAAGCAATCACATCTTGTACAAAATGTTTTAAAATAAATAACATTCGTAAATAACTGTGCTATTTGCCAAACTTTCAGTGATTAACGTGTATTTTTAAGTTTCTAAATGATAGTCCCATTTGATAATAGCATAAAGATCAACAAAAGCTAACATAAAACATTACATCTTTATTACTCAGTTTTCAGTGTCTTTTCCAGCAGAATGTTGCTGAAGGTCCTGCTTTGCTGATGGAAAGACAGGGAGCAAGTGGTCTAGTTCCCACAGATTTCAACGGAGTAAGATTTCATTTTCAGAATCTGAATTCTATGTCAGACACGTGACATAGGAGAAGATATGTACTCTTCAAGACCTGCAGAGCCTATTGTCTGAGATTGAATGTAAAAAGCCTACCATTTCACAACAATCTTTTTCTCCTTCTAAGTTTTGCAAGATGAATTTTCTGACAGATACATCTGTACCACTTTCCTAATAATAGCAATTGTCTGTGTAATTGGGAGCATGAAAAGAGGTGGGTAAGCCTTTGAGGAAAACCAGCTAAGCATGCAAACACTGCTTGTAACTGGTACATAAATTTAGGTGATCTAGTTGCATATGTATTTCCTGCTTAACGATGATATTTAGAAGCTTGATATTTGCTCTGCTTCCCAACTTCCCAGGCTCTAAGCAGTCATCCTTTGATGCATCTGACTTTACACAGCTGTTGCAAGCCTCTACACCCAAAATTGGCTGTTATGAATGAGACACATTATTTCATCCATCTGCCCTTTTCCACAGATAATAATAATAAAAAGCAGGACAGTATGGAACAACGGTTTGTAGATAATTCACACTGGTTTCTCCTGTGTTGTTTCAAATTTACGCTTGAGCACCACAGATCAAGCTTTGTCTGGGCTGCCTTCTGCATGAAATGGTTTTGAGGATAGACTTCAGTTGACTGCTCATATAGAACAGATAGCTTTTCTTCTTCAGAATTCAAGTTCAAGGTCACTTCCTCCATAATTTTGCTTCATCATCAACATAAAGCAAGCTTAAGTTATTCATATACTCTGATTTCAATTTTTTTCAAGATTCTATTTTCATCAATTAAATACATTTCTTCAGTCCCTGCTGAACTCATCAACTTCTTCTAACTACAGCTCGTTTTTATTCTAATGCTAACTTTACTTAGTTCTAACTTTCTAGTATTATCCTTCTTCTATTCAATTTTTCCATTAAGTTAATGAATTAATTCTCTGTCCTTCTTATCTGTCCATTCTTCCTCTCTCTGCTTCACATCATGTAGCTTCCATGCTCTTCCATGGTTCTTTAATCCCTCAGATCATGGTCATGTGGGCTACCTACTTCTGTCATTACTGTTTCCAGTTTATCCAGGTCATCAAATTCTGGTAAATCCCAAAATAGAAATGATAGTGAATACTAGTCCACTGATGACCGGTCACATCCTAACAAGGGTGAGGATGATTTCTGAGGCACTGACTCCAGGTCTGGCTGCATTCCTGGGCTTCAGGGGTAAATCACTTTCTGTAGCACTTTCAAGCACATGCAGAGAACAGCAATGCTTTGATGAAGCTGAACCCAAAAAAGAGATGGCTGGCTGTTATCCAACAATCTAAAATTGTGTTCACACCGTTTCTTATTGAAACTGAAGTCCATACACACTGTAGGAGATTTGCAGAGCAAATACCGAATTAGGATGCAGTCAACACGTACAGTGACAGTGCAGATGACCACTTTTTCTTACTATTTGTTTACAGGTAGCAGCAGCTACAGCATTAGTCCCCATTGCTATAACTCTTGACTGTAATTGTCCCATTTAGTTTGTGTGCAGGTTTTAAATGGAGACATTATCCGTTGATCAATAAATGTTCCACTAACATCTCAATTATATCAATTGTCACTGAATGCAACCGTGAATATAATCGTATGCACGAATAGTTGCATTGCCATTAAAATGTGTGAAAACTGGGTAACTTAGAAAACTAACAGAATGCCTGTTGCTTTATTTTACTACTTTTCACAGCTAACATCATTCCAGGAGTTTTGACTCTGCAAGGATTCACAGGAGTTTGTTGTTTGTAGCATGTCATGGCTTACCATTCTATATGGTTTCCATTTGATTTGAAAAATACCTTCATAGTACTTGATTGTGACATACATTTTAGTTTTCTGAGTGAATAACATAAATCCATAGCCTCTTTCAGAATCTTGTTTTAAAGTTGAGAAATGTGTAGGAGACAAAAACAAAACATGTACACAGGAGCAATTATACAGATTTTGTTCATAAACTTAATTTAAAAAACCCACAAAATGTGTTATAAATAATAGTATTTGACTGAGTCCTTGCAAGACCTTTTTTACAGCATGAAGTCATGACTCGGGTCTGAAGTTATAGCCCAGTTTCCAGCTGAACTGAGAAGAAGCTTCAAACCTCAATTAACAGAAAAGTAGAAGTTTTCCTACCTGAATTAAGGATATGAGAGGTACTTCGGGTAATTAATTAGCTAAATTATCAATATGTCTATCATCCTTCAGTTTCAGTATTTTTTTTACCTGCCATTTTTACACTGATGTATTTATAAAAAGTAACCACAAGTCCTCTCACTCTCATCTTTATTAGACCTCTTAACTTTTCCTAAAGAACAACCAACCATCTTCAGATCATCATAGCAAGGTTTTTCATATCCTTTTCCTGACAATAAATTTTACCTAAATGGGAGGGAATGAAATTTCTACCAGATTTCAAAGTGTGTGTGGGGAACTTTACTGGGGAGAATTTTAGTTTCTGAGATCGAAACATTGCTTGGTAGAAACAGGAAAAAAAATAATTGTTTTTTTGAAGTGGGACAAATATGATGGCAAGTTTCCCCTTGAAAGGATCAAACACAAAGATGATAAATAAAAAAACACAGGAAGTTTAGGTGATCATCATTACCAGATTTTCGAGCCCGCAGAAAGGGAAAAAGAAGTGGTGTCACATGTTATACAGATGTTACAAAAGCTGCTATCACAAGGAAGCTTTTGAAGGTGTGTATTATAAAACAGACCCCAGTAAAGACAGATTTTTTCTGAGATTAGTCCTCTAAGACTGATGTTGCTTCAACTGATATGAATCAGCTGAAAAATAAGAAAAAACTGAAATAAACTTATTTTCATTCATCCAGCTAAGAATGCCATAAAGTATAAAGGAATATCAGAGAAGAGGATAGTCAGGTAAGGAAAAGAACAGCAGTAGATTTCCAGTAGATTGCTTTTCTGAAGGTAAAGTACGGAGTAATTTTGACTTTTCCTCCTACATTTTTTCCCAAGTACTCATTTTTGCAATTTGCTTTTCAGCAGCAGCAAATTCTGTAGCACTGCAGTTGCAGTAAACTCCTTTCAACTCCTCTGTTCAATCCTGTGGTCCACAGCAACATTATTTAATTAAACTATGGACCCATCTCCTCTACTGTAGTAAATGATAGGTCACTCACCGTCACCAGTGGGATCAGGGTCAGATTTCTTATCCTTGTTTGATTTACTTTAACTGGTGAGATCACAAAAACTGCAATCTTAGAGAGATATATTTACCAACATCAAATTATATTTCATGGTATAAGAAGATGCGAAAAAGAATCTTAACCTGCCTACACATATCCCGTAGATGTTATGTTTTTAAACACAGGGCATAAAAAGAGAGCACTTTTTTTTCTGTAGTAGAGTATAGTAGACAAAAGGTTTATTTTTATATTCTTTCAGGAGAGCAGGTATTTCAGATACAGTTTTGGCAAACTATAATTAATATCTATTAAAATATGAAAAGAGAACAGAGAAGAAAAAAGTGTTAATCTCTTACAGTAGTCATCACTTTTTTCCCTGGAAAATACTTGTAAAAATAGGTTTGATCCATTACTCTCTTTTGTGTTTTAAAAATTATTGCACGTTTCAAAGAAAAAACATGAGAAACTGCCTTATGAAAAGGAATACAAATAAGAGTGACCTGTATTAACAAAGAAACACTGATCCACTCATTGCTGCAAGCAGGTAGCCCTTTTTTTCCTGAATTTTCTAACATCTGCTGAAACCCTTTATTTTCAGTTTCACCAATATGCAAATCCCGAGCCTCGTGGCCATTCCAGATATTCTAGGCTGGGCACATGGTCCTGACTGCTGCACAGCTGACCTCCAGAAGTTATGCCATACCTTCAGGGACATTTATGATACTGCCTGTTATTGGGAAAGACATTGCTATTGCTCTGAGAAACACTATACTCTCTGAAATATAAAATATACAGTAATGACAGTAATACAACTGAAGTATAAAAATACCATAAAGCATGAAGTAAGAATTTTATGACAAAATTTTGCTATTTATAGAGCGCAAGTAAAATAAAGATAAAACTGAAATAAATATCTCTTTTATACTTTCCTTTTACAAAATTGCCTGCAGCTCACTAAAAACTTAACAGAGCAAAGGTTTAAAATCAGAATCTAGCAGTTTATGGTTCATGACATTAATTAATTATTAAATAATTCTACATTGTCTTGAAAAAATTAGGAAAAAAGATCGTTTAGTGAAGGTAAGTCTTTCAAGAGTTTTCTACTTTAACCATATGTCAAAATAAACAGGACCACAAATCTGTTCTTTGCCTTCCCAGCTATTACTTTCTCTAGGAATCTGATTTTCCTGTGGGGGTCTAGATGCTGCCAATCCTTATATTTTTCATATTCAGAAGCTTCCTGCACAAATAAGCATTACTCCCAAAGCATATGCATCAGAAACACGCTTTTGATTAAAATCATTCTTGGTTGCAGTGCCCTTGCAGGTCACAGCAACGTTGTGTGGCAAGTGGTCCAGTCTTTCTGGTAGGAAGATGGTGAGCTGTGGGGAATTTTGAACTCTTGCACCTGACAAGCAGCTACTGTAGTTTACAGAATGTTATTTCCAGTCCCATCAGCTACTGAATTGGATTCAAAGTTGCACTGTTTTTCTGAGTCTTTTTGTGGCCAGGGCTCAGGGTATCTAAACTGAAGTCCGAGAATGAAAACAGCGATTGATGGGTTTTTTTCTACTGGCAAAGGGAAACCTTTGCAAAGATGGTAAATCTTATTAAACAGAAAACAGTGCTTTTGCTGGGGCCAGCCTGAGACTGAGAAATTGACTTCTCCAGGAGGCAAACTCTGCCACAAGTTTGAGTGCCACCTTCTTTTCTAAGTGCAAATTGGATTTTCTTAACCTTTCTTTCTGTAACATAAACATTTAGACAAACAGTCAGACAAGCATTATATGTTGTAAAACAAAGCATTGCACAGTAGACACGTCTTCCCCTGGGGAGAAGAATGAAAGAATAAACATGTAACAAGCATTAGTCACATTGCTTAATGCACTACTGGAAGACACTCAAATATTCATTGCGAGTATGCTATAAAGAGATATATAAAGTATAATAAATGTACTACATAACTTGTCAAATAATCTACTGCATTCTGAATCAGCCTGAGTTAGAATGAATTTTAGGAGTAGTTCCAAGTACAGTTGTAGGAAGGCAAAAAAATCTTGTCAGAAAGAGAATTATGCATTTGTCTTACTAAGCACAGGTACAAAAAGCATTCCTGATCTTTTTTTAATGGAATTCCTTAGCAACACCTGCAATTGGCAAATCTTCAAAAGCAATCTTGATTGACAAACAATAGAGAAATATCCTGAAGAAGACAGGCCAGGATGCTCTCCTTTTCATCACCATCATCATCTGGCTGTTTCCTAGCAACCTTTTAGTATCATCTCAGTTTTATTTCCATTTCCATAGGGACTGAGGCAGGAGCAGTTAACAACTGTAACACGTAGACACAATCCACCTGGGAATGGAGAGCAGCCAGTGGAAGCCAAACTGAAGGGAATCAGAAGATACTTCTGTGCTCAGGAGAAAGTTCTTGGAAATACTTGCTGCTCCACAGGTGAAGCTTCCATCTGTGGTTGAAAGTTCATATCTACAGTCAGTCACCTCCAGTCTGTAGTTTGTACTTTGTTAGAATAGACTATTTCAGTTGGAAGGGACCTACATTATAATCTTGTACAACTGCCTGACCAATTCAGGGCTGACCAAGTCAAAACATGTTGTTAAGGGCATTGTCCAAATGCTTCTTAAGTCATGACAGGCTTGGGGCATTGACCACCTCTCTAGGAAGCCTGTTCCAGTGTTTAACCACCTTCTCAGTAAAGAAATGCTTCCTAATATCCAGTCTAAACCTCCCCTGGCACAGCTCTGAACCATTTCCACACATCCTGTTGCTGGATACCAGTGAGAAGAAACCAGCACCTCCATCTCCACTTTGCCTCCTCAGGAAGCTGTAGAGAGCAATGAGGTCACCCCTCAGCCTCCTTTTCTCCAAACTAGACAAGCCCAAAGTTCGTAGCTGCTCCTCATAAGACATTCCTTCCAGCCCTTTCACCAGCTTTGTTGCCCTCATTCACATCCTTCTTAAACTGGGGACCAGAACTGCACACAGTACTCAAGGTGAGGCCACACCAATGGTGAGTACAGCAGGATAATCACCTCCTTTGACCTGCTGGTTATACTCTGTTTGATGCACCCCAGATGCCATTTGCCCTCTTGGCTGCAAGGGCACACTGCTGACTCACACCGAGCCCGATGTCAGCCAGCACCCCCAGATACCTTTCTGCAGGGCTGCACTCAACCACTCCTGTCCCATTTTATACGTGTGCCCAGCATTACTCCATTCTAGGTGCAGAATCCGGCATTTCAACATGTTAAATTTCATCCCATTAATATAACCCAATGCTCCAGTCTGTCTAGATCCCCCTGCATGCCTCTTGTCCCTCAAGAGAGTGAACAGCATCTCCCAGTGTGGTATCATCAGCAAATACTAATGGTGCATTCAACTCCTGCATCCAGACCGTTGATCAATATATTGAACACACTGGCCCTAGAATTGAACCCTGAGTAACCCTTGCTCATGATACTTAAATATTCTTTAGATACAATCGCTAACAAAACCTCTACTCTCTACAGTTGGCTTGGGGAGTACCCTTCCAACCTTGGACATAATGGGTGTCAGCCCATTACATGAGTATTTCATACCTCATGTTAACTAAGCAGTACAATAGGTATGGTGAGCATCGGTCTTTGAGAAACACAGATTAGTTCTTCAGCCATATGAATTGGAGAGAGTAAATAAACCCCTCACTATCTTGTGTTCCTATGTCACACCAAGGCAAACTGACCACCCCCCCACCGTTCCTCCTTCCCCCAGCTTTATATGCTGAGCATGACATCATACGGTATGGAAGATCCCTTTGGACAGTTGGGGTCAGCTGCCCCAGCCGTGTCCACTCCCAGCTTCCTGTGCACCCCCAGCCTGCTCACTGGTGGGGTGGGGTGAGAAGCAGAAAAGGTCTTGACCCTGTGCAAGCACTGCTCTGCGGTATTGTAAACATCCCTATGTTATCAACACTGTTTCCAGCACAAATCCAAAACAGCCCCATACTAGCTGCCATGAGGAAAATTAACTCCATCCCAGCCAAAACCAGAAAAATGGTAAAGTTTGTGCTGAAAGAGGCAGGTTTGCAGTAATTAGGTTTTATAATAGAGATATTTTTTTCTAGATGTTTTGATTTTGTATGAGGTTTTGTTCGTTTGCTTATTTATTTTGCTTACATGAAATGTTTCTCTGTTTCTCATCTCTTGTACCCCCTGGCATGGGATTTTCAAACTGCATTAGATGGAAGTCAGCTCTGTCACAGTTTCTTCTTTAGACCAGTCAGTGGTGAAAGGTGAAGCATATCACATCTTGCTGAGAGTGAATCCAATCTGTCACAGTTTTCTACTTTTCCTAACACTTGCACATGTGGTGTCATCTTTAATAGAATTTAACTTCTGATGCAGGTTTCATTACAGTCACTGGAAGTTGTTCAGTATCTTATTGTCAAAATGAGTAAGGACAAACAGAGACCATGAGCTGTCTCCAGAACTGGACACTAGGACTGTGCAGACAAGTCTGCAGCATGCAGCCGAGCGTGCTTCTCTAAGCATTCCTGCACACTCTGCAGCATGCTGAGAATACAGACCTAATTTTTTTGACTGCACAGTTTAGGGGCTCACTTGTGTTTCATAGATCAGAATTGCAGAATTTTATGTGAGGTCTCCAGTGCCCGTTTGATTCTGCTCATTTGACTTTGCTGAGTGGTTGAGGAGTCTTGGCAGAGTTGTTGCCATGGTATAAGGAAGAATCCAGATGTATCATGCTTCATTTCAGTGCTGAGTTCTACAGGCTGCATGTTCAGTAAATTACTCACTATTATGGTGCTAACAGTCCTATAGTGATGACCCAGGAGTTTGTACAGACTAGCCCAGAGCTTTCCTAACGCTATGGAAAAGGCAGAGTAGATCAGCAAGCGTACTCTCCACTAGGGAAGATGCACACACTAGTAATACAACTTAAAAATGGAGGGGAATGGGAAGAATCAATTCATTAAAATATTTACAGTTGCACTGTAGGAATTTCAACATATATGTGTAATTACTCTTACTAGAAAGTAAATTATGCAAAACTCTGCCAGCCAGTGGCAAACATTCAATAGACTTCAGTGGTTCCAGGATTTAATCAAGCCATCTCAAGCACCACAGAATTAATGCTACTCTTTGAAAAGTAGTAATTCATGGTTTGAGTAGGTAAAATGTTATATCTCTTGCTTGTAATGCATGAAGTGACTTACAAATTTTAGGCTTAGGTTTACCTTTTGATTAATGTTATATCACTTTTTATTTGTATACATTATTTATATCAAAGGTGCATGTTCTGACAGTGAGTTTTTGTAGAAAACTGTAGACCAAGGTAAAGAGCCTTGGACTTCTCTTGCTCCTTAGCCATCTCTGGTTTTATTACTCTCTTTGGCATTGCAGCACGCTGTTGAATTGCCTCTTGTACAGTATCACTGAATAATTTAGATTGGAAGGGACCCCTTGAGAGCACCTAGTCCAATTCCCCTGCTCAAGTTCATCCTCCTTTACCATAACTGGTCACTTCCTATCCTTTTCTCAGAACTGTGAGCACATCATCCATACCCATCTCTTCTGAGCCTTTTTCCGCTGTAAGTGTTTGTGGCTCAGTCACAGGCAGCCATTGGCTCTGTCAGGAGGTCACCTAGTTTAGGGCCTCCTGAGTGCCACGAGTGAATGGTGTTGGGGGGCTGATACCTGTTGTCCCCTGGGAAAAGCAGGGAGTACTAACTGCATCTGATGGAGGAACCCTCATACCCTTGCTCAGTCAGCGTGGAAGGGTTGGGAGCAGTGTGGGGCAAGGGCAGCTCTGGGTGCAGAGTTGGAGTCTGGAGGACAGCAGGGGCTCTGGGACCACCATGGGGGCAGTCCCCATGGTGCCCAGCTCAGGGCTCAAGAAGGTCTGAGCTCACTGCCGGGGTGCTGTGCAGGCCAGTGGCTTCCTCAGGGCCAGGGTGCTGGGGGCCAAGGGCAGCCATGGTGCAGGGGGGCAGTGCCCACACTGATGGGGTGCAGCCCCACAGCACCTGAGCCAGCTGAGCCAAGCAGGGTGTTTGTGGCAATGGGCCCTGCTGATAGGCTGATGAACATCAGCCAAGAACAAGGTAGCAATCCAGGGCCAAGGACAAGCCAGGAAATCCAAATAACCGTTCAGGAACAGGGCTGGAGCCCCTGCAACATCTCTGGAGTGTGCTAAGATGGGGTCTTGGGTTGTGGGCAGGGTGGGGGTAGCGCTGGTGGAGCTGGGCAGGGACAGTCAAGTCCACCAATGTTCTCGCAGCCCTGAAAAGGACTCTCTTTAGCACCTAGGCCACTTTGAGATGTTGTGAATAAATAATGATAATTGGCTGGTGCAAATTAGAAGAGTGTTCACTCAAGCTGAGGCAAATTGAGCAATACCATTTCATTTTTGTTAACAAAAATAAATGAGAAAAAAAAAATTATAAGAGAATGGCTTGTACCAGCAAAATGAATAACTGATGTAAATGTAACTGCAAGGTGGTCTCATAGCAGCATGATTTTGTACAAGCTTTGCACAATAATTGTTGAAAGACTTCCAATATTATTTAGAAAGAAACATACCTCTCTTAAAGTCCACTGGATATTAGTTTAATAGTTTATTCCCTAGGAAGCTGAATTATTTATTGATTTGCTAAGGAGAACAATGATCTAAATGCAAGAACTGGAGGGATATTAACCTACTCACTAAATTTAAGTGCAGACGCTTAAATTGGCCCCCAGATTAAAAGAAATCTTTTTCAGTTGGATTCTTTCACTGCCAGAAAGTTCATTTTAAGAATGAAAAAGCATAACTTTTTCAGGTTTTTTTAATATCTCATTCTAAAATTTGCAGAGCAACAGAATGTATTTTTAAAATGACCCAATATGTGCTTACTTAAGACTACAACCTCAGACTGTATTGTAAGTACTTCTATAGCTAATACGATTTGCTAATGTAGGTCTCCCAGCATGTCACATTAGAGCAGAGGTTCTAGGAGAATAAAGTGATGAAGGAATTTCAAGACCTGGGAAAAAATTGTGAATCAGTATGCTTTTTAGTTTGAGCATTTGGAGTGTTCAGCACATTTTACTACAGTCAAGAAAAGGAATTTATCGTAAATGATATTCCATTAAGCTTTAAAAGTAACTTTCCTTTATCAGGAGTGGTGTTCTACCAACATCTTACTATACTATCAGTTCTTCTGAGTAATTGAGGCTGTTAAACTATCTCTTAAAAATTAATTTCTCTCGCTGATAATGGGAGCATCACTGGTCCCCAAAAGAATAAACTATACATGAATTAACGCAGCCTGCAAGTACTGTCATCTTCCAATGCTATGTTTTGTGAGTAAATAGTGAAAAAGTATTTGAGCTTTTTAAAAGAAAAGTGTTCTCATCTGTTTGACTTCGACAGGATATAATTAACTGAATTCCCAACTGGGCAGTTTGAGCACTTTCCTTTCTTCAAATTAAACACTGTCAGTAGGTTGGTATCCTTCTAAATAGCTTGTGAGCCCTACAATGATGCTTGCTTTGATCCCGCTTTCAAAGCTACTAGAAAGCATCCAAACCGGCACCATGCATGATTAGTTAGGCTTTACATTGTCGTGTGTGGTCATTTATCTGGAGCTATATTACTTTGCACTGGTAAATGATAGGCTCATATGAATGTCTTCAGCCCCACTGAAAGAAAAGTCTCTGGATGGAAGGCGTTAAGTGTGGGCTTAGATATGCCGTGCTAAGCTTTAATTCTTCTCTGTATTTTCATGTGCAATTCCATATATACTCAAGATAGAAGCTGACATCAATTTGTTTTACAGAGTGCCCTATATATCTATTGGATTGTTCAAATTATAATAAAAATTATAGAATTTCCTTGGAAAGATAGGGTGGTTCTTCTGCATATGAGGTCATACTTTTAAATCCCTTTTGAGCAAAAAGAGAGAACGAATTCAAGCTCTGGGAATAGTGTTATTAAACGCTTCCCTGTTTCTAACATGCATTCATTGTCCCTCCATCTCCCTCCTTTCTCTCTTTGCCTCTCCAGTTCTATCCCTTACTTCCTTTGTGCTCTTATATGTCCTCCTTTTTTTTTTTTTCTCCCCATATGTTGTTTTCTCTGTCCTTTGCCTTTGTTCATTTTCTTTGTCTCTCTCCAGGGTACCTGGTGCAAAAATTTATTGGCAGTATAATTTGGACTTACTCAGCTAATATTGCCATGAGGTTGCCAGAGATATGTGGAAATGCTCGTGTGAATGATCACAGAAATGGTCATACTTTCTTGTTGTGTTTCTATCTTGGTTTTAAAGTATAAATATTCTGTTTGTTTGAGGCAAACGAAATGAGAGTTAATTAGAAGCTTGGGATTCTCACGGTCCAGACCCAGATTTAAAGCACTCTTTTGTGTGATGTGTTGTAATTAAGAGAGATTTACTTCTGTTTTGTCTTCCATTTATGATGGATTGGTTGCATGTTTTAGGGCCTCTCCTTTTCTTTAGTAAAGGATAAAACATCTTCATACTCCACAGGTTATAGCTTGCTTTGACCAGTCAAAAACTCTTAATGCAAAAACTCCTGTGGTCTTAAATCTGGTTATAGAACTTGCCTGAGAAGATTTTTAGTGAATGTTGAGGCAGCCGCTATCACCAGTGCTCTTCATAATTGAATATTTCTTTTAGCTGATCTGATTTATGTTTGCTTTGAGCCCCAACCAAGGTATTATGCAGAATTTTAAAACCTTTTTCTTAAGTAAATAGGACAAAAAATACAAAACAATGTATTTGTAGATGTTTTAATTTGTAGATGTCTAGATACATGATATATGCTTCATTTTATTTCATTCTTTACTCCTTAACACACTCCTCTCAAGCTGAATTTTAAACACTTTGATTAGAAGGCGGTTGCTGTAGTCCTGTGTTAGATAATGACTTTCTTGATTTTAAAAACCAGTGGTTAAAGGCTAATTAAAACAAAAATGACATTACTTTGCATGTCCAGTATACAGTATTTCTGATTTTGAGTGAATATGGAATTCAGCCTCAGGAACAGGCCTAAAGCCACTTGCTATCTGCCGCACTTTGACCTTAGAAACATCTACGCCTGCCTTAAAGATGGTATCAGAGCCTAAGACCAGAACTGCAATCATTGTTTCCATGCCTGGAAGATATATGCTTTCCTTCAAACGCTAGACTGTGTTAGCTGATTGATCAGCTTTCAAAAAGTAAGCCCCCTTCTCTTTTGCTCTCTTCCGTTTTCTGCACTGCTTCTGCACAGTTTCAGTACAGTAACAGGAAAAAAAAAGCCCAAGTCAGTACTGGTTCTTCTATATAGCAGTTCACTAACACTGTCATACTCATTTTCATGTAGGTAACAGGAAACACTGCAATTTTTGCTGTTAAAAAAAAAAAAAAAGAAGGTAAGAATACAAAACTGCAAAACCCATAAGTGAACTGAGAATTTTTTACTTTTATCTCATTTACCAAAATTATAGGTTTAAACACCCATGGGAGGGAATCAGGATTCAATGATAAGAATTATAAATTATTAAGAATATATAAAGAAACATGACTTCCTGAAAAGATACGAAAAGCTTCCCCCAAACTATGGACCGGCTCTAATGAAGATGTAGCTTACTTCTTCCCAGCTTAGTTTGCAAGCTGCTAGCGATTCCTTGTCATTCTGCATTCCAGAAAAACAATTCTTAAAAAAATCAATTCTTATGGTCAAACCTGTGGAAAATTGAATATTTTCAGAAGGAAAAATGTGATTAATGAGGTCTCCAGGTTCCTGGTGACATATTTTAAGAAATAACCATCCTTATTTATTATTTGCTTCAATTTTTTTCTGCCTTAGTAGCTGAAGCAAATGTATATTATCCTCTTGGTCATGACACCCTATGGCTCAGCATATCATCCTAAACTGAAACGAATGGCTTTTATGTTAATATCATAAGTTGTGAACTGTGGCGACTCGGAAGACACTGCACTTCCATTTTTGCTAGCAATACCAACCAGCAGTAGGTCAATATGTACCGGAAAACAATAACATCTTAAAAAGCAACTGTTAAACGGTTAAAGCCTTGACTCCATACTAATATAATGAAATGAAAATAAGGCTCAAGCACCTGTTGTAATGGCTAATTATTAATACAGAGAAGTCAGCATGAGCAGGAAAGCAGTGAAAGGCCCATCCCATGAAGGATATTTTCATTAAGCAGAAGATATTGGGCATCTGGGAGCAAAATTGCCTGGAGGAGAAGTGGTGGATGTCTCACATGCACAAAACCAAAACAAGAAAAATCTTGAGAAGGAGGAGAATCATCTTCCAGTTCATCCAGCAGTATGACAGCTCATGAACTGTGTTACATGTCAAGAACCTCAAGGAATAAGACTGGGAGAGAGATATGGAGGACGAAGCAGCTTTCAGACAGACATCTCTTGTTATCAGTGGGTTTCCTGAAATCATTGAGTATTTCAGCTAAACTTCTATTTTAGAGGGTACTGTTGCCAACCACTTCCATGAGCTATCACAGCACATATGTACATTAATTGCCAAAGGTGTCAAATAAATCCTTCTGCATCTTGGCTTTCCTACACATGACAACCTACACAGAATGTGTTTTTATTTTGTTAAAGGCTGCTGTACTTTAAGTGAAATAATATACTGTGTTTGTGACATTGACTTACACCCTGTGCATCCTGCTTATGCCAGTAGATTTATGCATTACTGACAGTAGGCACAGACCATAATCATATATTTCCCCCTTTCATTTTAGTGGAGTAAAATTAATGTCTGATTAAAATATCTTCACAGACTGACAGGGACAGCAGTATCACTACAAGGGAGGTTCTCCTTGTGTCTGAAAATTACCTGAGGGGTTTCAGATGGTCTTTTAATTAATTTATAATAACTTCGGAGTATAAATGACAATACAAAATCAAGTTATTGAGACAAAATGCCCACATGCCATTTGAATTTTATTCAGTAATTCGACAGGCCTACTGAATTGGGATCGCCTCAGCATATGGCAAAGATTCAAGAAATTTCCAACATAGAATTGATGGCTGAGGTGGCATTTTACACATTACACTACCTGAGACATTAATGTACCGAAACATATGTATTACTACAGGCCTAATTTTAAAGAATATGTGTTTGCCCTTGTTTAATCATTACCTGTATGTTTGAAAGTTTATGCCAAAATTACCTTTGTGAATACATTTACAGGCAGATCTTTACACCCATTTTGAACATACTGAAGGTGCCTGCACAGTGGTGCAAGTATAATTATACATGCAAAGCAAATAGCAAAAATGTTACATGTGCAAATTTATTTTAAAATTAGATTTCTGGCAAGTACATGAAAAAGAATTGAGAGTTTACTAGAATATATGAAAATAATTGTCACTAGATATAATCAGTTATGTGGAATGTGAAGAAGTCAACCCAAGGTCAGCTTAAAAAGGAAATGAATGATTAAAGCAGCCATTGCACAGGACCAGATGG
Organism: Phalacrocorax carbo; assembly: GCF_963921805.1. NCBI lineage: Eukaryota > Metazoa > Chordata > Aves > Suliformes > Phalacrocoracidae > Phalacrocorax > Phalacrocorax carbo. The sequence goes on along the minus strand of NC_087515.1, from coordinate 85,485,271 downwards.
CACGACTGGGAGGTTAAAAACAAGAAAGGACAGAGTTCTTCAAAGTTGTGTTAATTTGTTAATGTATGTATACTATAATCATGTAAATGAAAGGTTCACTGATTATTTACAAATTGAATTTACTAATTTCCTAATTGCTGAAGGGAAAGAACAGAGTTAAGAGGCTTAAGACACCATAAATTTTTTTCTATTCCCATGAACAGAATGTCCATATTTTTTCTTCAAAATTTTCATATTGTTCCACCCCTCCAGGCTCTCTCTACTCATTTCAGAGTGTAAATAACAACACGCAGGCTGCGTGTCTGCTCCTGCCGCTTCCTGCTAGCCTCTTCACAGAGATCTTCAAGGCTATTTCCATCTTATATCTATCCTACATTTTAATAGAGATAGGAAAATACTCATCTAAGAATTAAACATGCATAATTTATCCTTGCCTATCAGGTTTCCCTTCAGACTATCAGTTCCCCTCACTCTCTGTACTCCAGACAATAACTGTCTTGAAACTATTCTTGACTTTGCTGTCACCTAAGACATTTGTCTTTCTCGACACCAAAGGACACTGCATTTGTAATTTAACTACTCTTCTGTTAATGAATTAATAGCTTATAGTTGTAAGAGGCTAAAAGCCCAAAGCTAGTCAGAGATGTCTGTAAGAGCATTGGTCCTGAAGCCAAGTACTGCTTTGGAAGCTAGCATATAAGATACTGGAGAAATAGGCACTGTTTGAATAAAGGATGACTAGCAGCACCTTGGTCCTTGACTTCTTCATCTGATTAGACTTATGTCTAATGTTATGTAGGATGATAATTTTCAAGGAAGACCATCTGATAAAGATGAAGGACAGTCCAGTGTCTATAGAAGTAGCCTAGAAACCAGGAGAGCAAAGTCCTTCTGGGTCTCATGTCCGCATCCATAAACAGGGAGTTACAGTAACCTGCTTGCTGAGGTAAGTTAAACAGGCATAAGTACAGTTCAGAAACTAGGGGGAGGTGCTGGTACTGCTGCTGCGTTGTTAGTGTACGTGTGAATGTGTGGGTGAAGGAGGAAGATATATAAATACCTATTATAGGAATTTACAGAAAATGGCTTTTCCAAGGGAAGAGACCTTTGGTCACTATTACAAGGGTGAGACTGGAGAAGTGGCTTGTCATTTAAGAGTCGTTTTCTATGATTAGTATTATCACTCAGTCAATTTGTTAGCTGCATTCACGTTCCCTAATAGGATGATGTTCCCTAATAGGATGACATTCCTATTTAACATCGGCACCTTAAAAATCAGACATCTTAACCCAAGCAAGGCTCTTTCTGTAGCAGCTTAGGCACCTTGTGGGGGAATTTAGCTCTTACAAAGAGTGAAAATCATAGGATAATTCAGGATGAAAGGGACATCAGAACATCTCCTGTCCAAACTACTGTTTCTCAGGGCTTTATCCAGTTGGGCCTGGAAAACCTCCAAGGATGGAGGCAGCACAACTTCTCCAGGCAACCCATTCCACTGTCTGGCTACCCTCAGCAGAAAACATTTTTCCTCATATTTAGTCTGAACCTCTCCTGTTTCAACCTGTACCCATCGTCTCTCATCCTTCCACTGTTCACTACTGTGAAGAGACTAGCTCTACCTTCTCAATGACCTCCCTGTAGCTACGAGTGGGCTACTGTTCGGTCCCCCCAAAGCTGCCTCTTCTCCAGCTGAGCTCCCTCAACCTCTCCTCACATGACAAGTGCTCCAGCTGCCTGAGCATCCTGGTGGCCTCTGCTGAGCTCTCTCCAGGTTATTGATGCTTTTCCTGGACTGAGGGGGTGGTGGATGAGGGGAGGAGAAGGAGAAGCCTCAAAAATGGACACTGTATCTAGATGTTGTCTATTAAATATTGACTAAAGGAGGATAATCACTTCCCTTGATCTCCTGGCTCAGGTCCTGTTAATACAGCCTCTGATGCTGTTGACCTTTGCTGCCAGGCATACTGCTGTCTCACATTCAGCTTGCTATCTTCCAGGATGCCTAGGTCCTTTTCCATAAAACTACTCCCCAGCCAGTCAGTCTCCAAACTGGTATTATCATAAGGGTTCTTCCTTCCCAGGTGCAGGACTTAACATTTTCATTGAATTTCAAAGGTTCCTGCTGGCCCATTCTTCCAGCCTGTTTGGGTCCTTCTGCATGGCAGCCCTGCTTTCAAGTGAACTGACTTGTGCCCTCAGTTTGGGGGCATCTGCAAACTCGATGAGAGTGCTCCCCATCTCTTCCTCTGGGTCACAGATAAAAACATTAAAGACAACAGTCCCTATTTAGACCCTTGTGATGCTCACGTGTTACTTACCTTCAATTGTATACTTCAAGAGTATGAACTATTAAATGCCGTCCTGTGAGTTTAACCCTCAAGCCATATTTCTACCCATACTGTTTTCTACACAAACAGACCATAATATTCTAACTTAGGTACAGCAACACTGTGAGAGACAGTCAAAAGCTTTGATAAACCCATGCTAATGACATCCACTGCTCTCCCCTTGCCCACAGAGCCATTCACTCTAGTATAGAAGGTTAGTCATGCATGATTTACCATCTCCTTCCATTGACTCTAGAAGTTTACATGGGTTACTGCTTAGATTAGACGCTTTTATACTGCTAAAATAAGATTAAAAGGATCCTAGAATTGGTCTTTCGTAGTTCTAGAAATTTTTATTCACGTTGCCCTTTGTAAACACTGGACTCTTTTCCCCATCAAGTGTTCGAACACTATCAGCTCTTACAGCACATGAAGTAAAGAGATTTCAGGTGATAGAAGTATGGCATTGCTTTCAAAAAAGAAGGGCTTCTGACAGACTGGATGGTAACTGCAACATCAGGTATCCTGCCAGTTCTAAGTCGGCTCCTCAATACAACCAACTTGGCAGACCTAGCATAGACACAAAACCTGATTAGTTATGGTTAGATTTTTTTTCAAGTTTTCCATTTTATCTTCCATTAGAATAATTGATAAAGTTCCCGTTGCCTTTTGTGGAAACTAGGTTATGCCATTAGGACAATTCCGAAAATCCAGCATGTCTCATTTGGTTTTGAGGTGCTTGAGAATGGTGGCTTAAACTGGAAGTTGGGTTGTTCTGAAAGAAGAGAGAAAGCTTTACTCAGAAAAAGATTGTTCAAAATCTAGAAACTAATTTCCAAATCTAGAATAGAGAATTTATCGGCCATTGTGAAATAGGACCTCCACAATAAATTTGAGGAGAGTATAAGGACAGAAAATTAGCCAGTGCATTTATCCAAGGAGTTGCTAAGAACATTTCAAGCTTAGACCTAATTGCCAACAGTTAATAATAATTAAAAAACCCCTAAACCAGATTTTAAAGTGTATACTAAACAAAAATATATATATTTTACTTTTCTAATAATGTTACATACAGATGAAGATAAGTTGCAAGAATAATGTTGCCAGTGCCAACACAGTAGGGATTATGGTATTATCACATCTTTTGGTACTCTCTAACCTCTTCCCTCTGTTTCCGCAGCCTGTTGGATAGTTCAGACTGGTAAGGAAACCTCTTCAGACTATATAACTTCGATATATTTTGTTTCCTTCATACTCAGCTGTTGGTGAATTCTATCCCATTTGCCAGTCTGCAGATGCTGCTTCCCTATCAAGACAAACGTTTGCAAGGTCCACAATCATCTTCATAAGACCATTAGAACAGATATAGGGTTAAATTATCTGTGTATATACAGCTAAGTACCAAACAAGACTCAAAAGCTTATATTGTCCCTACACATCAAAGATACCTAGTTCACAGTTCCAAGGAGTAGGCTGAAACCCCAACTTCTAGCTGTGTTACTCAAAAGAATGAATCATGGGGCTCAAAGTCTCCCTCACAAGGAAATATCTGAGGAAGTAATCTACCTATCAGGGGGAATGTAAAGAGACTGACCTATAACTTAATAATAAAATAGGAGTATGCAATAGGAGAGGGCTAATGGATGCCATGCTATTTATAACTACAACAAAAAAAACACTGCGTACAGTTTATAGATAAGCACATTCAAAGTGGAAATATGAGATACATTTCTATCAGTGAGACAAAATAACCATTGGGTCAATTTATGAAGGAAAGTAGTAGATTTTCTGTCCATCATACAACATTTTGAAATCAATATTGGATTCTTTCTAAAAGGTGTAGTGTATTCAGCCATAAATTATTGGACTTCAGGTAGATGTTATTAGGTAAGGTCTTACCGCCCGTGTCACACTGCAGGTCAGACTAAATGACTGCAGTGTTCTCATCTGGCCTTAAAATCTATGAAGTGATCAATGACTGTTACAGGACTGCAGCCATGGTAAAAAGTAATGATTACTTATGGTCGAAAGGAAAAGTAGACACCATGTGATCTGATAGACCTATTCAGTCAATACCAGCCTATGGAGTCGTCCAATACTCATAAGGCAAAAAGTGACCATATCTACCCACCCTGTGCTTTCTGCTTCTAGATTAAAATTCAGTGTTTTATCATTTTCACTCTCCTTCATAGAATGTAATGGGTTCAATTAAGATGTGATTTCATTTCATGGAGATAGTCCCAAGTACTCAAATAGGACTGCCATTTTAATATATATAAACAATGGGTGCTTTTCCTTCCTGTACTTTGTGATCAATGCTCTATTTTACCAGTTTTCTCATCTGTCCCTTTCCCTCTGAATACCATTTCTCATTTTTTTTCACACCCCTCCAACCTTTAGACTAATGCATCATTAACGACTTTGCATTTATTTATGATTTAAGGAAAAGGTAACTGAAAAAATAGAAAAAAATATTTAAGATTGATTGACAGAACTCAGCACCTCTCACAGTCATGAGTTCAGTATGATCTCCTTTGCACTGTGCATGATACCGATAGCTTCTCCAAGGAAGAAATGAAAGAATTTTTTATTACCTTGTTTTGAGGTTGGAATTAAAGTGCTTCTGAGATTCATTATTCTTTGCTTTTCTAAATCTTTTGCATGACTTGGGACACAGAGAAGTACTTTTTTTTTTTTTTAAGAATAAAATTGAGAATTAGTGTCTTGTTGAGACAGAAAAACTCTGGAAAGACCACAGTCTGACTTTATATATTATGTGCTATCTTAATTAATTTAGCTGTAAATTAGCCTTCAGGATTTCCATGCAGTCTGCCTAAAAGGTCACTAGAATACTAATAAATTCACTTGTCTTCTTTAGCTGTTCTATGTACAGTAGACTTTGTAGTGAGAAGTGACTGAACTTCCTTTGAGACATTTACCCCAAAACAATTTTTCCATTTTTCTCATCAGAACTATGCACTACATGGAGTTTAAGGAAAATGTGTGTTTTAAAAATATGAATAAGTTCTGGGTGCTACCTGTGAGCAACCTTCATTTTGCTTGCACCATGAGTGCAGAGCACTGTGACAAGTTGCTAGTGGAAGACAGATTATTTTTTTATACACATATATAATTCCAGGATCCTCAGGGGAAAGGAGACAGGAGGATGGAAGGAATATCTCATATCCCTCTGTGACATGTTGCTGGATGGGGAAGACTATGCCTGGCCCAATCTCATTCAAAAACTCTGTTTCAAAAATTAAGTACATGGGCTACCCCTCTGAGCTGATATCGTTTCATGTTTTGTACTTCACAAAAATATTTCTCAAGCAGCTGCATAAAAGGATCTTGTACATGCATGGGAATTACTTTAAATTACATTCTTATCATGAGGTACAGTTATAACAATCAGACTAAAATCCTGTCAGTCTTAAAAGAGCTGACAATTCAGCATGATTTATAGAAGTGCAGGTAAAATGCTACAGTCTTATTCTGTGGCATCGTATCGGCGATGTGTAGATCAAACAATTCTTAATGATATGCTTTGCTATAGTGGAAGATGACAGGTTGTCTTATAAGCATTACAAATTATTGTATGTACCTATGCTGTTACTATCTACATCGAGTGACATGCTGTTAAACTGCCAAAGTAAGATGCAGCTTATCTGCCTGGTCCCACATAAAAAGAATTCCTAGAACTTTGAAAAGTTGGGCAGAATTGTTTTGCCTTTGTTTAAACTTAAAACCGTATTCTTTCTACAATATGTATTGCAAAAAAGAAAAGAGGCATGAAAAAGCTGTATAAAAATGTTGTCTTTGTCCTAGTAGATTATGAATCTATATAGTTCAAATTTTGAAGGACTAAATTAGAAGAATAAGCATGAGTGCATTATCTGATGAATTATCTAATATTTCCGATACATTTTATTGGTAATTGTAGCATTACTTAGCATCTGTAATAAGGATTTGGGGGAAAAAAATTGAATCAAAAGGATATATTCACAGCTGTTGCTATCAAGGGTATCAAGAGAGAAATTTAAAACCTGAACCTTGTAAACCTGATGAATGTGTAAAAAAGATCAACATAAATTCATCTTGGAAGAAAAAATTATCTAAGAAAACATCATCACAGATGAGATTACTTAGTAGAAAGGAAATACTTAAAAAGTCACGCAACCAAGATAAATGTGTGGTCAATGATTTGAATATGTTATGATAAGCAGTTTTAAAAAGCAGCTTCAGATGTGGTCATACATCTAAATGTAGTACCTAAAAGACTAATTAGAACACACTGCCTCGCTATAAGCACGAGCAGTAGCACCAGCTTAAACCATGCTATAGTGCTTTCAGTCCTGAGTGTTTGGTTACAAAGACACTGGTACTCAAAGCAGAAAACAACATATGCATCCTTACACACCATATAGCGCTGTAGGGTAGCCATCTGTGTCACAGTGCTATTTCAACCAACACTAGGAAGGGTTTGCGTGCAGCTCACTGCTGCATCATACAGAGGTTCCCAGCTCCAACAAGCAGGCTCCAGAACAGGAAGCATCAGAGCAGCAGCAGCAGTTTACCCAAGTCCCTGAGTAACTAGTGCTGCAAATCAGAAGGGTAAAAACACATAGGGATATTCTCCGCTACTGAAAGCATCATATTAAGACCACTAAATAAAGGAGAGAGGTGAGTCACATGGATGTTTGATGACTTGCCACAGATTTCTCTATAACAGCTGCCGAAAACTAGGCTGAGGCCTTTCTCAGTACTGACCTTACTTTGGTCAAAACGAACACCACTGTTCTCTCCTGCTTCATATGCTTTGTGCCAGTGTCTTTGTACTCAGGGATTCAGAATTGACTGTACTGAAGTGTCTTGAGCTGATCTTCTCATGCCCGTTTCTATTGAGAGGGAATATTTACGTTTTGCTGAAATTCTAAAAATAATAACCCTGAAAATGAAAGGAAAACTGGAATGCAGGACACTGCTCAGTTTTTAGTATGTTCCCTGGCTTGACTTTCTCTGCTGCTAAGAAATGCCATAACACAGTTTGGGTGTGGCAAAACACACTAAATGAGTTCAGCTGGCCCTATTGATAAATCTGTCCCATTTGAGGAGAAATAGGTTTGTGCATAGCCATGTGGGCATAGGCCATCCTCAGGCTCTGGCCTGGGTTTTGTTCTGTACATGTGACCTTAGATTCATTGCCATCAGCTGTCTTTCTTGCATCAGACACTTGAACTGAGTCTTCAATATCTGACCTTAATTCTCCCATCCTGCGTTAAAGATCATTTAGAAGGGAGGAATCTGGTCATTCTCATGGTTTTGACTAGCAGTTTCATTCCAGATTGCAGAGCAGTTCCCTAAAAAAACATTTAATTGAATGTGTTGTTTCACCAAACAGTTTTGGTTCCGACAGCTCATGATTTTCTTATAGAAAAATATTTAATCCAAATCTGCTCCAAAGAGCTTCCTGTTTTGTTCCAAGAGCAAAATATTACTTACCTTTGAATTATAGGTTCTTCCTTCTCTCTGTCCGTATGTACTCTAGTTTTACTGTGCACAGGAAGCAAAAATGTATTTTACACTATATCTATTTTTGAACCATGCACTACACACTTATTTCTAAGTATTATTGATCAGCCACAGCTCATCATTTTGAAAAGTAAAATAAAATGCATAAGGTCTTCACTAATGCTATTTCATAACTGAGCATTTATACACACCCAACAGTCAGAAGCTGACTTTCAAAGTTGTTGCAACACTACCGCATCCTAATTTAAGAATCAGTTTGGTGAAGCCATAGATATATGCTTACATATGCACTGCCAAATATGATTCTAATGTACAAAATATGGAAAATACTAGTCCAGTCCATCAGCTACTTCTGTTAATCTTCTATATTAAAGTCAGAGCTCATTCCTCTACACATCCCTCTTACTGAGTTAATGTCTAAGGACAACGTGCTTATCTACCGGTATTAGCAATATACAACATCCAAAACAAGAGTGGTGCATGCATTCTCTTCTAATGTCTCTTTTGCTCAGGTGACCCAGTATTTCATATCTCCTCCAGAAGTTCTCATTCCTACCCTTCCGCCCCTTTTATATCCTAGTTCTTTCCTCTTGCCTGACAAGACACTACTACTTATGGTAAGTCTTGTTAAAATACTTTGGACATCACAAAAATGATAGGTCATTTCTAAATCAAATTCTGCCCTTTTTAGTGAAGTCCCTTTACAGTTTAGATCTAGATCTGGAGCAGAACTACAGTGGATCTACAAGATCTACATCTACATCTAGTTCCAGTCAAGATGCCCTAGAACTAAACTTAAACCCCCTAGGTTGACAGTCAACATTGATCATAATGTTGGTTCTTAAGGAGCACCTCTCCTCCTCCACTTCAGGATATTCTCTTCATTCCTTCCCTAAATTTCCATGAGATTTAAGAAAAAACTTGTCAGTTCTACTTGTACATGTTTTTCTCTATGGATTATCTCTGCCAAGTAAACAGTACTTCCACCTTGGAACAGTTCTTCCTTTGTTCTCCAGATTCTGCCTTCTTCTGGCCAATCTTTTTCCATTTGAAGTCTCTTTATAGATAGCAGTGTATTTAAGAGTCCTGGTAAATAGACGTGGTTTGTCAGGAGTAGCATGGCGTGGCATGGCATGGCATAGCTAGCATAGAAATGGAACCTTATGAACTTTCACATCTTCATCAGCTTTAGCTCTGATACTTCCCAGTCCAAAGATCATGGAATTTATATTCCATAGGGCAAAGGCTTCAGAAAATATCCAGGAACAGAGAACTATGGACACATACTATTATCTCACATTTAAACTCCAATCCCATCTTCATATTCAAATAATACACTTACCAGTACACACACCTTGGTTTCATATACATGTCTTTTATCAGTACACCTATTTACAGAGAATATCTCTTAAGCATTAAAGAGAGTAGTTCAGAAACTGATGTTCTTAAACAAATTTATTACTTTAAGACTGCTAGAATTTGCCCCGCACTACTGAAGCAAATGAAGTTTTGCCTTAGACTCTCCTGAGAACAATTCCGTAGGCAGCGACAGATAGTAATTGGGGGAAAATGAGGAGAATTTGAGTTACGTATAAGAAAAGGCCAAAGATTTCAATGAGATTGGGATGAAATAATAAATAATGCATTGTAGCACATCAGTCATGGCAGTAACTTAATTCACATCATATTCATAGAACTAGAGTATTCTACAGCCTCAGAAGTATTGATCTCAATGTTTTATGGAAATAGAGCTTATATTATTTTTATTTATAGCTTAAATTACATTTATTTCTCAGGCAGCCAGTTTATTTGAAATTTACTGGCAATATTCCGGGAGAAAGTTGTGATTGATATTTACACATTGATATGGATTATTTGAATAAAAACCTTATTTATCAAAATATATGCTACAAAATACGGTGTAAATTAATCCAGATCAGTTACACTAATAACCGTTGGCTCTGGAATGGAAGAGAACTTCAAGAACAGCAAAAAGAGCAGCCCTAATACAGAATACAGAGCACACACAATGAGATTTCATGTTAAAAGGTGACTGGTTTCTTTCTCTGTTGGTTAACCTTTGACACGTTTAAATAATGTGCTTCCCTCTCTGCCCTCCCCTTTCACTGTTCAAGACTTTTACTCCTGATGCAGAATGGAAATTGCAAGGCGTTTTGAATAGTTAAGTGAGTCTATTTTGAAGTCTAAAATAACTTCCAATAATCCAATTATAAAGGAATCTTATTTTTGTAAAGTTAGAAACATATTTTGTATTGTAAGCAAAATGGAATCAGTTCTAGAATTTTGTCTAAGAAACAGAATTTAGTAGGCATTTAGCTTATTGGATCTTAGGCATTTAGCTTATTTGGATCATAACTTACAGGATTCAGTTATGATCCAAAACTAAACACTGTCTAAACTGGGGAGGTCTCATTCTCTGCCTTCTCCCCTCCTTACCTTTATCAGCGCACATTTTTAGCAGTGCAAAGTAATTCCAGAATGGACATAGACCAGCACAGTTCTGACATTGTAGGTTTTTACACCAACTTAGCTAGCGCAGTTGTGAGTGATCACACGAGATGTAATATAGTAAGAACAATCCTGAGATGACTGTGTTTGCATTATATCTATTTATATATCTATATCTATCAATAAAAAAGGAATAAAAAAGAAGACATGCTGTAATTATTACCATTATTACTTACAAACATTATGAAGATTCCTGAGGTTTCATGTTTTGAGGCTTAAACAAGTCTCTAGCTGTGAGGTATGGAAAAAAGACCAAACTGAGGAAAGTGCATATTTAGTAAAATAATGGGAGTTTCTAAAATCTTTCTCTAAGTGCTACAGCTTTGGTTACAAAAAGAGGCAACAGATTGCAGTAGAGCGCCTAAGAATCTGCTATAGAACAGTAATTCCTGTTTCATCTGAAAGTGCTTTAGAGTTGTAAAGGTCATTTTGCAAACTGTTAGTCTTATGACTCGATAGCCCCAATAAGTAAAGAATATAGATGTGAAACAAATAAGGAGTATAGATAGAAAATAGAAATTAGATTCTTCCTTATAGAAAATGAAGTATCAGCCCTCTATTTAATGAACACTGAGTTAACTGAAGCCACACACACAAAGAAAATCAACTTGGGAGTTAAAATGCAGCATCAGATCAATGGCACATAACAAAAAAACAGACGGGTTCAAAAATGAGATAGGAAACATATCTTTTCCAGTTGGAATTGCAAAAGCAATATGGACAGGTATTACCACATGCAAATTGGCTAAGGCTCTGCAATTAATTCCATAAAACTCAGGCTCTGTTGAACATCTTTCTGGTTATTCCTTTGCTTGTTTTTGCTAAACTTATCAGATAGGCGCTTGAGAAAATTTGCACGCAATAATTAAGCGCTCAGTAAATTGCTCGGTCCTTGTGACATGTTATGGCCCAGAACCAGAGCTAAAGAGGAAATAGGATTCTGGTGCTTTTGAACAAATGAAAACGTGTTCTTGAATTCTTTAACAAAGTTGTTGCAAATAACAGAACTTACTTGCTGTAACCAAAGTTTTTAGGGAGGTGCACAAATTAGACTTACCCTTCATACCTCCACACTCTCAACTCAGAAGGCCTGGGACAGGGACCAGGTGTTGGCTCTGCACCTGGGATTCACTGAGGAGGTGACGGGGATCCACCTGGCTGGAGAGCAGCTCTGTGGAAAGGGACGTGGGGGTCCTGGTGGACAGGAAGCTCAACATGAGCGAACAGTGTGCTGCTGCAGCCAAGAAGGCCAACAGGATGCTGGGTTGCATCAAAAAGGGCATCGCCAGCAGAGATAAAGAAGTCATTATCCCACTCTACTCAGCACTTGTCAGGCCACACCTGGAGTACTGTGTGCAGTTCTGGTGCCCACTATACAAAAAAGATGTGGACAGGCTGGAAGGGGTCCAGAGAAGGGCCACCAAGATGATCAGAGGACTGGGAAGCTGCCATATGAGGATAGGCTGGGAGAACTGGGCTTGTTCAGCGTTGAGAAAAGGAGGCTCAGAGGGGATCTCATCACCGTGTACCAGTACTTAAGGGGTAGCTACAAAGAAGATGGAGACTCCCTTTTTACACGGAGTCACATGGAGAGGACAAGGGGGAATGGACACAAGTTGCTCTTGGGGGGATTATGATTGGACACCAGAGGGAAATTTTTCACATTGAGGACAGTCAACCATGGGAAAAATCTCCCCAGGGAAGTGATTGACTCGGCCACACTGGACACTTTCAAGAGTCGTCTGGACAGGGTGCTGGGCCATCTTGTCTAGACTGTGCTCTTCCTAGAAAGGTTGGACTAGATGATCCCTGAGGTCCCTTCCAACCTATGATTCTGTGAATCGATGAATAACTTCATCCCCATTAGCAGCAAAGCAAAGGTGATGACAGAATCCAGATGGGTATGAATATGCTTGTTTGCATTCACAAGTTCAGGCTCCTGACCTGAATGAACACAGGACTGTGTCCCTTTGCCCTGTATTTTTTCAGGAAGTAGCACAGCCTTAGGTAAAGTCCCTTCTTTGGATACTCTTTAGGTTACTGTTCTCTGGTAAATTAACTTAGAAAATGAAACTAAATTATTTGAAATTAAATATTACAGTTGTAAAGATTCCATAGGCTGAAACTACTCATACATGCCAAAATTACTGCATTGCAAGATTTGTGTATTCCTGTAATGCTTTCCATTTGAATAACATTGCTCAAATCAAGCATTACCTCAGGCACTATTTCCTCTTTATCCTATAGGCAGTCACTTGTGCATGTTCTTGGAGGACTAATTTATTCTGTGCCCAGCAAACCATTTCTGTGAAAAAATTCAATAATCAATCTGTAAGTGAAACACAGCTCCAAGTCACTATAAAGTCCTGTCACACAGTATCTATATGACAGCATGTTTTAACTACAGAGAGCAATGCATTTATAGAATCATAGAATCATTAAGTTTGGAAAAGACCCTTAAGATCATTGACTCCAACCACTAAACTAGCACTGCCAAGTCCACCACTAAACCACATCCTCAAGCACCACGTCTACCCTTCTTTTAAATACCTCCAGGGATGGAGACTCCACCACCTCCCTGGGCAGCCTGTTCCAATGCCTGACCACTCTTTCGGTGAACAAGTTTTTCCTAATAGCCAACCTAAACTTCCCCTGACGCAGCTTGAGGCCATTTCCTCTCCTATCGCTTGGTACTAGGGAGAAGAGTCTGACGCCCGCCTCGCTACAGCCTCCTTTCAGATAGTTGTAGAGAGCAATAAGATCTCCCCTCAGCCTCCTCCAGACTAAACAATCCCAGCTCCCTCAGCATCTCCTCATAAGACTTGTTCTCTAATTTAGAAATAAACCACAACAGTATCTTCTCCAGGAGCTATTTTCCTTGATATAACTTTCTTCCTAAAATCTGAAAATTAAATCATGTTGTGTCTTTGCATTGTTTATTTCTGTTTCTGTTTTTGCCATATAGATGAAAAATCTACAAGTGTTTATCACTGTCTGTATTGTTACTCCAGTTCTAATTCCTTTTTGCTATTCCCAAATTTTGTGCTCTTTTTCAATGTCATTAGGATTATACATACGTGTGCATTCCCTCCATTTTACTAGCCAGTCCTTTAGGTATAGAATTTAGTGGTTATTCTGTCTGCATGCTCTGTGGGTACCTCACCTTCTTCAATGATGGTACCTCAACCTCAACTTCTTGTTCTCGTTTCTCTCATGACCCTTTCTTTCCTCTGTGTTCTGCCTATACATCATTCTAGAAATAGCTACCCTTTCCTTCAAATCCCTTCTGAATAACCTATTTTTCTGTGATGCCCACAAGAATCTCATCCATCATTTATCTACTTAAATATGTTTCATCCATTTATCTAGATAGCAAAATAAATAATCCTGACTTGGATCTATCCTGCCAAACATTAGCAGTTGTAACAAAGGTGTAATCCTGGTATGAAGGGAAATCCTCTACTTCCATCCTTCTGCCCTCATTCCTTATTCTCATATTCATTATGTTACATGCAGAATAATTTGGCATATTTTCTTTGGTTAAGGATCCTTGTGTTTCAGCACAAATATTTGATCATTATTAAGCATTATTAAATTATAGTATTAATTAGTTTTTTGCAACTGGAAACGCATACATATGTCAACTTGCAAAGATGAAAAAGTGCATTTTTCCTTATATTTCTATTCCTTTAATTATAAATATGGTACTACATATATATTTTTAAATACTTTCTATTCATTAAATAGTATAATAATATTTTGAAGACATATTCAGTACTTGAAGAAAGTAGTATCTACTGTTTTCAGTCTAGAGAACAGACAGCAAAGAAACACAAAACAATCATACTCAGCCTTTGAGCTACACAAAAAAGAGTTATGAAATAGCATATGAATAGATTACAAGTCAGAGAGGGATTTATCTGCAAAAGGGAAACATTTTCTGGTAATGGTGTAATAAATGTACACAGTGGCAATTACTAAAACACATGCATCGGAACAAAGGGAAGATCACATATAAGCGTGATCAATATAAATTGTAAAAAACGTGGTTCCATTTAAAATGTATTTGGAATTATGAAATGTAGCACTAGCCTAAAAACTGAAAAAAAAAAGGAACTAAGAAAAATAAATGACCTAATTACAAGATCATCTGTGCAGCATTGGAGATATAATAGCACTTTATCTGGGAAATGGCAAGTGATCTTACAAATGAAGACACCTATCGTGGTACTTCAGAGAACAGGGTGAGAATGTTAGCGTCTAACTCCAAGATCCCGATTCAAAATGTAAAAGCGCTTTTGAAGCACTGCTTCATCTCATGAAGGTCTTTCCCTTTTGGGATCACAAAATCCTAATTAAAATGTCTGTGCCTACACATACTCCAAAATGTTTCAGGAATACAATTTTAAGAGGTAATTTTCCTTTTAGCAAAGAGTGTGTGAGTCACACAACAAACGTGTCTTTTCTTCCTCTTTGTCCCTTTTTTGTTAGTGTGGACTAGCAGTGGGATGGCTGTTGCAGAATCTCTCTTAGTCAGCAGGACAGGACCTGTCCCTTACTCCCCTGCACTGCCAATGGTCTGTGTTATCCCTAGTGACTGTGAGAGGAAAACACATGGAAAGAAAAGGAAACTCAGGTATTTCGGTCAGTCACGTAAGCAGTAGCTCTTGGCAGAATATCAAAACCCCATGCACAAGCACTGAAAGCAAAGAAGCTGTTGAGAGTCTGGGATAATTTGTGTATGATGGCACACACTGATGCCTCATCTTCCTTTCCTATAAGGATGTTCACTGAATATTAATGAATGAGAAAAGATGGCTATTAGGGATCTTAAAAACAAGAGCCAAACAGCATATTTGTTTAAGGTCTACTGTGCAGGGCAGTTGTTCACAAATGTCTCTGTGGAGTTAGGCTGTGTTTCTCCAGTCTAGGCTATAGCTTCCTCATTATTCTGACCATTTCATGCTTAAAAAGCTTTTTGTTCATGGTATGTTATCCTACACCTGCTCATTTCTTTCATTTTTAAAACCAAGTTACTTTCCTGTTGTGAAATTTCAGTACCATATGGCCGACACAGTGTACATGTAATGGGCAGTATTTCTTTCTTTCAGGCATGTGCTTACCACCTTATTCTAATTTTGTTGAAGCATGATCACAAATTCTCCTGGGAAGCCTGGCTTATCAGACCTAGGGGTTTATGTTATACCCATGGCAGTAGGGTATGACCACCTACTCTGTTTAACTGCTAAAAAATGAGGATTCAAATCTTTGTGCCTTAATACCAAACTTGAAGAAGACACTCCATGTTTTAAAATCACAGTAGGTCACTATTAAAAACCATCAGTTTGAGACAGAAATCATGGATGGTGACTGATGCAGACCAGTAAAACCTGTGTTCCTCTAAGCTGGTTTATTTCAATATTTTCATCAGAAAGCATATGGTATTTCTGTAATAACTTTTGTATGATGTATACGTACTTCAAGTCCTCATAAAAAGTATCTTTCTCTTTTCAACCCCCAGTAAAAATCAGTTCTTCCTGTCCTGAATAAATCTTAGCAACTGTTTATATTTTGCAGTCAAACTATCCTCATTACTTGTGAGGGTGACTCATGTTATCCTTAATTGCATGGTGCATTTTTAAAAAAAATCCTAAGCTATAGTTTGGAAACCACCCAAATTTAAAAAAAATAGATGTTACCATCTTTAATGTGATATAAAATTCATTTCAGTTTAAGAAAAGTGATACTTTTTGTTGTTTTAGGATGCAGGTGATTTCTTACAGTAACTTTCATCAGAAGACTGACATATATTTTTTCTCATAAAAAGTATATGCCCTTGTATTTTAACATAATATGAGAATCATGTTTCTAATCTGACTTCTGAACATAGCTGCAATAAATAATTTTATATCTGTTTTTTGTGTATAGCTTGTATGTAATTACATAGTCTTGCTCTTAGAATGAAAGTTAAGCAGTGCTCTGACTTTTTTACTTCTATGTTTTCATATTCCAACAGGATGAATTCCATAATTAGAACTTTTTAACATCGTCCACAGACAATTTAATTTGCATGTTACTCATTATTTTAGGATAGTCACAATAGTCTCTTAATTATGCAGCCTGTGGTGAAAGTGTGCAGTTGATAACTGAAATACGGTGTTTAAAAAAACATCAATTCTGATATCACAATATACAGAAAGGAATATTACAGATTTTCCAGCTCTGAAATCAGAAACACAGAGAAAGGAAATATAAAAGCAATGATGGCATATATATATATATATTTGTCTTGAACAAGGCCATCACAACAGCCACTTTCTGCTGATACTTCATCACCCAGCTGTTCCACCTGTGAGACCTAGACTCCTGATATCTAAGGGATGGTGAGGGCTGCCTGCACGTTCTCGTCTCAGCTCATCCGCCCTCCCATACTGATTTTTTTCCATTCCTCGTTTCAATAGGTTGCGTTCTTTTCCTGCTCCATGTTATTATCTCTCATGAGATATTACAGATTCTGTGACATCCACTCTTAAAAGTGAACAAGTGTCAAGTCATGGACTGAGTAAAAGGGAGATGAAGAGAACCAAAGAAGGGAAAGGAAGGAGGGAGTTAGGGTATAAGCAGAAAAGAAATGTGTGGTTCAAATATACAGATAACTTGGATAATTTCCAGAAGGTAAAAGGAGGAAAAGAGAAAACACACATAACAAAGGAAGCATTTGAACGGTAAAAGGAAAGAAAATACACAAAAAGATAATTTTAAACTGTATTTAAGAGATCCTGACCCAGCACAGCAAAGATAAATTAAAATCTGCATCCACTCTTGCACTGAGTTAATCCAGTTCACAACAGATTTGTTTTTATTCTACCTTTGTTATAATAATAATGTGTGCTAATATAGATAGTGTGTACAGATTTTAAATGTAGTTTTTCTAGGTATACTGTGAGTGCCTTTCATTTAAAATATAATATCTCTGGCAGCAGAGGAGATAACTAGGAAAAAAAATTAGCAGCTTTTTACTGGCAAAGCCTAGGTATGAAATTGGCAACCTTGACAAAGGTAATCACAGGATAAAAATGTTGTCCTTC
Source organism: Phalacrocorax carbo (assembly GCF_963921805.1). Classification (NCBI taxonomy): domain Eukaryota; kingdom Metazoa; phylum Chordata; class Aves; order Suliformes; family Phalacrocoracidae; genus Phalacrocorax; species Phalacrocorax carbo. The sequence goes on along the minus strand of NC_087515.1, from coordinate 85,467,798 downwards.
TATTTAAAATAATTTTGTGAATGGAAGTTAAATTTTAGAGTTTCTGAAGTATGTACAGTTCCTTCCCCCCACATCTTTACTTAAACTATAAAAGACTATCTTGCCTGCTGCATTGTTATGCTTGTTGGATTAAAATAATTAGATTTGAAATGAAGCCTGCAGAAAGTGCTGCTGTATTGTCAGTCACTTCAGCATGATTAACTTGCTTTTTAAAATCGCTTGGTAGCATAACAAGAGTTCTGTATTGCTTGATTAAATAATACATAGAACTAATGGGGTGAATCTTGTTCTGGGGTGCAATCCATTAAAAACTATGCTTTTTTTTTCTTTCTGCTAAGAATTTTTTTGTTTGGTTTTTTAGAGATTTTATAAATCATACAGGTAAAACAGAAAAGAGCAATATCAATTCCATGTGCATCTCATTTTCCCTTGATTGTACACTAAACTGTTAGATTTTAGTTGTTACTGTTATGGAATATTAGTGAACGTACTCTTTTCATATGCAAAAACATGGAAAAGCAAACACTTAATTTAGTGTAACTGTGAGCAGAAATTAGCTTACTCTTTCTTTTTTTAAATAAGGTGGAACTGAAGTCCTGCTGAATTTTTTTAAGAAGTCTGTGATACGTTTCAGCAGATTTGGGTATTAACTCTAGTGCTCTAGTAAAATGGTTAGCTAGAGACCTCTCAATTTCAGTTCAATGTAGCACTGTCATTGAAATCCTTCAGTAGATTCCGATTGCCTATACTATGCAAGACGACCCAACTGAACTGGCAATTTAACCTGGAGGGAGAATATAGGAATCAGCCTACAGACTATTTTCTGGTCTTACCATGAAAATCCTTAATTAATCCTTCCTGTGCTTCATATACTTTCTCAGTATTTATTGATGAGGGACCCTAAGGTAATTCAGGAAGGAATGGACCTCACAACATTTCTAGTCCAATCTTCTGCTAAAAGCACTCTCAGATCTGAGGTCAGGCCAGGTTGCTCAAGGTTGTGTCCAGCTGGGTCTTGAAAAACTCCAAGGCTAGAGACTGTACCACATCTCTGAGCAGCCTGTTCCATTGCTTGGCTATCATCAGGATGTAAAAATTTCTCTTTATACCTGGTTTGAACCTCTCTTTCCAGTTTGTACCCACTGTCTCTTGGTCTCTAGCTATGTACTGCTAGAGAGGATCACGGCTTAATCTCCTCATTGACTTCCTCGAAGGTCTGGGGGGCTGCTATAGTACCCCCAAAGCCACTTCTTTTCAGGCTGAAAAAGCACCAGTCCCTCAGCTTATTCTCACAGGGCAAGTGCCCCAGCTCCCTGAGCATCTTGGTGGTCCTTCATGAATTGACTCCAGTTTATCAGTCTGTCTTGTACTGGGGGACCCAAAACCTAGCCACAAAATCTAGGTGTCGTCTGAGTGCTGAATAGTGGGGAGTCATCACTTCTCTTGATGTGTTGGCTATTCTCCCATGCAGCCCCGGATGCTGCTGGCCTTCTTTCCTTACAGGACACACTGATAGCTCACATTCAGCTTGCTGCCTGCCAAGATCCTCAGGTCCTTTTTGGCAGAGCTGTTCCCCAACAAGACAGTCCCCAGCCTATGTCATTGCAAGGTGTCTTCCTCCCAGGTGCAGGACTTGGCATTTGTTGTTGAAATTTGAAACCTTCCTGCTGGTCCATTCCTCCAGCCTGTTTAGGTCCCTCTAGATTGCGACTCCACCCATCAGCGCTTACTTACTTGTTCCCCAAGGCAAAAAAAAATGTCAGTCCCTCACCAAGGAACACCTTAGTCATCTAAAGACAGAAGTCTTTGAAAGTTTTTCCAGTTAAAGAGGTGACAAGGATTATCTTCTCAAATGAAATTTGATCAAGTGTATGGTTTGTCTGATACCCAGCTCAAACAGATACTGTGTGCTAAATGTGAAAATGTTCAGACCTGAAAGAATTTTATTCAGGTTATGATCTGGGGCACAAATATGGCTTTATGGCTTTACAGGCACAAAAGCATCCTGGAGAAGAAGCTGTGTCCTGTGTGAAGCACAGCAACTTCATAGCTGGTGTAACTGGTGTGGGTGGGTAATGGTCGTTCACAAGTCAACCCAACTGTCAGAATCAGACAGCTCATGAAGGCTAAGCCATTCTTAGTCCAAAAATAACATGAATTTTTATTGAAAAGGACATTTTTGTTGCCCTTACATAACCTTCACTACTGATTTAGTGCAACTTTGGGGTTTACTTTTCTTCTGAATAAGGCTGCTTCAGAAGAATGCAGGATCTGAACCACCTTTGTTGAAAGCAGTATCAGGTTTGTCTGAATCTTCAGATAAGACGTTTCCTCTGTTTCCTGATATGCTAAATCCCATTCATTGGTTTGTCAGTGCCAGAAATCCTGGAGTGAGGCTTGTCACTGGCAGGCAGGTCCATTCATATACATGCTGTGTTTTTCCCTCACTAGAGCATCCAGGGAGTTTCATCTCATCTAAAAGAGAAGAAAGCAAACATCTTCCTCCTGGCTTTTTTCCCCTACAGATGTACCTGCCAAACTTTGTAATTCATATGATAAACTCAGGAATGCCCTTTTGGAGACTGGTATCAAGACCTTTCCATCAACTCATGCACCAGAAAAGCCTTTCAGTATTTCATTTCAGGTCAACAAAAGGTTTGGTTTTGGGTTGTTTTTTTTTTGGAAGTGGATGGCAGTATGTCTGTGGTCGCTAGAGTGAGAGGTCATTTATCTGTCCTCATACCATGGCTGATTAAGGCAATTGAATTCAGAGAATCAGGCACGATTTACAGTGATCAAGGTTCAATTCTTTCCACAGCCCCATGCACTGAATTTAGGCTGAATGAAGGTTTTGTATCTTTCTTGCCCCACAAGCAACTTAGTATCACAGGTATACATGATCCTTATGTTTTCCTTGTCCGGTTGATAGAGGGGATTGCTGAAAAAAGGCAAATAATGTAGGCTGAGGCCAGCCACTATAGCGGCCATCATCTCCAATTCTTTCTCCCAGCTCAAGTTTAACATTAATATGCTACCAAATTTGAAATGAAAAATCTAGTTCTTTTTTCTCTGTCATCTGTATCCAATGACTACCTTTTTTTCTACCATATTTTTCCTAATGTTTGTCAGCCTACTGAGCTCTTCTACCAGTATATCCTGGAATGATTTCACAGGGCTACCATTCCCCAAAACCCCCATATTATTTGAGTGACATTTCCCTGCATGGCTATAAAGCATGCCAACTTCTACTGCTGTCTTTTATTCTTAGTCACTCTTAGCTATAGATTCGTTTTACCTTTTTGATCTTTTCTCATAAATCAATTCCTCCAGGACTTTTTATCACTTTGCTTCCATTTCATGGTCTCAGTCTGTTTTCATCCATATCCTCTGAAGCCTTCCTGTCCAGGACTGTGCCCTCCCCTGAGTGGTACAGAGAGGTATTGTCTCTTTTTTCTTCTTTCTTATGATGTATCTTCAAAAGATGCATCTTTGTTACATATTATTTTATTTGAGTTTATTTATGAATATCTTAACATGAAAAGAGGCTTTAGCTACAAAAACAAAAACTTCTAAAGAAATCCTGAACTGGAACATATTTTCTTAGTTCTCTGGTAACCCTGAAAATTCTGGCAGCTTGTGTTCTCTTCACCACGGATCACAGCCTTGTTCTTTTCTTTTCAGAATAAACTATTTCTTTATTGGCTGGTCAAACATGTTAATAGCCATTCAGGAGAACGTGGCAAGAGTAAGCATAGTTCTACTGGTGGAGAACTGAGATAGCAGTGTTGACTTCGCATGACCATTATAACCCGGAACTTGCATTAGCTCTATTCCAGATACCAGAACAGCTGACCAAACATCTAATGCCAGCTCACAAAACTCAAACAAACTAAAAAAGAGATCTAAGGCTTTTTTCCATTCAGGTTTTGAGGAGTGGCTTCATAGCCACATAGCTATGTCACTTCATAGATTTCCAATTACAATTTTGAGGAAATGAAACTAAAAAAAAAGAGCCCAAATGAAAAAGATTTCAAGGGGCTCTGTCATCTTTAGACGTTCAACTTCTGACAGACTATCCAGGCTTGTATAGGTCTTCTCCATGATCAAAGAGGAAGACTGTGTCAAAGTTCTGAATAGAAATCAGAACAGCTAGTTCTCTATTTTGTTCAAAATGCCATGCACCTTAACCTGAATCTACTGGCCAGATCAATGCTTTTCAATCTACTTGCACCTGGTTCTATTTTTTACTTCTAGAAGATATTTTATTGGAAAGTCTGAAATCATTCCTGCTGCATCTTTGAACAGATGACAGGAAGACCACCTCATTAGTTCATAGTGAGGACTGGTCAACCTCACACATTCAAGTGAATACAGTAAAGCTAAAATTTATTGTGTCTCTCAAAATGAGATAGAAATGTTATGGTTGACCTATTGCCAATTCTTCTTCTGAACCTAATGATTATACAATAACTTCTTCCTAGTTTAAAGAGTCATCCATGTATTCCTTACATCTCCTTTTTTAGAGCTGTTTGCTGCCATCCATTTTACACATTATGTTGGTACCTTGTCATCTTTGTTACAAGCTCCAACCGTCACAGTTGCCTGAGCTCCTCTCAGGTAGTGCAGTTTCTCCTAAAGTCATCAGGGACCTCTGTGCAGTTAACCAGGAGTTCACCAACAGCATACTTTCTAGCTTTTAAGTGTTTGAAATCACAACCTTAACATTGCCTTTTTCTATGCATAGAATTATTAATTTTCAGTCAAAATGGAAAAAAAAGTCCAATATCTTTTATCTCTATTAACATTTGTTTTCTTCTTCTTTGTGCTCTATTTTTATCTTCTCCTTTGTGTTTCCTTGCTGCTTTATGTTTTATAGCACATCACACACAATAATGGTCATATGCCTCACACCTGATTACTTCTATGCTCAAATTTGCTGGAACATTTGCTGGAAACTTTCCAGGATTACAAGGGCAACAAATAATCTTCATAAAGCAGAACAGATGGCAAGCACCTTTGTCTTTATTATGGCATTGTTGCTTTAGAAATCTACAGGTCCAGATGCTAAGAAAAGGATGGAGCTTTGTTCACTGAGACCAATATCCGCTGCTTGTTTCACACTGTGTTAAAATGATGGTAAGTATGTCATCTTTTTATGACCCAGTATCTTGGGTTTATATGTGCAGTTGCCTGTGTACTTTTATTTTCCCACTTAATTTTAATAAGACAATTGCAGACCTAAATGTAATTTCAGAATGGTAGCAGTCAAAAATTCCATCCTCTTGGTGTATGTTCACAGCTAATGAACTCCTATTCAGTTAAAATCCATCAAGCTTCTGGGGTGAGTGATGAGAAGTGAGCAACGGTTCCTTATCAGAAAAGGTCTCACTTCCCTCAAGGCAGGATAGACCCAATAGTGGAACTGAAAAAGAAATGGGAGATTATACGATTCTCAAGATCTAGCTTCCATATATATTTTGTGAGTATATTTTTTACCTCAGAATGCAGCCAATTGCACCAAACAGGCTCTCACCTACCAAAAACTAACATAGCTGGGTAAGAGTGTATAAGAATCCCTCCAAAGTTGCTATCACTCTGTCTTTGAATTACCAAAGTTCAAATACTGATCTACTGTAGACTAACTTGGAAATTCAATCAAGTCACTTCTTTAACCTGCAAGCTGAATGTATAGATAGCCGTAGATAAACATACCTGGGAGGAAGATAAGTAATTACATGCTATGATGAAGAGCAAAGGAGTTGCCTCAGAGGCACAAAAGGATATAAAGTAACATGATGATGTCAAGTCAAAGCATTATGAGAGCAAAGTAGGAAAAGTTTCTTAGTCTTCATGATACACAATGAAATCACCTTCATTGGGAATTTGTGCAATGTGAATTTAGTTCAGACGATTCCTTTCTTTATTTGAATCACACTTTCTACAAATGTTCATTCACATAAATCAATTCTTTACCAACAAAAAATATGTCAAAGAATATTACTCAGGTTGGAAATCCAAAATATTATGAGCTAGGAAATGCCAGACCCAAGGATGTTTTGTCAGTCTTCAGTCTACTCTCATGTGAATGTGCATATTACATCTTTAACTACATGATCACATACTATTTTTCGCAAAGGACTCCTGACTCAGCACAAAAGTTGGAAAATGCTCAATAAATGAGGAAAATAAAAAATCAGCTATTCAAAAGGCACTATTATCCTGCAAGAAAGCTAAAGACCTTTTGGCAAATAGTATAAAACTGATACAAAATAAATTGATTTTCACTTGTCAGAGATGAAGTGGGCAAATGATTAGGAGTGGCATCAAGGTGTCTAAATACTGATAAATATTTGACATGGAAGTTGATTGGAAGTACCCTGTTTTCCTAAAAAAAATTAGAATATTTAACTACCTAAATTCCAGCAAGCTTTAAAAGGATCAAGCTGTGTGACTTCTATTAACGTCGATAGTAGTTGCACAACTAAATTCCTTTGCACCACCACAAATTTTCCTATATATCATATTTGATAACAGCAATTATAATGCACAGTTTGAAACGAATGACAAGACAGCCCAGTTACACAGGCAAATTATAAAGTAAATAATTGTCTTTGGTTGTATTTAATTGCTAGTCAGTAGAGCAGCTGGAGAAACAACAGTGCTGCTAATTTCTGTGTGAAGAAGATAGAGTATGGCAAGAGTAGGATAAGTACGTTGTGAATAAGCAGGTAGTTCCAGTATATGGAGCATAGTTGTAAGATCATTAGACACAGGAAAACACACTGCTCCCATTCAGCCTCAGACTGCAGTATTTTTCTCTGATTATGATTTATTGTCTTACCTTATGAAGATTATTCACCATCTGGTAAAGTCTATAGATCACCAAACCCAGGAGACAGGAGGCAGGATCTGAGAAAGAATACCAAGTACTTCACTCACTTACTCCAGAAGAAATCTTGGATAAATCAAAAGCAATCAGTGCCACCACCCAGGATTTTTGACAATGTCTTCTGAAGGCAAAAAAACCAGATGAAGCAGTGGCCTAAAAGTCAGCCTCCAAACTCCCAAGGTCATGTTATTTATGACAGGCAGTGCTAATACTCCTTTTTTCAGTTCCTTGCAACTTTGTAAAATTTCAATCATTTGAGCTGGATTTTTCTGTGTCAGGTGTTTCATTTCATACATGCTCGATAGCGTAGCTACACACGTCTCTGAAAAACCTAGTTAAACTGAGAATGTGGCATACCAGACCTGTGCAGACTGAAAAGGACTCTCCCCACAGTTTTTTCTCCCAGATTCTACAGGTCACTCTGTCCTCTGACACCAGTTAATAACCAAGTTGAAGGCTGATTGGAATAAAAAAGAGAGAAGATTAATCCACCTTAGATTATTACAGCCATTTTGTAAACTATGGACATTTCTAAGCTATTAGACACTGTGCCAACCAATAAAACTTACTTCTATCTGTAATTAATGAGCAGTTTAACCTCTATCATAGACAGGCCTTGTCAAATTGATTCATGAGTGCCGGACATGAAGTCTGACTACTGTCCTGTGTATCAGCAAAGCAGAGCTCCCAAATCAGAAGTCAGTTTTAAAGACATTTACTTTTCTGCCTAGCAGACCAGTGTGATATGAACACACAAAGTAGGTCTAAATGAAAGGAATAAATATCTTCTGAGGTGGGAGAATCATGTGATAAAGTATCTGAAAATTATTTCAAATATAAAGCACATGAGTCTTATTGGGTTGCCTGCACTTTCAGACTGTGTTAGAGGGAAACAAGGAAACTTTTTCACTGCATTATTCCATTACTTATTTTATGCCCAATTATGGAGCTATTTCAGGCTTTGAAAAATAGCAATGTTACACTCTAAGTTGAAACAGCTGGGCAATCTTTGCAGTGTTCAATTTGTAGGCACTTATTCTGGGGGAAAACAATTTTGTTTCTACCTTTCTATGTACGTGTCTCTAATTAAGTCTCAGGTCTTCTTTATTGCTACCTGACTGGTTGTTTTGGTTTTATTTTGCCTGCAAAAATTTTGACCTGCTTTACTCATTCTGTCTTTTTCTGTCAAAGCCAGTTACCCAGCATAGCTAGCTTCAGTTTTATTTTCATAAATCGCTAAGTACGAGTTTCAACTACAACTTTAATTATGCGAGGTAGGATAAAGAACAGAGTACTTAACAGAAACAACCACAGAAACAGATTGTTGAAACAGAAGAGAAGTTTGACCTAGGCATGTCATGGTATTATTGTTTGAAATTTGAAGCAGCTAAGCTTCGATCCTGCAAAGGCATGCTCAAAGGCTTACCTTAGCTCACCAAAATCAATGGAGCTCTTTGCAATGCCAAATGGCAAGCAGGTGCATACACCTTTCCAGTACTGTAGCCTAAATGTTCCTATAATCAAAACTGCACATGAAAGACCACAGTGCTACTGTTTAACAGTTTTTAGAGAAAGCAATGGAAATCACATTAATCTGAACTCCATGTAGTTCTCAGCTTATTTTGTTTGTTAAAGATAAAAAAATGCCAAGTTTGAAGGAAAAAAAAGGAATATGGTATTTAAGATGTCATCACCCTTCATGATGTACTTCCACACAAGACTTGTTCAGTACAACATGGCTTTTGATTTTTCTTTTAACTATTACTTGTCATTCCACAGAAATTCATACAAAACTAATTTAAGTCAGGCAAACTATTTACTCCTCTGGCTTTGGATCACTGAGAAAATGAACAGCTCTGCTTTCAAGAAAAGGAGTCTTACTGTAAAGAACTTTGATGAAAATAAGGCAATGGTTGTCACGACGTTGATTCTGACCATGCTTACTCTCTGTAGTTACCTGTTTCCATCTGATCAATTATCAGTAGCTTAAAGGTAGCAGGTAGGAAGGAAAGCCAAATAATTTTTTCACTCAAGTCTGTGGGCAAATATACCCTGTGCTAGTGAAATTAGACTTTGGCTTTGTTTTGGTATTTTGTTTCCTTAACTTCTGGCAGAAGTGTTAAGCCATAATCTTGGTTTATGATGATAATGAGACTTGAGTGGCATGAATTTCCTACTTTGGAAGTTTTCAGAACCTGCCTGTGCCCCCTGCTCTAGGTGTCCCTGCTCAAGCAGGGGGGTTGGATGAGCTGATCTCCAGCAGTCCCTTCTAACCCCTGCCATTCTGTGATTCTGTGATGCTGTGACTACAAAGAGGTCCAAACCAGCATTTCATGCAACCAACAAACACTTTAGATTATGAGTTTCTGACTTAGTAGTGTATCATGAATACTGGTGAGTTTAAATCTATCAAAAAATATATATATAAGTTAGCATGGTTTTTAAAAATTGAATTAATTCTTTTGTTTAAAACTAAGCATGCCTTCTCTGAAAGAGTTGGCAGATACAGAGAAGTGCTGCTTATAGATGGATCTGCAAAGCTGAATCATAGAGATCTTTACTATTAGTTCTTGTAACTGATGTCTTCATAAGTTTGTAATTTTAAAAGTGAATTAACAATTTTTAAAACTATATTTTTTTAACTTACATTTTATGTGGTTTATGTATTTATTCATTCTCCCTCACTACTCCCTTTCCCATACTCCACTGCCAGATTATAATGAAATACCAATGTATTACTTTTCCCAAAAGATTAAGGAACATTTTGATTTTTTAAAAATTATGCATAATCTCCCTTACTCATTCCATTCATGTGTTTGAATCTGGATTCTTCCATAGGGCAATAGTGTCTTCTTTGGTAGTGCTATATTGTCAGGTAGGAACAAGGTTCTTTGTCAGTTTTCATAGTGGTGGAATACTCTAATTACTGTGCATATACACAGAAAATATATCTTTTTTGAAATGCAACTATTTTGTTTGGATAAATGTTACAGACTGCACTAGCTATGCCATTCTTTTGGTGGCATAAATCACTTCTATGCGAAGGACGCACTAACAAAAGGACAAACATGAGCAGGCTGGAACAGCCCGTTTGCAATATTAAGTGCATTTCATTTCAGAGAAAAGTTTCATAAAAGTGGATTTAAACATTTTATAATTCTCTGCAAGAAATGCCTTCTGTATGTAAAATCTATGCTACATCACTTAATCTTCTTAGGTGGATGAGAGAGAAATGCAGCAAAAAGTCACTTATCTTGTGCTAGTTCTAATACTGCCAATTCATGTGCGTCCTGTCCCTGTTTTAAGGAATAATAACGGGAAACAGTGAGCAGGGAATAGCTGTGAGGTATACAGTTTGCCCTAATACATACAGATGAAAATTCTAGGGCCAACACGAGTCAGGCTTGTAGTCTGTAGCACTGCAAAAATATAGCAGAAATATATCCCTGAGACAACAGTTCTTGAATTCTAAAATAATATTTCCATAAATCTCAGCCTGTCTTCACTGTTTGTGTAGAGTATTCTTTCCCTCTAAGGTCCTGTAGCCTTGGATAGTTGCCAGCTTGCTAGTAAATAACCTGATCATGCAATCCTTATTCAAACAAATCTGTTGTTGATTTTTATTAAGCCTGTTCTGCTATCTATCATATTTACCTACACATAGCTGCAGTGTATTCAAAGGACTCAGGACACAAACATGTATGCTGGGGCTAATATTCTTATAAGCTTTGATTTGAGACTTGATCATGAATTCTTCATTCAAGCAGAACTTCCAGAAAGAAATCACATATCACTTTTTATATATATTATAAAGACAAGCTATCGTCCACATTTCAGCTATCTAAGCTGATGTGTATTTTGTTTAGACAGAGGTGCCAAAAATTTTAGTACTCATATGAAGGGGCGAAGAAAGATGTGCATGAGGCTTAGTTTTGCCTTTTGCATACCAAAAATCTGGCACTTGAATCCAAATTGTTCCAGAACAATATTCTCTAAATATCTATAGAAAGATGATTATTGCCTTAAAATTATTCCTGTGAAATGTTTTTGCTTCTGCTTAACTCTACACATGTGAGTAAGAGTTCAGCAGAATTACTACATGCATTAACATAAATTATTGTTATAGATCTTTTAGAAAGTTAGTACATTAAGGAATACTAACATCAATATAATTTTTTGAATTGTGGAGAAGCACAGAGTGATTTTAGTTATTCATTTATACAAAATTTTTGGCTCATATTGCAAACTATCTTAAAATCTATTTTGTGTCTTGAAGTAAGTCAATTAAGAAAGTGTTGGTTTTGTGAGCTCAATAGATTTATATCATAACTACTTAAACAAAAATATATGAAAGAACATTAAAAAAAATATATTACAGACTAAATGAAATAGGAAAATGAAAGGAAAAAAAAACCCAACAGTGGGATCAGAATAAATTGGAACAATGGAAAAGAAGCAGTAAACTGCAAAAAAAACCCCAGTCGAATTAGGATAACCAGTGGATAATAAATGCAGAAAAAAGTCTTAGAGATGGTGAATGCCATTTCAGGTAGAAAGGCTTGTAAAAGAAGTTATTTGATCTTTCAAAAGTAACAAGAAGAACTTGTGGTAGAAATGGCACTCAGCTTTTCTGATGAACAGCATGGATTGGCTGTCAATCAGCTTAAGGATGCTGAAAGAGAAACTACCTGAGGTTGAAACAGCAGATTTGTTTTATAAAAAGATTAGACATTCACTTTAGTCATAAATTTCTTTTTTTTAATGACTTCATTTTATATGTCATATAAAAAAGATGTATCTTTTATAGGCAGCAAAAGGAGATACAATGTTATACAGTTGTGAAGCATTTTAGTTCTTAATAAAGACAATTATGTAGTATAGTGTAACTGTTTGTAATAGAACACTTGTAAGCCATGATCAGTTTTTCAATAGTATTTAGAAACTCACTGGAATTTGCAGAGATGATCATTGGTACTTTTGTGCCTATGTGTCCCTACAAAGGAATGATCAACAACCAGCACTTTATTGTAGAAGGTCGTTCAGGTCTCAGGAGACTAGTCCCATTCTGGAAAGCATCATGCAGCCTGATTCCCCTCAAGAAGACCTATATAGTGTCAAGATCAAAACCAAAGGGGTTTTTATGGATGAATCTGGAGAAAGTTTAGAAAGGGATACAAAATTTGAAAAGCTCTTTCCTGAAGAGAAGGGCTTTCCCAGCAGCTAGGGATCTCATCATCTGCAGCCGAAGTAGCCATGCCAGCTCTATGTATCATTTAGAAGGTAAGGGAGACAAGTCTATACTGTCTGGATAGGTGTTTTTGAAAATCCCAGCTCCATTACTGAGCACCTAGGCACCACCATGTATCTGACTTTGTGTCTGTGGCCATCCAAATACTTTGCATGTGCTGAGTGCTAAGTTCATGAGTAGTTCTGCTGAGTTTAAGTGTGAACACTCTGAAAGTTCAAATGGAAGAAAACACACTTCCAAGTCTAAATTTAAGGTAGCATCCAAGCTTAACAAAAGGTTTCTTCTGTTTTGAACGTGAATGCTTTAAGGCATTGGTAACTATGCTGGCATTATTCCTCCTCAACACAAAGAAAATTTACTACTTATCTTTTCAATTATCTCCAGGTCAAACAATATATTTACTGAGTAACTACAATTAAGCACATTGGCAGGAGACCTCCAGCAAGCTCTTTCTCGTGTGAACGTTGTACACAAAGCTCTGGGCTCCCAAGATATGCAAGGTACAAGCCTGTCAGGCTTTCATGTTGAACTTACTGCATGTCTTTCACAATCTTGGCTGACAAGCTGCAATTGGAAAAAAAGACATGTTATCTCACCAACATCTTTCCACAATGAGTTCCTGCTTGTTGGTTTGGACACTGAGACTACTCACTGCAACTGAGTGTTGTACTCTGTCATTTGTCCTTCCCATCATAGGAATTGAAGATCAGTCAACACCCAGTTTGGTAGCCAAGTTCAGGAGCTGAGCTTCAGGGCCTATATTCTAGTTTAAGAGACATGACTACCTACCACCTTAAGATTGCCTACTTATAACAGATTTGTAGATTCAGCCTCCTCTGGACTGACTTAAGCATCAATGTGTTTCACCTGCTGACAGGTGCAAATCCCTCTTGTAGGCTTCCAGAAATCCCGTTCTTTCAAGGGAACATGGACACCTGACTTAATACTGCAAAGCCCACTCCAGGTGCTCCACTTCTCAGCAGCACAGTGCACTTTCCAGTGCAAACATTACACTTGGCTCTGAGCAAGTAAGTTTTAGGAACTGCAGCATTAAAATGTAGTTGCCTGAACTCTTTTCTAGTTCTTAAGACAAGTGACAATGAGCACTGTATTCTCCAGTTTTTCCTTTTGCTAGAAGAAAATAAGGACAAAAACTTCCCTGAGAGTTGGATTACAATCAACCTACTACTGAAAGAAAAAGCATAATTCTACTGAGAAAAGCCAGAAAGAAGTGGCCACTCTGCTGCCTGCAGAAATGTATAGAAGATGTATATGAGTTCTGAGCAGAGAAAATTGCACTTAACTCCTCTGTAGGATTTATTTCAAAAAGTGTTTAAGATGATTTCACCTCAGAGATTAATGTTTAAAGTGAAGAGAAGTGAGTAGTTGCAGAATGGAAAGCTGATTTGTGAAATGTAATCTGGGGTGGAAACTTTCAGTTTGGGAAAGGACTGTAGTATGCTAGGGTAATTTTAGGGCTATTTTGCATTTAGATAATGTACCTGTGATTTGATGGAGAAAACTGTTGGAAAAATGGGTAAGGAAATGATTTAACTCAGGAGCAATGTAATTATTGAGACATAATTCATACAAGCAGCATCCCTGGGATTGGCAACACATGCCTTTTAACTTCTACTTGTTGAGTATAAATACATTTTATAAAGCTCTCTCCTCACCTGTGCTCAAAGGAGACATGTCCTATAGAGAAAGTAACTTCAATAAGAGGGTCAAGGTGAAAGCACCTTCATTGTGGTGGCCAGAAGGGAAAAGAGAAGATGAAGTTGGCCTCCATGGCAGCCAAGAAAGTATCCTCACAAATTCTAACACCTCAGAGGCTACATGCAAACTTAGTTGTCTACTCAAAAATCACTAAGCTAATAAATAATGCAATTAGATTTAAAGAATTTGGATCATGCAGGGCATTCAGCAAGGACTGAGCAAATAGAAATCAGTCTGGGGAGAATTAAGACCATGCTGGGAAATACTTGCTAAATAGAACAATTGTGAAATACACTGATAAGAAAGGAAAAAAACTGAGGGGCAGTAGTGAAAACATTGGCTTAGTGCATGGGCATAAGTCTGCGTTTCTCATACCCAGACGGCCCACCCCGTCTCACCTTTAGACTGGATTGCCACAAGGCACTACTTGCAGAGTATTTAGACAATCCAAATGGTATAAAAACAGTGACCCTTAACTTGCTAGAGAAAATTTTCAGTTCCTCCTTTTCCATTGCATTTGTTTCCATGATAAGGCCATCTAGACCACTTGCTCCTCCAAAGGGGTTTACATTGTGTTTTCTTGCCCTTGCTGCTAAAGCCCTGATGTGCTGTCTTGGGTTTTTAACCAGTCTCCTCACTGCACTCATCTGCTCATATAAAATACAGCTGCCAAAATAGTCATGTCAGTTGTTATGGAATGCTTTCCTCTGTTCTGAAGCTCTACCTTCCTATCTTGTGATAGGAAGCAGTTTCCTGCCACATCAGAGTCAGCCTTTGTGTTTTTATCATTGCACATTACTTTGGAGCATGTGTATCTTTATTCATTCTGCTGCTATAGTGGCAACATCTTTCAAATTCCATTTAGGTAGCCCTTTATACTACAATAGATTCCTAAAGTTGATCCATAAACTGATCCTATTCTCTTCCCATTCAACATTTAAGGACACGCTGTTTGGGAAGAAAACAACAACAACAACAACAACAAAGGTACAAAAATAAAAACTAATAAAAAATAGTACACAAGAAAGTTAAAAAGTTTATTAAAAAAGAAGGTACTCTGATATGCATTCAGCAGCAAACAGGATGGCTGATATAGATTTATTTTTGCTTTCTAAAGTGACTTGGACATTCATGCTTAAACACAAGATCTTATTCCTGCTGCCTTTATCGTTCTTCTTATCTTTCTTCATCTCTTTTGCTACACTCATTTATTGTCTCTTGGCTCAGAGAAAATACTCCTTGTGGCGTATTTTCCACCTGCATGTGAATGTTCCTAATGCAACTACAATCACATTTCTGTTCCGATGGGGTCCACCAGGAACCTGCCAAAAGATATGTTATTTCTGTACTATTTTAGAAACTGTAACTAATGGTACATCAGCCAGCCAAACCCATACATCTTTATAAAGAAGAGGGTTCTGTGTTCATGTGGTTTTTGCAAACTATTAAAGAAGTTTGAGCCACCCTCATGACTCAAATCAACTGTTATGGAGTAGTCTCTGTCCATCATCTATTACATAAGCAAGACATCATTCCTATCAGAAAAATGCAAGGCAAATTCCACTGAACTAATGGCATTCATAATAAAATATATTGTATACAAAAATGTATTTCAGATTTCCAGATGATCTAAATCTTCTCTGTGTGGTATTAGAAGGAAAAAGAAAAAAGTGTCAGTTTTTCTGGGGATATATAACAGCATAGATTAGAGCCATCGGTAAATCCCACCTTTCATTTGCAGTGTTAACCTTACTCTTTTCCACATATATTTTATAGAACAGCCACTGTTTACATGTATTTCAGTATTTCTCAGATAATGTAATGTCCTTTAACATGTCTTTTCTATACATATTAGCTAATGTTTAAAAAAAAAGTCTCAAAAATAAAAAGAAACCCAACAACAAAATCTTAAAAGCGCAGTCTGAAAACCCAGTTTTGTAGATGCAGCTGAAGAAACTTACTTTTAATTATTCCATTTATGATCTCTGAGAACATTGATCTTGCTAAGCCAGTCCCCAAGCTCACGTTTGCAGGAATAAAGTAAAAAACAACTGAACAAATGCATATGTTAAGCAACCTGACCTTGACTTGGTACTATGTACCCTACTCTAGTGATGTCTTTGTAAACTGTTGTTTCAGCTGAGTTAATGAGTACAATTCCTAGACAAGATCAGACTCAGAGCTCATGAGAATGCGGGTGACTGAGAGCTAATGCAATATGAGATGGAGCAAAAGATAACAAAGATGCACACTCACTTCTGATTTCCCTGAGGGGGTAAACACAGACACTGAGGGAAAAGCCTGTTGGAGGAGAGGAAGTGGGAAAAAATGTCGTTGGTAAGTGTAGAGAGTTGAGAGGTTTGTGCTGCTATCTGTTTTCAGTATTTTCTGTACGAAACTGCTCAGGGTATCCAGGAGAGCCCCTCACTGAGAAAACTCACTGTAGCAAGTAGCTGTTCATTCCATTTTAAGTTAGCATGTTTTCCTGCAGTACAACTTTGGCCTTATAAGCACATATCTAATGCTCTAAGCCAAGAGTTCGTCAACTGCTTGAAGGTAAGGATGTGCAGCATGATTGTTATCACCTGGAGCTGTGCTCCAAAACCTGCTGCTTATTTGGTGCAGGCTTAGCTCTATCTTTAGCAGACCAAACAGAATGTTTTAACGCAAGCTACAACACTCAGTTGAAATCCTTGTCCTGCACAGCAGCAAGCTGGGAATATTCAAAAGGCTTTGACCTCAGCATTGAAGGAGAATTTGGCGTAATCCAGAGAAAAACAGAGGCTAATCAAGAGCAACACTGAGGCATTTACTGAGATAGTCAATGACAGTGAACTAAGTGAAATCTTTTAGTGTGTATGAAGCACACAAAAATCAACTGTTTTCATATTTGTAACTTTTACAAAACAAGAAACTCTTCTGTTTAATTTTGAAAAGACATAAACTATGAAATATTTAATGCATTAACACTGGCTAGGAATGGGGGAAAAAAACGCTGTAACTCTACAAAATAAGCCACCTCATGCTTTGCGTGCTTGGTTGTTTTTCCTAGAGTTCGGACCAGAGAGGTGTGATGAACACATGGGGAAGCTGGATAGAGTATCATGCAAAAAAGGGCTTAACATGTTGTGCCTTTTTGGTATTCTAATTGCATTGCTTCCTTCTGTTGCTTCAAATCACATCTGACACTTAGTTAGGTTAATCTGCTAGATTGCAAATGTCTATCCAGGGCTGTAAATGTAATTGACATGTGTTAAAAATATAATCATATTGGTCTGAAGTATCTGCATCTTGCCCTCCTAAGGGCATTCCCAATTTTTTGACCTGTAAGTCAAAAATAGTGGGCTTTTTTTTTGCATTCATAGTTTACCCAATGCTTTTGAATTTTAATAATTGTGTGGTTTAGGTTTGTCATTTTTGGTAGTCAAGGCCAGTGGCTGTGATGTCCATAGCTTTCATTCAGTAATACGAAATAGTACTTTTTTCCTCCCTATATCATTTTTTGTGAATTTAAGAGTGTTCACATTAGCAAATGTGTAGTTTTCTGAGCTTGATAGAAGAGATTATTATTCTGTCCCTAAAATACACTGTTTCTTCATCACTGTAAAACTTATTTATAGTTTTGCATATTACTAATATCACTTTAAATAACAAAGATTAAATTCTCATTTTAACCAAATCAGTAAACAATAATCTTTGTTACCATCTTTCTTTACCATTTTATTTCAGTATTTTCTTTGCCACAACATTTATATAGCCTATGTTTGGATCTCTGCTTATTGTGGACAGATTTTATTTTCTGGGTTTGTTGGGTTATTTTTTCATGTTTGCAATGGCCTGTTTGCATGGTGGAATGTAGATCGTGAGCTGGTGTTGGGAGTTGACCAATGAAGAGTTCCTCGTACTCTGCAACATCCTAGCTAGTGATGCTGTCCGTCAGATCCTTATTGTGAAAGAAGGTAGAGAAGACATGTACAAACAAGAGGTGTATATACACTGCCCTGCACCCTGTTTATACCAGTTCACATTATACAGTCCAACTTAAGTCTATAGATGAGGTGTAGAACATTTATAATGTCACTGCATTTCATACTTACTGCTCATGACGATACAGCTATGCAAATTCTACAGAGCAGAGATTAGATAGGAAAATATCCTAATCCACCGGGTTTATTTTTTTGTTACATATTTTGTGTAATTTTGTTTCTCCATGCTAAAGAAAAAGCTTTTTATAATGACACTAGTCTTTTCTGCATGAACGTGGATTCCTTTTTCTCTTTACTGGACAAAAGACCTTAGCCCTAGGATGACTTTTTCACTTTGGAGGTCATCACATCTGGGATCTTGTTCTCAAGAAGCAAAGAGCAGGCAGGATTTACCTAAGAGCTTTTGATCCTCAGACTTCTCTGCCTTTCATATATCCTGTCAGGTTATGGTAAGATTTTGTAAGGTGATTGAGTGGGACCAACAGCCTGATCAGAAAACTTGGTTCTGTCATTTAAGATAATTGTTGGGGGGGGTTGCTTTTGTTTTAGATTGGCAGATCAGGATTTTCTTGGTGTTATGAGTCAGAATAAGGCTCTGTAGGGGGTTTAGCTGCCCTCAAAACATTTATTTCTGTTCTATGTAAGGAAAATGTAGTGAAAGTTTATGTTAATTTTGCTAGCCACCTAATGTAGATTCCCTATGTATGATTCTGTCTCTAAGCAACAGTCATACAAGAACTTAGGTGCTTCAGAGCTACTCCTGCTTTTACTGTTTTTCATGTTGTACAACTAGCAGGGCTTTAATTTGCTCATCAAGACCAAGAAATACAAGCTTCCTCAGGCAGCGGGAGGTGATAATGCTTGTTTATAGCAAGGCAAGATCTAGGGTTACTCCAAAACAAAGCTGCCAACTCCAAAGGTGATACAGAAATATAAAGTATCAGGACAGATTCAAGCCACAGGTAGAAGAGCTTTCCTATATGGCATTTATATAGGTCAGGGTATTTAAAATTATGTGTGTTTATACTGCCACACTCATCAACAGAGTATACAGAAAGTGACAAAATAAGAAAAGTCATTTAGACAGTTTATTTAAGCTTCAAGAACCCTTACAGACTGCTTCTCTCACATAGTGTAATCTTTGCTTCTAGTGTCATTGCAAGATCATAGGCTAATTCATGACTATTACCCTGGGTTAAAAACCACAACGGATTGTCTCCCAAGGCTCATGCAATTAATCTTCCTTTCACAGGGGACCTCTTTGTTCATGAAGATATGAATCAAATGCATTTGTAAAAATTTCATATTAAGCTATGAGGTTGATATGCTCCCCTTTTAGTGGCATCATCTTCAGACATAAGAATAGCATAGATAAAATCGTGGCATTTCTCTCTTGTCTATTCTAAATCTCTTGGGTGTCTTGCTAGGAAAGAATGGAGTTCTATTCTCTCTTTTTTCTCCAAAGTATTTGCATGAGCTCTTTGTTCTTCAAACTGTGCCTCAGCTCTACAGTTAAAATCACTTTTCCTTGCACATATGTAGGGAGAGACCACAGCTGAGCAGTGTCCTAACTCGGGCTTTGCTGTGTTCCCTGCTCATGATCAGGAGCAGGCACTGGTACAAAGGACTCATCTTAGGATACAGTCACAGGGACAGCAATCATCTGCTCAATGCCTCATTCCTTTTAATACCAGAAAGGACACATGCCACCTTCTTCTAGTGTGTGTTGACAAATAAATCAGGTGGTAAGTTCAACTTGCTCAGACGCATCACATATTTAAAGACGTTGAAGACCTTTGTCAGCACACCCCAATTCAAAGTAATAATTCATGAAGTACAGCCAATAACAACAAGGAAGTGTTTGAATTAAAAAGACCATTTGCCCCTGTATATTGAATAGTACTACATAGGAAATTT
This sequence comes from Phalacrocorax carbo, assembly GCF_963921805.1. NCBI lineage: Eukaryota > Metazoa > Chordata > Aves > Suliformes > Phalacrocoracidae > Phalacrocorax > Phalacrocorax carbo. The sequence goes on along the minus strand of NC_087515.1, from coordinate 85,448,039 downwards.
TTAAAGACGTTTGTTGGTAATTACTTGTTGATTCAAAATGGCAGTACTTGTACATCATGAATATTACTCTGTAATTTCTCCGAATGATTCATCAGCATCAATTAGAGCGTATTTGGCACACCTCTGGGGCATATATGCAGCTTTTTTCTTTTAACTGCTGCTTGAGACGTTTGCTTAATAGGTTATCTGAGGTAGCCAGATTCAACAGCTGTGTGGGCCAGACCTGTGCTTCAGAAGCCCGTCACCTTCAAAACAAGTCTTGCCTGCTGCCCGTAAGCATACTCTCCAACTCTGACCAGAAGCTGAAAGTTGTTGGGTTTTTTTCCAGTCTCCATGACCTGCAAGCTAAGCCTGCAGTTAATGTGCTCTGTGTTGGTTTGGGGCTTTTTTAAACCATTAGAGTGTCGGAAAGTTACATATCTGGAAGATACCCTTTACTCATCCTCTGCAGAACTGGCAGGTGCAGGTAACAAAGGTAGACTTGCACATTATTGTTCTCTACTACTTCTGAGAGTAATTTGGGCATTAATTACAAGAGCCAAGAAAAGGACTTTACATTTGTTGATGAATATGTTTTAGGCAGGGTAATTGTCGCATGCAGGACTATAAGAAGTGAAGATTTTTGTACAATAAAATAGCCAGGCTATAATCTCAGACCTTGATAATAGCAAAATAATGTTAATCGTTCATCATACTCTGCAATTCTATCTGTATTCTCTCTGAAGATATAATTAATTAAATAATTAATCCCCACAACCTCTCAGCAAGTTGACTGTCATTATTTCCATTTTAGAGATAAACTGCAGCACAGAATAATTAAATACTTCAGTTAAGGTCACACAGTGAGTCTGCTGAAGACGGGAAAATGGAATCAAACTGCTGATTCCCAGTTTGGTTCTTTAGCCACAGAACAGTCTTCTTCTGCAACATCTCTCTCACTCATGATACATCTCATGCATAGTCTAAATTAGAAGCATCATTAAGAAGTGAAGTTAATTACCTTCTCTCCTTTAAAAACCATTTGCTGATTTTAATATTGAATACATTCAAGCAGCTTTCTCATGTGATTATGATAGCAAAAAATCTAAACACAAATCTGAAAATAATCATGCTGTTTCTCCATGTTTTCGTGGTATAAACAGCCAATAACACCCACAGAAACTTTATTAAGACAAAGATTAACAAATATGGGGGTTTAATTGGATTCCGTTTTCAAACATATCAAAGCCTTAAAAGACTAGCATTCTTCTTCATGACATTTTAAGTGAACCTGTTGTGATGAAAATTAAGGCACTGTTTGAACCAACAAAAACTGCATTTTTCTAGAGAAATGGGAGGGTAGTTTTTTAAAGCACCTTATATAACAATTTATAAAATCTCATTTTCAAAAGAAAGCACAAGGTATGATGAGGGCAAAATTTGAAGGTATGAATGTTAATCACTGAACAGTACCCAGAAACTTTAGAAAATTCCCCTGGCACATTAGCTGAATTTTTAGTCTCTAATATAAAAGGAAAACATTTGACCTATAGGCACTTCTGGAAATTTTTCATTTAGAGCCTGAAGAGTCAGGGACCTAGGCATCTACTTCATGTTCTTAAATGCAAACATTTAGGCACCTGTGAGACACTACACCCTCTCAGCCATGTAGGCTTCCCATGTCCAGAGACCTCTGCATCCAAGTTTTGGTCTGTAAAGGCTTCAGCATAAAAGTCCACTGTCTCCTGAGCTCTGGGAAAACCACGCAGCTTTCTACCATGACTGAGCTGTCCAAAGCCTAGGGGTATCCCATTACCCTGCTAGGATCCCCAAGTCAAAATGGTTTCTCCCCATGTTACCTGCATACTCGGACCCCACCACCATATTTGGAGCGTGCATGAACTTCACATGAGTCAGCTTGGAGAGAGGGAAAGTATATCTGTTTAACATGTAGCTAAAAGTACTTACCTACAACGTCCCAAGATATGGTTAAAACATGGGGTCTGTTTGGTTTGTTGGGTTTTTTTTGAAGTTTTGAAGCAGGGATTTACACATTCTGCAGACTCTCACGTGAAGCTGCCATGTTCTAGGACACATCACAGATGGAGGATGCTAGTCTCCACAGCTACAGTGTTTTGGTCACATTCATGTTCTGCTACAGTAGTCAGGTATTTAAATTTCACCCTGGGATGCACAAAGACCTTTATTTCTGAATGCCTCCTTACAGCTTAGTTGTTAGGCCTCTTTCCTGGAAGATAGGAAACCAGATCAAACACAGAAGGGATTTGGATTTGATTCTCCAGTTTTCCAGAACAGTGTTGTAGGCAGCTGTTCCTTACATCCCCTACCTGCCAACCCAGAAAGAACTGACCTTACTTTATCCACTTGACTCCAAAAGAGGATTAATGACTCTACATCCCAAGGGGAAATAAGAAATAAGCATCTACTCTCTTATCTTATGATAAGCTGAATTATTTACTGAGACAACTGTCTCTCTCTTCTAATATGAGGAGAAGATTATACAACCAGCTTAGAACAGATATCTAACTTTTAGGCGATTGAAGTCCCGATTAAAATGTCTAGGCTAGTTTTGAAAGTGGTGATGGATTTCTAAAGCAGGTAGGTGATAGGTGCTTTTGAAAAGTGTGCCCTTAGTAATTCTGCAAATGGGACCCTAATTCTTTTCACTAAGCTTCCTTTTTTAACTTGGGACTTTGCAGAATTGTGCAACATATTCTGCAAGCTAGATTCAGTATTTCCATTTTTCAAGGAAGGATCCTATGAGAAAGTTAAGATATACAGCAATAGCTTAAATTATACCTGTTTTCAAAACCAGTAGGATGTATTAATGAGGAATTTTAATGTGGCCATCATTATGAGGTGCAAATTCTAAAAGTTATTTTTTTTCTGTGTAGAGGAGTTCCATTAAAATTCCTTGGCTTTATTTAATTTCTAGTCTAAAATTCAGTGATTTTCTTATACTCTGTAAAACTGTTACAAAATACTATATAAGAAGCTTTAAAAAGTTAGTTTTATATGTAAGTCTCTGCAGAAAGGAATGGAAACACTTGCTGACCCCTAATGTTTAATCTTCAAGTTGTCACAATATCGGGTTTTTTTCCTTGGCTCTTCCTTTTTTTAGAATGTTCTTACAGGTTTGCAATGGACAATTTCAGAATTACTATACAGAAAAGGGGTTACCTGTGATCACAGCTGCAATTACTATGTCATTAAAAGAATAGCACTGAACTGGAAATCATGATTTGGGGAAATAATCTGAAGTATCTGAGAGAAGAGAACTAAGGAAGGAAGGAAGTGTAAATTTTACCTGGGGGATAGTGAAGTCCATCACAAGCAGAAACTTTATAATCCTTTCCAAAAGATTTCTTTCATATTTTCTCTTAATAGCAACATGTCACAATAGCATAATACAATAGTAACATGCAGTGAGGAGTTAACATGGGACAGAGCTCTATAAATACATATTTTTTTACAAATGCATAACTGTCACAGTCTCCTTTTTTTTTTAGCTTCTTTTTTTTTAGATCCATGCCAGCTAGAAAGCATTTGAAAGACCTCTAAAAGTAATGAACAGATGAGCAAAGACTGCTGATACTACCTACTCCTCTATTTCAGACAATAGAATGAAATATTTCGTCATTTTCCTGTGATGAATATATCTTTACTTAACATTTGCTTTTTTTATAGCATATTGATTGTTATTTCACAAAGTCTCTAAATATATGATATACAGAGGGAGAGGAAATGTAAAAATAATAGCTGTACTGCATGTCTGCTTGGAGTGTATTTACTTACTCTGCTTTTCCTCTGTATCCATCAGTTTCATTCATCCCTTCTTTATATCATCTCAGGACTAAGAACTTCTTCTTCCAGGTATTCAAGTCATACCAGAATAGAGGTTGTTTTCTACCAACCTAAAAAGCTCAGTGTCCATCAAAGAAAGTGCATGGCAATCCTTCAGATGGCAAAGCATTTACACACAAGTGTTATGCAGTATATTGTTACTCATACGTGACTTCTGTGAGCACAGTTCTGGCCTTATTGTCCTTTTGCACAAGTTCATAGAAGTGCCAATGAACAGTTCATAAGGACTTCCACGATGTCTGTGCTGTGTAAGATCTATGCTGTGTAGCTGCTCTGGCCACATTCAAGAAGTGAGCCAGCTCTTCTCTGGGCTGTGTTTAAGGGCATCAGCATAGCCAGGCCTCCCGAAGGCATGCTGAAGGGTTGGGTACGTTAGCTCAGATAGACTATGGCTTGTGTTCACATGATATCTGAACTAAAATTATTTACTTTGGGCTTATTTGGAGGGCAAACATGCTGAGGCTATATTCTGATGATATGGACCTACCAGTGGTGCAAGTCAGTGTTTCTTCTGCAATCAGTACAACCAACTTCGTGCACTTGACATGACACTGATATTAGGAAGTAATTTGATAGATCACATTTTGCTTTTTATTTTTCCAGTCTGCTGGATCTCATCTGTGCCGATTTGCAAGCCCAAAGGCATCACAGATCCCAATTACTCACTTAACAGAGGATTCAGTCAGTGCAAGGGAACCAGTCTTAGTTACACGATAATTTCTCTACGTACTTTCAGAATACTGTACAAAGAAGGTGAGTCTCTTTAAATCCATTTTATGTTTGAGAAAACTAAATCAGGCATAAGATCTGACTTGCCAGTGTCACTATCACCTGCACCACCATTCAGGCAAAACAGGTACAGTGTCATCCACACTGAAACTCTGAGTATCCTCCTAATATGTTGCTCTCATTTCCAATCTCTGTCAAAACTGCCATCATAGCTTCTTTTTTACGGTAGTCTAAAGTGTGCTTGTCTGTGTAAAGGGATCAAATGTTTTAAATGTGTAAATGAATTTACACTGAGATAAAATTCTCCCTGTTGGTCTAGAGGGAGATTTTATTAATATAAGAAAAATCTTTCATTCATAGCAAAATTTAATACCAGCCCAGTCATTATGCTTTCCACAGTTATTCTCAAAAAGAGGCTTGTTTACAGGCAACAGCTCTGTCTAACTATGCCTTAGAGATACCAGCATTTCCAAACCTATGCTCTAACAGTCAGCAGTTCCTTTGGGAGCAATGTTAAAAACTGATACCTTGATTAAGTAATAAGACTGAGAATCAGAGGAAAATCTGTGGAAGAGACTAGAATGTGAATGGGGTGTACATGTGCATTCGGGAAGGCTTGCTGCAGGTCAACGTCCTATTCTGAACGGACAGTTCTGATGGTTGAGGATGAGGTTCTTGCGCAAGAACAGATCCCAAAACTGAGAGCTCTGTAAGCATGCTGACTTCTTTTTTTGAATTAAATAAGAAAAGAGACACTTTTAGCTATTTATAGCATAAGTAGCTCTGAAATATCTTCTTTCATTTCAGCATATCTTTCCCCAGCAGAATAAAAGTTCTATGCATTTTTGCACTACCACAAAATAAACCTGTTCTTCATCTTTCTTCATGTTTCAGCAGTGGGGACAGGGATTTTAGAGTTGCTGGCAAACCACAGGCATTGCTTTCTTCACCAAATGGCAATCCTGTACAGACAGCAGTGGTATACTGTTCTCAGGGAAAAGAAAAGCCTAAACAGGAGTCTTTGTTTTACCAGTGTCATAGTCCTGGAGTACTCAAGAAAGGATAGGACTCTCCGATAATCATGTATCATTTTAGAAGAGAAACAAAAAAACCCAAACAAAACACAAAATTCTGCAGAAAAAATGCCTCACAGCACACACTAACTAGCACAGCCCTAACATGCAGTAAAACAGCACAGGAGCATCTAATCAATGGCAAATTTCTCTAAATTATAGCAGTCATCCTGTGACAGTAATAGAGCTAAAGCAGTTCAGACCATATCCATTCCACATCTCTGATGAGTTCCCAAATACAGAAAATATCACCCAAACATTTTTCTGCTCTGGGCCTACTCAATTGCTAAACCAGTTCCTAATGAAGCATTGCAGCCAACTGTATTCAGCATCATTTTGCTGCAGACACAAAGTAGTCTGCAGTCATGGTTCAAATCCATGTGGCATCAAAAGGAAAGAAAAAAAAAAAAACAAACCAGAGAAAAAGCATTTGTTTGAGGCTATTTCAAACCTTCCACATTAAAAGTCCTCTGCCCTGTGAGAACAAAAAGCAAGTTCTGTATTGGAAGTACTGAACAGTGAAACTCAGGAGCTACTTTCCCACAGTCCCATAATAGGATTTCTTGTAATCAGTACTGTATTTTTTTCATCTTAGTTTTTGGAATACACCAGGTTATTTTTTCAAGCTTTGCTCTACAGCTGTGATTGCTAGAAATTTATTTCCTTGGGAAAATGGAAGCTCTGTGTGTTCACAGTGCTGCGTTACCCAGGAACCTAAGGCTTTCTGGGTTTAGGCTTGAATAAAAAAACAACTAGTGAAAACATTTCTTCTCCTAAGTCTATGGTGTGGGAATTTTTTGTGTGTGTGAATTCATATGCATGTATGCAAGCATAACAGGCATCAATTTATTGTTTTGCTGTTTCTTTACCGTCACTCAGTGTTATGGGGTTGCAGGGGTGAGGTGCACTGAAGTCTGGCAATGCTCATCTATATTTAACTGCTCCTTAATAGCTATCTAAGCCAGAGCAGTTCACAGTGATGTGTACTTTCCTGCCATGTTTAGCTGTTCAGATTAATGTTCTACAGTGCAGTTGGGATGTTGAACAAGCTAGGATTATTTAGAGATGTTGTTCTTCTGCTTGATTGCCATAATGCTACTTCCCTCATCAGAGACATTTTGATTGGAAATCTGCAGTATGAGTCACAAAGGACAATGTTGATGTAATTAGGGTGCTAAAATGACAGTGACAGAGTGTTAGTCGAGCTGTGGGAATGACATTCAAATACTGGGTTTCATACTCTGTATTTACAATGGAAATATACCTTCAGACTTATGATGCACGGTAGCAAATGTCTGCCACAGTTATCACAGAGAAAATGAGACTTATTATTCAGGGAGTAACAACAACTTTCAAAGCTGCCAAGCAAAAGGCAAAGTGTTGATGACTGAGGACAAGGAAAGCCCACATCTGTGGGATGTGTGCCTCTAAACTTTTACCCTTAGAAGAAAGTCCTTCTGTCACCCCTCCTCAACCCTCCATTTAGAATTATTCCGCTTAGGAGGTTTTCCATTAAAGTCAAAAGAGAGAAGGCCAAAAACTGCCGTCACTGTACCATTTATTCAGCAAAGCACTCTTGCTGCTTTATCTAAGTGATTTTTCTCCTCGGCAGCTACAGCAGGAATGACTTTAGTGTGCTGTATTCAGTTTAGTATTGGTATTAGTTATTCTCTATATCATTCTGTGGCTTTGTTCATTATGCTGCTTTTTATGGCATTATAGCATGACTGGTTTGGAATATAGACATCCTGAATAGCTTAGTGGTCATACTCATACCGTAGCCAACCATTAGGGAAACTTCAAGAACAGTGATTCCCAACTGGTAAGATAAAAAGCATGTTAAAAGTGAGGCCCAGCATGGAGTCCCACTAAACATTAGAGCAGGCCAGTGCAGGGCTCTGGAACTGGCATACTGAGGAACACGGCAAAAAGGGACGTGGTGGTTCAGAGCAGCATCATTTGGTGGCAGAGCTGTCACCTGCATCCAGAGTCTTCCAGAAGACCTTAGAAGCAGGGCAGGGAGGGAAATGGGGTTGGAAGCAGGCAGAGCTGAACACAGTTGGAAGAACATAATGCTTCTTATTTCAAATGAGGCGTTTACATAGTAATCTACAGGAAGCCTGCAATCATAGGTCCAGAAAATGTATGCAAACCACCAGTGTTATAATCAAATTCACGGGATTTTAATTCATGCTCATTAATTGGACAAAGGTTTCACATGAAAGCATCAGTGGTCTGGATCCTGCAGACTTTTTTAATTCGGAGTGTCTGCTGCTGGGGGAACAAGGAATAACTCTAGTAATTAATAATGAGCAGAGTGAGGCTGGTATGAAATGCATGTAAGATTAAGAAAGAAGACTTCAGAAAATGTCAGGGATGTAATACATGCTATACCATGTCTCCATGAAGGTAACTGTAGCACCCTTAGTCAAGTATACACTTGTAGGCATGGTAATTAATTCTGCATAGCAAATAACAGAGTAAAGGCATGGTACTTCAAGTCTGAACCCATTTTAAATAACAGAGTAGGACATGTACATAGTGTTAAATGTCTTTAATAAACAAACAGCACCATCAAGAAACTGCCTCTATTCTTCCGTCTTTACTCTGGGTAAGCCTGGAGGTCCTGTCTTTCCTGAACACCCTTGAAGTCCTAAGGTTTCCAGTTCCTTATCTAGTACTAGTTCTTTGAGCACTGATAATCTTTCCCCTCACTCAGAGGAGTAGAGTACCATAAGGAAAAAATGTACTGCTTCCAGGTGCTTTTCTCCCAGTCTTCTCATGGGCTTTTATTCAGCAATTTCCAATTATGTAACAATTGTTTTTTGATTAACATGCTGGGCCCTATCAAGAACACTCAAATTTCCATTGATCTGCTTTAAAATAGCAAATGCATAGAAAATAGTGAACTCTAAATAAGGACAAAGGACAGGAAAAGCAACATTGCCAGTATTATTTGGTTAGTTCAGTAAATTGTTAGGATGTTGCTGGAGCTGCCAGATTCCTGTAATTTTTGCTAACTCTGAGAAATGAAAAGGGTGTTACATTGCCCCAGAAAGGACCAAAGTAAAGATGGAAACAGGATCAGAGGATGAAGAAAAAGGAACAGTAGATGTAGAAGGAAAAATTAAGAGGCAATTAAGAGAGGGGCTTGAGGCTGTTCTCTGTAAGAATCGTGATGTCTGAGACTGAGACCATGAAACTCTCACCATGGTCATGCTGTTAGTAGAGACGACTAGTATAGGACCAATGAGGAGACTGAAATTTTCATAAGGTATCTTACATGTGCATGTTACAGGTACAATCTCTTTGAGGCAGATCCTTCAAGGCATACTTACCTAAAAACTTAGGGGACACTGGGAAGCATGTCACTCCTGTGGGTCCTTGCTGCTAGAGCAACAGTTCCTGGATTGTCTCCTAATGGAAACTACTAATTATTTAGATTGTGTTGAGGTGAGGTGTATTTCTTCCACCCTTGCTTTTTCTTTAGAAAGTAATGCAGTTGTACAGCTCAGGAGAAAGATGTGATGCAGTTGCCATATCCCATCCTGACAGCACGTGACAGTGTGTACCTGTCCTCCAGGCTTGACAGAGGATGAGAGATCTTGCAGCCATTAATGGTATTGTAAATTGATAGCTGGAATGATTTCTTGTCCTCTGCAAAATTTTGTGATGTTGAAAATGTTCTCATTTTTGTCAGGGCAAAATTGAAATCTTTCAAACCATTCCCTCCCTAATGAGGTCTGCTGGTATTAAAGCAGCTATGGGCTTCCCTGAAAATTTATTCAAAATGTGATTACAAATATCCCTGAGAAAATGTTAACAAACCTGACATTCTTGATTTAAATTTTTGTTTTGACAAACCGATACAAAACTGAACACAAAAAAAATTTAAACATTTTGTGATCAAGTCTCCTTGAACTTTCATAGACCAAAATAAAGTTTTATGCCCAGTACATCAGAATCTAAAACCATTTGAGAACTAATGCATGGAAGGAGAATAGGAAACAAAGGGCACTTAATTCACCTCGTCCAATGAAAACAAGAAAATAATTTCCACTGCAGTTTGCAGTTACTGTCCAGTAAATCTGAGTTTGTCCTCAAGACAAACAGAGAACAACAGCTTATACACAGCAGGAATTTGTAAAAGAAATAGAAAAATATTTCCTCTGCATTTCAAACAATAATAGCTATGGAAACATTTCTTTTGTTCTTAGGCTTTGTAAATCAAGGTATTCCAGACCTAAATTCTGTGCCATATTTGCCTGAACACTATTCCTTTTATGTAATTTCCCTTATATGTGGCAGTTAAATAAAACAGTGATGTAAAATCCCAATGGAAAAATAAATCTAGCTAGAGCAATCATACTATCAACACATCAGCTCTGCAAAACTCTGTCTTGCTTCCTTGCACAAAATGACAATTTAAAGTATCTTTCCAGAAGACTCCTGGGAGATTATTGTATTTTATTCTCTATTTAGAAAAAAAAAATCTTTGAGAACCTGTTAGAAGTCTCCTAGTGAAATACTTACAGTTCAGTTCAGCATTATACACCAGTTTCAGAGAGGCTGAAATGTAATTTATTTCGTGTAACTTTCATCAGCAAGTAAAGGTCATCCATCCAAAACGAGCTTCTCCGGATGCACAGATTTCTTTGGTTATCATCTTAAATAACACAGAAGTGGAGTCAAATTCCAATATCTGTCAATCGCACACAAGTTCTGTTAAGTAATCTTTTACTTTCTGTTTAAATGCTTACACCATGGTCATTGAATAAACACTTGCATGGCATTCAAACAAACAGCTTAAATCAAGAAGACTGCCTTTAAACTGTAAGGAATTTTCTAAATATCTCATGAGTACCTAAAAAACTTATATTTTCCAGTTAATACTACATTATTTGCAATCTAGAAAATATATTCTGCATATTGTTATATCTCTAAAAATCCAAAGTAACTCAATTTTTAAAAGAACTCCTTCTCTGATCCTTAACCATAGTCTTTCTCCTCTTCTATCATATCAGTTACTAATAGCAGGTGTCACTGGGAGCTCACTAGGAACTACAGAGAAGCACAGAAATGATTTGCAGATACATTAACTATGCCAATATACTGTTAGGCACACAGCTAATATGTCAGGTTATTTCTATTCCTTTGGCAAACATACCTGGTCTTGGCATATTTTGCTGTTGAGACTGCAAAAAAAAAGAATCAAGTGTGGTTAATTATTCTTGTGACTTTGTTGCTGTGGTCATTGTCTGCATTAGTGATCTGCTTTGAAGCCATATTGCAATTCTGAAATGGATTTCCTGACTGCTTCCCCTCACTGTCTGTTGGTTCAGTTCTTAAAGAGATTTAGGTGCGCACAAACTATTTTCCTTTCCAAGAAGTAATCAGAAGATTCGTTTCAAAACTGCTTCAGAGCTTCATGAGGATATTTAGCTCCAAACCAAGGTGAGAGCTGGACCACCCTGGGGTCCTGCAGCACAAATCCTGCCTGCATTCAACACCAACGCTTCCAAAACACCCAGAGCTCCTACAGCAGCCTGAAATGGTTCTCACTCTTTATAAAGGGCCATCCACTTTATAACATACCTTGAATATTTTCCTCTCCACTGCCAGCTGCCACCAGCAACTACATCTTATCTTTGCCACTCCTTCACCATCCAAGAAATAAAATAATTAATTCACTTCAAATATGTGCTTGAACAGATTGACATGAGGTAGAAATGACTCACAGCTAGGTTTCCAGCCTCTGGTTTCTAATGAATATTTCTAGCTTCTAAGAATTTGAAACAATTTTTTTTGTTCTAACTCTTTAAAGGAAGGAAAATACATCCAGTTAATATGTATATTACATATGGTGTATTTTTCTATTACATAAGCACACATTAGTTGCCACCTGCTGATTATCCCATAATGAACATCAAAGACTGAGTTACAAAATCTCCTCCCATCTTCCTATATATTCCTACAATGGCCTCCTTTTTCTGACTTGGCCAAAATTCCTCTAGTGGTACATCAGTCTGCAGGATGAATAAACCTCTCTTGCTGGAGGTCCCACAATAGGGGTGGGTCACTAAGAGACTGATCCTACACAGAAGCTGAGTTCTGCTGAAGATACATTTTCCCAGCCAGGCAGCCATTCTCAGCAGTGCTAAGGAAGCAAATTGGATGTGTGGACTCAGGTCACCCTCCTCTCATTCTCACATGCAGAACAGCAAAGCAACCACCTCTATGAGTACAGAACCATTTAAATAGAATAAATTCCCACGTATTCTACTTACAGTTTAATTTTCCATTTTGGCATTGCAGAGCATCATTTCAGAACAACAGATAAAACCAGATACTAAGGTGTCAGGCATGACATAGGAACCTGAACAGAGTAACTCAGAATATAAACAGAAGATATATGGAAAAAACCTTTGAAAGAGCTTATTCTAAAATGTCATTAGATATTTTGGTTTTTTTTTTAAAAAAAAGATGCACATAAATCTTAGACCTTTGTATTGGCAGTTAAAATTGATCCACTAGAAATAGCAGGTTGAAAACAATTATCATATTTGTCATATTCATGACTCAAAACCTAAAAGCATAGAAAACTTGAAAGATACTGACTGGTAATAAAAATGAAGCTGATAATCATTTCTGACACTTAAAATGCAAAAAAGGACAGAATGCAAATGAAAATTAAATTGGATATTAAGAATCCTTTATCTTTAGAGCTTTCTATTCATGCCAACTATGTCAATAAATATGCTTGTTTGCTCATTAGGAAAGATTCTTGAGTAAATACACCCCATTCCCCCATGACATAGTTCATCAGCATCCTAGTGTGAGCAACTGCCTTCTCTTCCTTGCCAGAGTTTTTCCAAAAGTCTAAAGTCAGATTTCCCTTCTCCAGATATGTGTACAGAGGCCTCATGCATCTCATGCTGTAAATAATCTTCAGGTTTGCAGGATTCAGCCTGCTGCTGTGCTTCTTGCTGAAGTAACTCTTTCAGAGCAATGCTTTCTTTCATGTCCTCTCTGATAAAAGGGTTAAGTTATATAAGAAAGAAAAAAAATTTATTTCTCATATAATAATAATACCCATCTCCACTTTCCGCCTCCTCTTCCTGTCCATCCCTCCCTGGTTCAGTGCCTCCGTGAATTCCATGCTCTGTTTCTCTCCGTCCTATTTGCCAGTATGGCAGTAGTAGTCACCCCACTGCCTTCTGCACCTGCCGGCTGTCTGACTGCAAAGCGGTAGCGCATCTCGTTAGGACCACCGCCTCTGCCCACGTCCAGCAGGTTGGGTAGTAGTTTCCTATATATCCATAAGCACACATGTGTATGTGTATATGCTTACATACATAGAGGTGTATGTAAGGGAATGGATGCAAAAAAATATAAAGCAGAACTGATAAGAGACGTGTCAGGGAATCTAAGAAATGAAGTGTGTTACAAATATCACATAAATGGTGTGTATTTATATACATATGTGTGTGTGTATATGTATGTAAGCATATTTTTTATTTATAAAATGTTGCAGGTGTAAAAACTGAGACACACTTTTAATAGGTGATTAAATATTTCCTAAGGTCAGAGATTGTGTGTGTCTATGTCTAGGTGTGTATACGGGAGAATGTTTATTATCTGTAACTTGTTCTAGCTTTTAGATCCCCTGAGCTCTGACTTACATGTCTTGCTTTCTCCTGAGTTGCCTTAGGTTTTTCATTTCTAAGTTAACTTTAATCACAAAGGAATAGCTTTTGAGCTCTTTTCTGACTTCTTACATGTTGCTGCAACCAGCTGAAAGAACAAAACCCTAACCAGGCTGAAATTAATAGAAGATTTCCCAGTCTTTCTGTGAGCAAGATTTCATCTCTGATACTTCTTGTCTTTCAGCAAATCCAGCTTTGCTGACAGTTTCAAGTATAGTTCTGAAAAAGGGTTGTGGTTTTTCTTATTGTACAGATCAAGGGGTCATTGACTTAAATCTGATTAAATCTTCAATTTCCCTTTACTAACTTACTACAATCAAGAAGATTAGGATGCGTTTTCAGAGATTTGAAACAAAGATGCATGCCAGAGATATCTGATCTGAATAAACGTGGTATGACTAGTTTCTGGTAACAATTGTTTGAAGGAAAATATTCTATCCCACAGACTCAACTGTTTTGATGTGAATTGAAGTCATCATTGTCAAATATCTGTAAAAACTTTATGATATTGTGGAAATCACTTTATCACTCTGGGACTTCATTTCCATCCCTCCTTTACTCCTCATAAAGCAGTTTTAGTAATAATTTTTTGACTGTGCAGTAATTAAACCTTAATTATTGCTTTTAAAAGTTCAAAAGATTCTTTAAGGGAAGGCATTTCAGAAATGGAAATATTGTTATTACTAGAGCAGCATTTTATTTTGCTTGTATCGTACTTTAATTTTGTAGATTTTAAGGTATTTTATTAAAAGAGGGAAAATGTTATTAGTCTCATGCTATGGGTGTCAAAAATGAGATAGAAAGTGATTAACACTTAAATTAACAGAAATTAAATTCAACTCAACTAAACTCAAATTAAACTGATAGAACAGCTAGGAAGTCCTCCTACCACTTTGTTCTCTGCCCCATATATGAGACTTGTCATGCAGCAGCAGGCTCTAATTGTCCTGGAAAGACTGTGCTGTCCTTTATTGGAACGAGATGCTGGTCAGTAAGATCTTGATTTTCTAATATTAGTGTTATTGCTTTTGTTTTCACTCCCTTTTTGAGAATTTATGAGAGACATATATATATATTCTAGCAAAAAAATACAATTTAATGTGGCTGGGAGGGAGACTCTGTGGTATTTTTGGCTTTGTTTTGTGTGACATCTGACCACAACTGATCATGCAGACCAAAAGCTGCACTTAAAAACCACTTTGTGCACCGAGCATTAACAGGTCTGGCTGTTAGCCCAAAAGCCTCCTTAGGGTGCCTACACCACCTACCTAATGCAGGAAATTAGTTAGGCACCTAAGGATGGAGACACACAGCACAAGCAGTGGAATAGGCTGCCCAGAGAAGAACTGGAATGTGTCTTCCTCTATCCCTCACCAAGGCACATCCAGCGCTCTGAAGGAGTGGGTTGTTCTTGGGATTCAGAGCTGGGAATCCTCCCTGGAGATCAGGGAGCTAACCCCTTTCTCTTATGAAGAAATTAGGGCTATTACACCTTTTGAAACACAGCCAGAGGAGGATTCACCCAGAATACAGATCAGGGTTTGTGATCTTTCTGACAAAGGAGATTCAAAGCACCTCTGCCACCTTCCCTTTACAAGGTTGTAAACTGCACAGGGAAGGAAGCTGACTCCACCCTCTACTGCTGCAGATGTGCTCCTGGGATAAATCATTAGGGAGTCAATAGGCAAGAGACAGAAAGAGGTCAAGAGAAAATAGTAGTGCCTCGATTAGCCCTGCACCAATAAGGAGGAAAGGATTCATCACATATTTTAAAATTGACAGCCATCGCCACCTAGGAGCTAGGAGATCTTTAAGGAAAGTGAAATATCTAGGTCTGAATCACTTCTGGCTGAAGTAGGATTTATATCTAATAAGTCATACCTTTGATTGGCTGCATAAAGGGACTTCATCCAATGCCTGTTTCTTCAAAATCAGACAAAAAACAGCTGTTATCACTGCATTTAAGATGGAGTCTGCTCTTGTAGCCACATCTACACCCTTAGGGCTGAGAACCGGGGGAATGACTAGTTTATTGATTTTGAATGGTCCTTCACTGTGAAGAATGAGCCCCTTCTGGGGATGTGCTGGCACCAGGCTCCTAAGTGCACAGGATCCTGAAAGGCAGAGGGCCAGAGCGAGCTTAAGCATGACCAGCATTACAAGACAAATGAATAGACATGTTTCAGGTTGTAGTTTCAGAGCCAGGTACCAGCGTTGCCCCTGAGCCCTATTAGTCTTTTTTCTGGCTTGGGGCTCCTTAGGGGTAGCCTAATCAACGAGGGGTTTAGCTTCCTCTTATCATTCTTATCGTCAAATTAGTCCTATCCACCTTTGCTAAGCTTTGTTAACTGCAGGGATTCATAGACTGTTTGCAAAGGCAACTGCCTGCCATAATTTTTCTTTACACCAATGTCCTCAAAGAAGAGGAATACAGAACTAGAGTTCTGCTGACCTCATATCTAGCTCCTTCTTTCCCCCTTTTCCGATTTATTTCCCTTGCTCTCTCTCTTCTTGTGTTTCCTCCTAGCTGTCTCTGCTTGCTTTCTTTAGAAAGTTACTTTCTGAGTAAGATGGCTTTGTAAAATATTCCTCCTGTAGTAGGAAAAAATACGAACATTTTCTTTCCCCTGTTTAAATGCCTCTTTTTAATACATACAGTAGGGTTGTACCAGAGAAAGACTATTGGCTGCAAACCTTACGATGCAAAAAAGACCACTTGGCAAATTGTATTTCCAAGATATAGTAAATAATTTTACATTAACTTGTTACTGTAGTGGTAAAAATTTTATTAAATTGTCATGGAATTTTTGCTCTATTAAGAGTAGGATAATGTATGACAGTAAAACCCAGTAACTGAACATCAGAACGAACTGCTTTAGCTTACACTACAAGTATTTAACTTCTCTTTTTAACAAGCACAAAAGGAAGACAATAAGCTAAGAAATATGAAGCGGCTTGAGTCTTTTCAAATTAGGTATGATCTCTGCACTATCTACTGATCTCCTTTGTACCGTGTACTGTCAACAGCCTGTGCAGAGTATTCTTCATTCCCGTATTCTAACCTTGAGAGTTGCTCTCAGAGGCATCACTGCATATGTTCACCTGGGCAGTAAGTAGCAATAAGAAAACATCATCTTAGAACATGTAGATGTTTGTAACTCCTGGAGGATTTTTTTCAGACTATTGTTCTTTCAGCCTATTCCTCTTATGTGTTTACTATTTCTTGACTGAAGGATTTCTTTTTTTTTTTCTTTTCTACAGAAAAAGACTTTTCAGTGACTTTTTGTTAAGCTTTATATTTCTCAACTTGTTATACTAGTAGTTCCGTCTCTCTGCTCTTTCTTTTGCTATGCACATAAAGAGACACCCCAAGAAATTAACCACTGGTTTCTTTCAACGGCAATTTTGTTTGCTTAGAGGAATATTCAGTTGGAGAGGTTTAGGGCTTCTTATTTTTGCTGGTTTTACAATATGTACTATCTAAAATATATATTCTATTTAAAATATGTTTTCATTCTTGCTATTTAATGTTTTAGCGTTTTGGGGGGTTATATTTTTGTTTCTGTTCATGGTTGTGCATATGTTTAAACTTCTTATAATATTATTAGGAATGATTCTGAACTTACTTTGTATGTATCTTGATCTTTCTCTCTGTGCATAAGTAAGAAGCCACTTGGACTGGCTCTTAAAATTATTCCGTTCGTATTTTCAGTGTCCAAACTTGGCCAGTCTTTAAGGTGACTTATTAATTTGTTTGCTCCAGCAAGACAAAGCACTTCATTTAAGAGTCTTGTGAGGCCGCACCTCGGGTACTGTGTTCAGTTTTGGACCCCTCACTACAAGAAGGACATCGAGGTGCTGGAGCGTGTCCAGAGAAGGGCAACAAAGTTGGTGAAGGGTCTGGAGAGCAAGTCTTCTGAGGAGATGCTGAGGGAGCTGGGTTGCTTAGTCTGGAGAAGAGGAGGCTGATGGGAAACCTTATCGCTCTCTACAACTATCTGAAAGGAGGCTGTAGCGAGGCGGGGGTCAGACTCTTCTCCCTAGTAACAAGCAATAGGACGAGAGGAAATGGCCTCAAGCTGCGCCAGGGGAAGTTTAGGTTGGATATTAGGAAAAACTTGTTCACTGAAAGGGTTGTCAAACATTGGAAAAGGCTGCCCAGGGAGGTGGTGGAGTCTCCATCCCTGGAGGTATTTAAAAGAAGGGTAGACGTGGTGCTTGAGGATATGGTTTAGTCGTGGACTTGGCAGTGATAAGTTAGCGGTTGGACTCGGTGATCTTAAGGGTCTTTTCCAACCTTAACGATTCTATGATTCTATGATTCTTACACCTACCGGCCTTTTTCTTTAAAATGTTTAGCACTACCAAGACAAGTCACCTTGAAAACATAGCTGTTGGTGTGCAATGGGAAAATGATTGGTGCTCGTCTTCTGTTTTTCTGGTTGTCCATTAATTTAGTGCTGATGTCCTTAAACTTGCTAGTGCTCTCCATTACATCACTTACCTGAACAGCACTTTTCCCAGATGGAGAATAAGCAACCATCATTTTTGGCACTCAGTATCTTATGGTATGAAGGATTTACACTCTCTGTACACAAACTCTAACCTGAAGCTTTGAGTCACTGATGCTCTTTTATGAAAGCTAGAGCAGTAAGGAGCTCTGCTCAAGTCATTTAGACAACAACTAGCTGAACCTGGATAAGGATTCTTGGCCATCATGGGTCCTGCTGACCAACATTCAGTTACTTCTTTGTTCAGAATAATAAAGAAATCCAATTCAGTTGGCTGGATTTCTAAAATAAATGTCCATCCTCCCACCCTGTGAGGGGAAAGAAAATATCCTTACTTGCAAATATGGACATATTTAAAAAAATATGCCAATAAATCATCACCTCTCTGCTCCACTTTCCTTCTGACTGTGTTAGTAAATACCATTCTCCCTTTCAGCCACAGAGCAGATTGCAACAGATCTGAGCACTTCAGTTGCTCCATATTCTCTCTAGGGCAGTAGTTGTCTCTCCGGCAACTAGTATCCATAGCACTTAAGACTTTGCAAATTAAAGCAAGAACATTGACCTGCATCCTAAAAACCAGCTACATCAGTACAGATCCCCAACCCAGATGTATAATGAGTTTCTTAAGGAAAAGGTGCAGGTAGAGAAGTGAAATGTTAAGTAGAGATCCGATTATGAGGACTTTGTGGTATATTTTTAGAGTCCTTTCAGGCTTTCTTTTTAGGCTGCAGAGCTGTCTCAGGAGTTATGCTGCTACGGGCAGAATTCTCCAGATCTATGCAATTGTATCTGCAAAAAAAGCAGCATTAAATCCCAATTAAAATTTTCAAGCTTGCCTATGCAGCAAGATTCAGCAGTGTAGCTACTGCACACAGCCTCTAATCGCATCTACACAAACAGCTGGGCCTTAGAGCTCCAAAAGTCTTGCTTTGCCACAGAAGTCATGTCCCCCACAGTAAGCGTTCACTATTATAAGCAGCCATCCCCTGCTCTTTCCTGATTCTGATTTGTCTGCTTTGCACGGAGAGGTGTTTTTCCATTGTACTAGGGAAATATATACTAGGAAATCAGCCAGAATCAACTGTGATTCCGGGCTGTGGAGCTTAGCACACATGCATAGCAAAGCCTATGATTCTCCTTCTGCCACTTCATGCTCCATCTCTGGCTTACCTCACACCATTTTCACAGCTACTGTGAGTTAAGTAGGGCTTTCTGATGGGCTCGTGGCCATCACAAATACACAGCTTGTACAGGTATGGTATTCATATTTCAGCTGGTTGGCTGCAGTTTTACAAGCCAGCCACAAAGCTACTGAAGAGCTCTTTCTGCAGTTCTGGCAGAATCAGAGAGAACGGCAGTTTGCTATCCCCAAACCACATTGAAGGAAGGGAGAAAGAGACCACTTGCTTCTGGAGCAGCTTTTCTTTGATCAGATTCATTTGGTGCAGAGCCTTTTCAGGGCTTTTGAAAGAAGTGTGGACTGGCTTGAGCTGCATAGCTAGGATAAGCTTTATCTTCAGGAATATAAAAAGCACTTTCCTGGCAAGGCAGATAAAGTTTGCTACTAAGCTACAGTGGTGAAGAACTCCCTTTTCTGTAGCTAGCACAGTATGGAAAGCCACCACCCCTTTCACAGAACGCTATCGGTCAAAAACTAGCTGTGATGTGGACAAGCCAACGTGGAAGTTAAGGTAAAAAAGGTCCTGTTTCTGCATGTTACCAAGGCTGGCAATGCTGCTGAGGTTTCTGATAGCTTTGCATGCCTGTATTTTCCAGTTGCGCCGGGGAGGGAATGGAGAGTACTCATGTTCCCTCTGAGACAAACCTAAAAGCTCATAATTAGAAAGCAACACAGCTGCAGTATGAAGTGGGGTGTCCTGACACTAATGCCAGATTGTCTGGAAAAGTTCCTTGCTGATAGGATTTTTGGGTAATTCCACTTCTCTTTTTTTCCCCCCCAATATGTGGCAGTGTGGGTGGAGATACGGTTACTCCAGTACTGTAGCCATTTCGCTCTGTTATTCTGAGAAACTCGGTGTCCCTGGCTAATGCCTTTTGCTGTACAGCTGGATCACAGAAAGAAACCACTGAGCTGTTGCCTAAGCAGCTGGAGAGTGACAGTGTGTGACTGCTGTGGGGAGAAGGAGAGGATAGATGACAATCACAGGGGAAGCCTGCGGGCTGCTGAGCCATAGCAGCATGCTGTGTGCTGCACAGCAACTGGGAGAAGGGAGCTGAGAGTAGGCTTTTCCTCAGCAAGGCCTGAGGGGACAAGATTCAGAGATTCTCAGAAAAGCAGCAGTACCCCAGCCAGCAATTGACAGGAAGCTTTACATTTTGCCTTTGAAAATAAGGAGGTTGTTGTTGTTGTCCACGCAGTTTTTCAGTTTCCTTCACATTTTTACTGTGTACAGTACAGTGTACTATGTATTTCATAGTTTGTAAGACAAGTTTCGAGAGGGAGGAGTTTTTTATTCATTTATTCAGCAATTCTTTGCAGTTTTAGACTGCCAGTTTGTGTTGTTATTAGGTACATTTTACAAGAAATTGTGGTTAATATTATCACTGAGAACAAGGCTGGATGGAATCAAGTGATGTCATCTAGCCCAGCCCCAGGACCTGGGGGCAGAATCTGATCTCTCATTGCTTAGTGGTGCTTGTCTAACCTGTTCCTAGCAATTTCCAGTGATAGGTTCAGCGCCATCCCTAACCAATCTATCTTAATGGCTACCTGTCCTCTGTGTGCTCTTAGATCATTTTTCTAAAACTGTTCAAAATAAAAATTACCACTGTTAAATGAAATGATTCTATACTGCTCTCAAAGTGCAAATACACAAAACTGGAATGTGAGGAACTGAGCAAATAACCCGAAAACAAAGGAGGCGGAGAGGGGAAGGTAGAAACTTTTGCAAACAATAGAATAAAAATATGCAGTCTGAAATTAGCAGCTCTTTCAGCTTTCAACCTTTAACTGTAGTGCAGCTCTGTTGAGCCTTTTCACACTGGGGCTGCTTTCAGAAATCTGTGGGACAGGCATAGAAAGGCGTGGAAGCAAGCCCGTGTTTGGATATTGGGGGGAAAAAAATCCACCCTTCTGGTTGGGACACAGGAGGCATCACTGGGAGCAGTGAGAGTTAATTCCAATAAAAAGAAGTATTTTTCAGCCTCAGAGAGCTAAAGCAAAAGCAGTTTGGGGCACATCCACGCAGCAGTGACTTGGAGATAAGAAGTCAGGCTATCCTGAGGCAATCAGTTTTCTTTTAATACTGCAGGTGAAAAAGCTCCAGCTAATTGGAAGTATGGTCTAAGAAAACACAGTTCTTAACATAAATGCAGATATGCTGTGGAGGCTGGTGAAACATGCCAGAGGACAGCAAAAGCAATTTCAAATGAGCCTGCTTTCTAACAATAACAATTGTTTGCTTGTGATTCCTATCAGTTCCCACTGCATTCAACTGTTCTTTTAATAGTCCTGGAGTACGTACCTGGCCAGCTGTCTGCTTCTAAATGGACATACTTCTGACACCTGTTTGCCTCCGTGCCCTTTCACTCCTCAATCTCAGTAAGTCCTCTGTGTCAGAAATGCCCAGTCTGATCCCAGGATCAGATCCTCAATGATCCTTAGAGACTATTCTGAGGTTGTTAAGTATTTCTTCTTTAGTTATCCTGAGACCAAGTGATGGTGAAGATAAGAGTTAGCCCTGAACAGTTAAGAATTCTAAGATAAGAAAAGTAACAAGTGATTTTTTTTTATTCATTATTCAGTGTCCATGATTTCAAAAATCTTTGCTCCGGCTTAATTTTGAAATAGTCCTTTTCCTTTGGAAAATCTCAGTACTAGACTAGTAATGAAAGTTATACCTCTGTAAGTAGTGATATATTTTGGGCTACTGGCAAAAATCTTGAGGGTATAGCAGAGAAATTGGTGTAAAAATATACCAGGGAAGCAGGCATTGATATTATTGACCAAAAAGGCTATATTTTCTCCCTCCTGCAGTGTTGCATAACCAGAAAAAAAATATGTCTATCCCTTCTGGAATGATTGAGAAGTCACTGTCATAATGAAGCCATGATAAAACAGTTTATATAAAATTCCATTTTATTTCTTAGTGAACATGGTGCATGCACAAAATATATATAATTTTGCAAGCCTTGCCTGGTGTACTTGGGGTTAACATTGCTGGTACCCTGTTACTATCTCCCTGTTTGTGTTGTTACTAAATGGAGTTGCTTGCTGATGGAATGCCAAGTTTTGCACTTTAAAAGGAGACTTGCTAAGTTTTGTACCAAGAAAAATAGTCTTGTACTGATGAAATACCATATTTTCATCTTGGGAAAAAAGCACCTAGAAAATACTTGCTATGCCACAACACTCTGGAATGTACTTTATAACAAAACTATCAAAAGTACTGAATTCTTCCAGTTGGCAGAAGTCTCAGTAAACACATTTCTTCGACAAACTTTTCTTTTCAGAGTTTGGCATGACAGAGATTAATGGGGGATGGGATCCACAAAAAGGAAATTTGTTTATTCTGTGGTAGAAGGAAAGCCATGAAAGAGGAAGTGTGAGCTAAGGTTACTTGGCTGGGTGTCTTGTAACAAATATCTCCTTAGTGTCACCTATATAGTGAGAATTACAGTGGGAGATCAATGGTTATCTTGGACACAAAAGAGAAGGAAATAAATAAATATGGAAAAGGCTCCACATTTTGGACAGTATTGTGAAAAAAATATTCCATGAATTCTAGTGGGCAAACAAAAAAAATGCAACCTATACTTCCTAGCAGTACGGACGAGCTGCTTCTCAAGAAAATAGTATTTGTCAACAGGTACTTACCACATGCCTTCACTGTACTACTGCCTGACTGTGTACAGGACTCAGTCCCAAAAGCCATGAAGGCAGAGTTTGCTGGTCTGTTCCATAGGTTCCTAAATCTGCTATATAAAGCACAGAAGTTATTGCATCAGAGTTATTGCACTTCATCCTGAAAAATTACTGTTACTCCCAGTGCACATCTTAATAGTTATTACTGGAGTTAACACAAAATGGAATAGAAAAATAGAATGCCATGACAAAATCCTGTCCAGCTCCTTGGGGTATAGGTAAGTGGTATTTTTAGGAGTCTGCTCAGGTCTTCTGCTTCTTTGCAAGCCTTTCATTCCAGGTTTTAATGGGTCTTACTTTTACAACCCTTTTCCACCATCCTGTTAGCAGTAGCTTCAAAGTGAAGGATGCCAGTGATGCCTATACATCTAATAGATGTATGAGTCTGCGTAACAAACAGTTAGTTCTCTGAATCTAAAGGATGGAAAACTAAAAAGGACTAACCTGAGTGTAGGCTTGTGTTTTGGTGAAAGGCATTATCTAAAAACCATGTTCCCAGGTCAGGAGGGGGTACGTGAATTCACAGGGCAGCAAAGCAATGTGAGAAAACACATCTGGAAGGGATGAAATAGGTAAATTCACCTGTTTAGTGTTGAGAGATGTTAATATTGGCACTCTGGTTAGAGTAAACAGCATTTATCCTGACATTGGCCCTACAATTCAAAAGCTTCCTACAGAAATGCAACACCATGGACACACTAGAATTTCAAGCAAAGAACAGAATACATAATAGCTAGTCATTTGCTATGTAGCCAGAATTGCCATGTGATGATGCAGGGTTTTTTATTAGTTAGCAGAAGAGCTAAAATAATCTCTATCAGAGAGATTTGTGTCAAAGGGCTTTTAACTGAAGGGCGACTAAGTTACAAAGCACAATGTTAAAGACCTTTTCTAATTTCTCATCCATTTCAATCTGTAGAAAATGAACAGCATCTATGAATAAACACCTTTCCCAACCTATTGTTTAAACTCGGCTCAAGCTATCTGGCCAGTGAAAAGCTATACCTATTCTGTGTGCTGGTTTCAATAGCACAGACATAAAGAACAGTATTGCATGAAGATCAGCTCAGCCTCTTGTTTTTCCCTTGAGCTTCACATCCTAGAGATGCTCAGCCTAACACACTTCTTCCTCAGAGGCCCCATTCTGACTTTCACTATAGTAAGGCAGGGAAGAAGCCTTCTGCTCTTGTGCATCATAACCTCACCTCCAGATATATTTTCCAGTAAAAATCAACATAAGCTAAAAAAGCCAATGTGATGTTGCTATAAAACCATATATTTCATTCAGAGGAAATTAGACTGATGAGGATATGTGGAAAAGCCATGAAAACAACAGTTCCTCTGCTTTACTCCCTTCAGGATCATTTTGCTGAAAGCAGAGAGGACTTGCTAAATATGTCCTAAAGAAAGGGGTCAAAAAAAACAAAAGTCAGACTCTACATACCACTATATTTTATATAACTGTATTGTGTGTTCATGCCCAGGTATTGGGAGCAGGGGCTGCAGGGCGGCCTCTGTGAGGAGCGGCCGGGGCTGCGCTGGGCCGGACATGGCCGGTTCCAGGCAGCTCCAACCCACCCACCGCAGGGCACAGCTCAGCCCAGCAGCCAAGGTGGTGGTGCCTCTGGGGAAGTGTATTTAAGAAAGGGACAGGCAGTGAGGAATGAGGGGGGGGAAAGTGAGAAACAACCCTGTGAGCACCAAAGTCAGAGAAGGAGGATGGGAGGAGGTGCTCCAGGCACTAGAGCAGAGATTCCCCTGTGGCCCATGAAGGACCAGGGTGGAGCAGTATCGACACTGCAGCCTGGGGAGGACTCCATGCCAGAGCAGGGGGATATGCCCTGAAGGAACTGCAGCCCATGGACAGCCTGTGCAGGAGTAGAGTTTTTTTCCTGAAGGGACTGTGTCCTGTGGGAAGGACCCATGTTGGAGCAGGGCAGAAGTGTGAGGAGGAAGGAGCAGCAGAGAGGTATCATTGTGGACTGACTGCAAACCTCCGTTCCCCATCCCTCTGCACTGCTCAGGGGCAGGGAGGAGGTAGAGGAGTTGGGAATGAGGAGGAAGTTGAGCTTGGGAAGCGGTCGAGGGAGGAAAGTATTATTTTAACTTCTGTCTTTGTTTCTCACTATCCAAATTTATTTTAATTGGCAATAAATTACATTACTTCTCCCCAGGGTGAGTCTGTTTTGCGTGTGACAGTAACTGGTGATCGATCTCCTTGTCCTTACCTCAACCCACAAGATTTTCATCTTATTTTCTCCCACTGTCCTGTGGAGGAGGGGGAGTGAGAGAGCAGCTGGATGGGTGTCTGACAGCTAGCCAAGGTTAACCCACCACAATAACTAAAACCAGAATTAAGACCACCTGCTTCCCAAAACGGGCGACATTGTGGCAAATTACTTTTTCCTCAAGATATAATGTAAAGCTAAGCACATTTCCTCCTTTTTCTTTTTCTCAACAATGAATATTACAAAAACATTTTTGTTGTAACTGCAGTGCTACACTGACACATCAGTTTTTACATTCACAAAGCAGCAAAGTTACGTTACACTAATGGTCCTCTGAATCGCATTCTATCATGTCTTCATTCTGAATTTAACTACTTATTTCACAGGTTAGAGATGAGCTATGAAACTGCTTAAAAGGCCTGAAATTCTCTTTCTGCTTTCTGTGACTTTGAATTTTTTTATTATTTTTTATTCGTATATTATATATATTTTAAGTAAATATTTAGGGGTGGGATTTTTATAAAATTTTTTGTGGAGCTAGATAGTAAAGATAACAAAAACCCAAATAATTGAAAAATATGTGGAAAAAGAAAGCCAGACAAATTTTATAGTCATTGAAACGAACTGAAGAATTACCTTTCTACAGTAGGCCAATATATTCAGAACACTTCTTTTTGGTAACTAACTTCCACTCCTTTTTCCTTGTGTGTCATAGTGCTCTTTATATGGTTACCTGTTTTTATTTTTAGAACAACTCTGAGTTCTGGGGCTACATTCAGGAGCAAAGGCTAGCAATAAGCAACCCCTAACTTTGCCAGGTTTCACAAGAACCATATGGAAGAGAAGTTCTGGAATGAGATTTATTAAATCTCTCAGAAAGAGACAACCAGAGGACAAAGGAGGCTATATGAACTCTTCACCCCTTTTTCCCCCTTGAAAAAACGGTACCTCACAAAGATGCAGCATATCTCTACTTTTCCTAATTTTTAACATGGGGCTGTGGCATAAAAACATGATCAAATATTTAAGGACATCTTTTTACTCATTTTTCTCATTTTCCTACACACTGTAGGAACTGTGTGATGCTGCTTATGGGAACAGAGGAGCTGAGAACCTTTATAGCTGCTTTTCTTCCTTAGCTATTTTACGAGTCCTCTGGAGAAGGCATGAATGTTCATCCCCATGTAGCTATCAGGCATGAACTAGTTTC
Source organism: Phalacrocorax carbo (assembly GCF_963921805.1). Classification (NCBI taxonomy): domain Eukaryota; kingdom Metazoa; phylum Chordata; class Aves; order Suliformes; family Phalacrocoracidae; genus Phalacrocorax; species Phalacrocorax carbo. The sequence goes on along the minus strand of NC_087515.1, from coordinate 85,421,830 downwards.
CTAACAGTATTAATGATTTCAGAATTAAAGTTCCCATCCCTTCCTTCTTCATTCCTCTAATCCTATATCCTCCATATGTATATACACAAAAATATGAATGGACCAAAACTGCAGTATGTTATCCCTTACAGAGGACAGAATCAAAGGGTGATTTTGTCTGTCTTGTGAGTCTCAAGCTCGTGGCCTAGGATCTAAGTAAAAAGACTACTTAGGATGTATAGTGATTTATATCAAGTATGAGATATATTAAAATCCTGATTTTAATTTATATCAATTAGTTTTTAATGTGGAGAGGAGAAATATTGTTGCTTTGTCATGAATAGCATGCAATAACCCATATCCTCTCCACTCAGAGGAAATTTCTGAGGTTACAGCTCAGTGATATTGAAGTTCTATCACTTTTGAAGTCTGATGTCTGATTGCCTTAACAGGACATATGTAATTTAATACCTGATGTTATTTTCTCTCTTTCTCTTCCTCTCTTTTTTCTCAGAACAAATTATGACATCGACATCTAAAGGAATTTTCCGGCCATTTTTTATTATCTTCATTGTCCTTGGTTGTTTCATGGCATTTATACTAATTTATATCAAACCAACAAATAGCTGGATCTCTGGTCCTATAGAATCAGCCAGTTCAGTTTTAAAAATGAAGAGCTTCTTTTCTTCCAAAACTGATAACCTTAATGAAACTACTATTTTGATCTGGGTTTGGCCATTTGGTCAGACGTTCGATCTAACATCCTGCCAAACAATGTTCAATATCCACGGGTGCCATCTGACTATTGACCGCTCACTATATAACAGATCCCATGCTGTTCTCATTCATCACAGGGACATTAGCTGGGATCTGACTAATTTACCTCAGCAAGCCAGGCCACCATTCCAGAAGTGGATTTGGATGAACCTGGAGTCTCCAACTCATACTCCACAAAAGAGTGGCATTGAACACCTCTTTAACCTGACCCTGACTTATCGGCGTGATTCAGATATTCAGGTGCCTTATGGCTTCATGATGGTCGGTACAAGTTCCTTTACGTTTGAAGTGCCAAGTAAAGAAAACTTGGTCTGTTGGGTTGTAAGTAACTGGAACCCTGAGCACGCTCGAGTCAAGTATTACAATGAGCTTAGCAAATACATTGAAATCCATACCTACGGACAAGCCTTTGGAGACTACGTCAATGATAAAAACTTGATTCCAACTATCTCCACTTGCAAATTCTACCTTTCCTTTGAAAATTCAATCCACAAAGATTACATTACTGAGAAACTTTACAATGCTCTTCTGGCCGGATCGGTACCAGTTGTATTGGGCCCTTCCAGAGAAAACTATGAGAATTACATCCCAGCAGACTCTTTCATACACGTGGAAGATTTTCTCTCCCCCAGAGAGCTGGCAGAATATCTTCTGATGCTTGACAAAAATAACAAGATGTACCTTAGTTATTTCAACTGGAAGAAGGATTTCTCAGTGCATCTTCCTAGGTTCTGGGAATCACATGCATGTCTTGCTTGTGATCATGTGAAAAGACACCAGGAATACAAGTCCATTGGAAATTTAGAAAAATGGTTTTGGAATTAATTTGGGGGGGGGGGGGGGGGGGCACTTTTCTGAAGAAGCTGGAAGAAACTTCAGTCCAAGTGGAGAGGAAAGGAAAAGAGAAAAAAAAAAAGAATTAAAAGAGGACCTTACATCATGGTTTACCAGCTATCTTCTCTTGGCCAACCTATTTATATTTTGTAAGAGATTTTAAAAGATCATCAGCAGCAGTCATCAATACTCAGTTTTAAATTATAATGTACAAACTGATTACATGCACTGAAGAATAATTGTTTACTATAATTTTTAAACAAGGTTTTCCACATTTTCTGTGAAATATGTCCCAGTCTTACACTTAAAGTAGTCACTTTTAACACTACTTTTTAATTTTTAACATTACATTTCCTGTTTAATCTATTTGGAAAAAATGAGGACACAACTTTTAAATGCCAGAGGGAACTTTAAGAACATAATTTGCTGTTCCAATCTGAAATGTGTGTATTACTTCAAAAGACAGTAAAGTTTTTTTATGGTTCATCTTACATTTTAAGAGCACAGTAAAGTTCAATACCTACCATTATTCCAGTGTGATCAATTGCACCCCTTTTTAAGGGTGAAGAACTTAGAAATATAGTTTTTAAAAGGTATTACAATAGTAGGCAGTCTTTGTTTCT